>NC_056743.1:1397014055-1397259055 GCF_019279795.1 Protopterus annectens
TGGTGATGTTCCTCACCTAAGAAGAGACTCAGGACACACCTCATCCTACAGCTGTGTGTTGTGTGCATTTACACCAAAAACATTATTATCAATACGTACCTAGGTAAGGATTCTACTGTCAGTGTTGCCAAGTACGTGTGTGTGTATATGAAGGGATCTACTTCAGTTCACTGAATATAAATGTCACAGGAGGCCATCTGTCCATGAACTGACTGGCATATGATGACATTTCAAAGGACTCCTATGATGGGAATTATTTCCATCAAAACTGGTGATAGATGTGTACATGCCCTCTTTCCCACTGTAGAGCTGACATTGATACTGGAGTTGGTATATATAGTTGGCTGGTAATGTTGTGGACACAGCCAGCCTCATTAGGGTTATTGGTGTGTGTATCCCAATGCTTAGTCTGCTGTAATACTGTACAGTGTATGTTAACAGGTTAGGTAGTCATAAATCACATGATGTGCAGCTGTACACCACCCCACAACCTCCAAAGTGTAGGGCTGTGCCACACATACCAGCACACCTATGCTTACCAATGTCAGGATTGCTGTAAATGTGGGAAGGGGACATATACCCTGCCAGTAGCATCATTGATGCTACTGTCAGGGTAGCATCATTGATGACATTAAAGTAGCAGACTGATTATGTACTGCTGTGATGTTTTGCCTATTATGTCTTGGTGGAATTAAATAGGCTAAAATGTGTTCACTGACAAATACAGTACATCCATGTGTACAGTAATGTTTGTGTATAGCATCAACGCCAAAGTCTCTGTGTGGGTCTGTTATACAAAAACATGTGGTGTGTGCCACCCAGTACACTTTACATTGTCTACTGTAGATGGGCTGCTGACATCAGCCACCATGCACTCACATGTATACACCCCTAAGACCTATCAGCCATGTAGTACATGCAGTAATTATTATAAAGACCTATTACCTGTGTACAGCTGTACCCAGGATATGACACAGTTAAAATGTGTCACCACAGTGCCAAACCCCTTGTAGGACACAACAGCAGACCAAACTCCTGATGACACATACACACCTCCAACAGAAACTGAATACATTATGGAGACCACTATCAGTCAGTGGTAATATCAGCTATATTGCATCATGCCTACACAGCTACACATCCTGACATGTAAGCATTAAACTTGCCTGCTGAAATCATATTACACAGCATTACATTGATGCACCTTCGTACATTCACTCTGTGCATCAGAACCATTGTAGCCTGCCCATGCATCGATGGTATGGATGACAGGGATGTGGCACAGGTATCATCATATGCACAGGGTGTGGTGTGGGTTTGCCAAAGACCTAGGCTGAGCCATTTGGTTGACATCATGTGTGTGTCTTAGGGGGCTTTGCTATTAATTGGGCTGTAAAGATGTGGTGTGTGTAGGTATGGAGGTGCCCTAGCTGTTTTGGTGATGTGTGTGTGTGTGTGTGTGTGTGTGTGTGTGTGTGTGTGTGTGTGTGTGTATGCACACAGTTTGGCCATTTGCCTGCCCTATACATGGGTTTGTTGGTCAGCTGAAGACTGTACATGGCAGGGTGTACAGTTCACTGTCTTCGGCCACTGGCATGAGAACTGTGCCTGCCAGGGTTTCCATGGGCACTACCAGGTACAAGGCCAGATATGTTATTCTCCGGGTCCCTGTTGGGACTGGCCAGGGCCACATGCCTGTGGCCTGCTGTGGTGTAGACAGCGCCCCCCCCCCGAAGTGCTGGTGCTGGTACTGCCACTATGGGAGTGGCTACGACTTCTTGCATGTCCACGTAGACCTCCACCTGTTGGTGTTGCTGACCTATGTTCACATGGTTGTCACCGTATTCTCACCATATGCTCTAAAATGGACAGTGTATGGTCGACCAGTCCCACCAGCTCACCAAACCGTCTATCCATGACCTCTGCAAAATAACAGTGGGCACCTGCAAGATCATGGATGGCGTCAATAACAGTTAAGTGAGTAGCCCCCTGTAGCCTCAGACCCTGTCTGGTATACTGTTCCATAAGTGCCTGTGCCTCCATAATGGCCCAAAACATGCATCTGGTGATGCCAGTTGTGGCACTGCTGCCAGGGGCATGATGTCCAGCAGCCCTCCTATGAGCACCCCTGTACATCTGCCTGTGTAGTGACCTGCCAGACATCCAGCTGTGGCTGCTGTGTACAGACACACTTGCCATAGTCCTCACACTGCCCTGTTCCATGCCACCACCTGCCATCTGCCCCTGCTCTATGGCCACTGGTGATGGGGTATGTATAGGCAATGTGACTGTGTGCTGGGATGGGGTGAATAACAGTGGAATGTCAACCAATGGCACAGCTTCAGCCACTGACAACCTCACCTGTGCCTCATCACACCTACCATCATTGTCAGAGTATGTATGGACATTAACTTCAGATTCTCTGCGGGAGGGACCAAGACCCACCTCGCCACCTGTGAGGGGAAAACAGAAACCTTACTTTCAGACCTGTATGTCATTACTTACCTCTACACCCACACCCACACACCCAACCCCCATACCCCCACACACATACCCTCCCTACACACACACACACACACACACACACACACACACACACACACACACACACACACACACACACACACTTACAGGTGAGGTGGCATATAGATATTACAGACACCTTTGATTACCCACATGTCAACATGCATGACATACAGCAATCAACAGCATGCAGTGCAATCTCAATCCCTGTTACCAACATTATACATCTCTGTGATCCATGAGTTGTGTTAGTAGGTGATGGCTCTTCCCCTGGAACATACTGCTCCCATATACATAGTATTGCTGTGCACCTGTTCAGCACCCTGCCATGTAATGTGCACCAAACCTCACAAGTGTACACACCATTACTGACTGTGTATATGTGTGGCAGTTATGTCTGCTCTGTTGCCACAGCCCCTATGTGTTTGACAGATACATACCTGGGCTGATATGAGGACAGATGGCAATAGTGAGTGCCTGATGTTTGATTTGTAGATCTCATCATCAGCAGTGCATGTCTCAGCAATGAAATCCAATTATACTGACAACCTCCCAAGCTTACTGTGGCTATGAGGAGTGTATGCACCCTTTCTGACATGCCACCATCTTCCCTGATATGCCATGGGGCCACAATACTGCATATGTTACCATTACACATACCTGATATGTGACATATGACCTGTGCAATCACAAGCAGTATCAAACAAATGTGTTAGTTGTGCAGATGTTGATTGTGATGCATATGATATGTGGGTTGCATAAGTGTGTACACCCTTAGCACAATGTTTTGTTGCAGCACCTGTATGTGAACAACAGCAGTAACTTTTCATGGAAGGTGTATACTAGCATGGCCCATCCTCACTTGCCATTATGTGGTCACCCCTCCCTACAAATGTCCCCCAACTATGACAGATTGCAAGCATGGCTCATATGCACAGCCCTTGGAGGTCACACAGTCCATACACTATTGCTGTTGAGTCACAGTCATGTCTTACACAATGCACGACCTTGACTGTGTTCAGAGACAGCCATTCTATGTGATCTTTGGACATATGCTTTGGTTCACTGTTGTGTTTCAGTTTGACATACCACCCCATCCTCTGCCATTTTGCAGATGCATGACAACTATGGGCCACACATGAGTGTCACTTGGCGGTGTCCCACATGCAGAACCACAGGTCTACTGCCATAGTTTCTGCTAATTAACAGCAAACCTACAGGTGTACACTGGCACCAGCAGGGTACAGATGGGGATGGTGATGCTTGCGCAGCTCATGTATCTTTATTAATAATGCCTGTAGTTTTCAGCCTTGGTCTCAGAACACCATAACACATTGCAACACATGCCTGTGAGAGACTTGATGTTATGCATATGGTACCTGGAGAGAGCCCTGGATGATGTCCCCTGTGGAGCAACTCTTCAATTTGAGTACCCTAACCCAAAGGCCACAATTATGCAGAGTCCAGGTAATTGTCGACACAGGTACTGTGCAGGCAGTACCTGCTAGACATTCCTGCAAGTCCCCAGTGTTGCTGCATGTGTCTGGATAGCCTACATGACCGGTTTGCAACATGTACTGTCATCTGTCTTGGATGGGCATCTGTTTATTTCTGACGTGAATGTTGTCCCATACGTCATACACACATACATGACTGTCTGTATTGTTTGCCATGGTATACACAATGTTGATGTAAGGCTAATTTTCCTACTCCTGAGTGCTACCTTTCAGATATGGGATGTATTCCATGGTTTGTAACAGGTGTGCAAGCCCAGGCTGCCTCTGTTCCAGGTGTGGACAGATGTCATGGACAGATGTGTTGGACAGGAGAACATTACTTGGTGTGGCATTTAGGCCCTGTATGTAATGGAAGGTGTGTATTCCAGAAGAGTGAATGCTGTCAGTACCTCACAAGATGCTTCCACAATATGTTATTTAGAGTTTGTGCACACATATGCGTCCAGTGTTTGTTAAGGAATGTATTCCCCATAACTGTTGTCCTAACATAGGGTTCCATAGTACACAAGCATTGCTCATTTTAGGATCACATTACAGGTTGTAAACAGTGTGTAATGTGGCACTGTGATTTGCCAGTGTGTAGATCTGGAATAGTTGCCATTGTGATAGCGGTGTGTATAGTGTTTTACACAATGTAGAAGGGTACCATGTCAAACATGTCCGTACTGTAGGCCATTCATCCCACCATTATGTTCATCTCTGTCCACACATCTTGCACTGACAGGTTGTGCAGTATACTGCAAGAACCATACATACCCTTCAGATATGGCACCTAGGTGACCACTGTGATGCAGTGCAGTTAACAGCAACAATAAGTGAACATGTACAGCATGCATTAAGGGTAGGTGTGTTACATGTGTGCATGGCACATAGCATGGCCATAACATGGCCAGTGTATTGGCAAACGTGAAATATAAAAAACTCCATACTCACCAGGAGCAAGCAGCTGCCCTAGTTGGATACTGGAGGGACCTACATCATTGTGTGAGAAATGTAATGTCAGTAGCCACACTTGTGCCATTGGTACAGGGTGGGAGCAGCATTTCAGAACATCATCTATACAAACCCACAATACTAGAGATTACGCACATCTGCTCCTTAATACACTGCAGCAACAAGCTATATAATCTGACATATGCATATATATATATATATATATATATATATATATATATATATATATATACTTTACAGATGAGGATAGATATGCAGCACTAGTCTACTAATGTGCCCTGGGGCCTTATCTGGTTGCTCCTGCTCCATTGTGTGGGTGGCACCCACCTCCACAATACTTTCTTCGACTGCTGGAATTTCCCAGCATGTGGGTGCTCCAAGGCTGGCGAGGAGCTCCTCCACATGAGTCAGTAGGGGCTGGATGGTATGACCCCCCACCTGTGGCTTGCTGGTCCCTTCTGACAGCAGCAGCACATTGACAGGCATGGCGGATGAGGTCAGTACAACAATGTTGTACCTGCTTATAACTTCGGTTATGTAGGCTGACATCGTTTACCCTGCAGACAAGCTCATTCCACAGGGCAGTCCTCTCCTGCATATCATGTGATGTCCATGAAAACAGGGTTCTGTGATGCTGCATGAGGTACTGCACAATGATCTCTGTTTCGTCTGTAATATATGCATGCAACCTTTCCCTGGACATGGTACCTGAAAGACATAAACAGGTGACTAGGTCTGAGGACATCATACTGCAAAGTTATTGTACTTCATACTTAACATCTCCCTCAACCCCATCATATATGCATACCTAATCTGAACACACATATGATTCGGTATGTTTACACCAAACCTTCTGTTGGGACATATATCCTGTTGTGCAGCACATACTGAAATTTGTTGTTATTCATGTTCCATGTTTAAACAGTATCACTGGTGGCCTGTTGCTAACAATGTCACCTGCATGTCATTGTAATGGCCACTGCGGTTCCATATATGCATTTGTTCTGTTTGCTATGCAACCATTCCAAATCTGGTGTTTTGGGTTACTGGGACTATGTATGCATGCTGTTATAGCTAATCCTGGATTATGTTGACTATTACTGACAACATATGTTGTAACACTGCAACTCAATATCACATTTGGGAAGGCTGTTCCCAGCAGACCCACCTCTTCCACCTCATTTGGCCATGGCTGTAGGCTGCACCACATCTGGTACCCAAAACGGGACCTCTTCATCTGCTGCTCCTGCACTACCTTCAGGTGGACCCACCTCAGGGAATGGGGCCTGTGCCCCCCCAGGAGTGTACACAGACAGGATCCTATATATATATATATATATATATATATATATATATATATATATATATATATATATATATATATATATATATATATATATATATATATATATATATATATATATATAGAGAGAGAGAGAGAGAGAGAGAAAGAGAATGATCTCAGACATGAGGTCCACACTCTGACACTCCTTCCTGAACTGCTGCACTGTTCTGCCTTGCTATAACACTGAGCATCACATGTGGAAACAGCCTCAAATTAGGGGGAATATATAGGGACAGATTGTAGATAGGCCTATTACACACCTATGATGTTTGTGCATGATACATTTCACAATGGTATGAATGTTCTGCAGGTGGTGGGGTCTGACACTCATGTGTGTTTAATGACCATTTCTCCCATCTTCAGCTATTTGCTAGACTCATATACATGTTTGGAGGAACAACACAGACAATGTGATGGGTTACATCTTGTCATTCTGTGCAGATCCACACAGTTGACAGGTATAGCCCACTGCCCACACGGCCAGATGCTACGTCCATAGCAGTTGTTCAGCAGGACATCATTACAGCAAGTATTGGTGTCATTCAAAGGGGATCCAATGCCTGTCAGCCTGGGATGACATGCTTGACAAGCCACGATGCTTCGCTAGGGACGGCTTGCACCTGTCACCTCTGGGCTTTCGGATATTGGCAAAGGCTCTTGCTACCCCCATAGTGCCTTTTTTAGGCAAGGCTCAAAAGACAAACCCACCTCCATAGGTATCACAAAGGATAAGAAACTAAGAGTAATGCTACTCAATGCCAGAAGTCTAAACCTCCAGATGCATGCACTCGAAACTCTCCTTAGCATAGAGAACATTGATATCTGTGCAGTAACAGAAACCTGGTTCAAGGCTCCCAAGAGCACCCCAGCACTACCAGGTTATACCTCATACCATGCTTTTCAGCCCCAAAACTTGGACCGAACCACAAAAGGAGGGGGAGTATCAATATTCATCAAAGATACCCACACCTCCAGGTTGGTGGTGCAGCACGAAGCATCAGAGACTATCCATGTGCAACTAACAGTGGGTAAAACTGCCTTCCAGTTTATAGTCTGCTACAGACCACCCTCCCAAACCCAGGAACCCCACTCTGCCTTCCTGAGACCACAGGAAAATATGAAGGTCTCTCCAAACACCATTATATTGGACGACTTCAACTACCCAAACATAGACTAGGAGCATTACTCTAGCTCCAACACCCTAGCCCAAAGGTTCCTAGAATTTATAAACTCAAATGCTATGGAACAACTTGTTACCACTCCCACAAGAGGGGAAAACATACTGGACCTGATCATCACCAACATGGGGACTCTATGCTCCAGACCAGAAGTGTATCCCTCACTGATAAGATCAGAACATAAACTAATCTCACTGGATATTCACATCCCGCCCCCACCCCCTGCCCAGAAAACCACAGTGAAAAACTTCTCTAAAGCAAATTTCACACTCCTAAAAACTGAGGTGGAATCCTTCAAAGCCCCCAGGCCTGTGGAAAATACGGCCCAGACCGCAGAATCCTTTATAAACACATTCTATGAACACCTTCAGGAATGCATGGATCATGCAATCCCAAATAAAACCAAGACCCAATCCTCCAAAGGCAGACGTCCTGTCTGGTGGACCCCAGCCATAAACAAACTATACAATAGAAAGAGGAAGCTACTACATGATAGAGCAAAATCCCAAAAAGGGAAGACATCTCTGATCAGTATTAGCAAAAAACTACGGGCACTCATAAAATCGTCTAAGGCCAGGTTCGAGAGAAAAATTGCACAGGACACTAAGGATAATCACAAGGCTTTCTTTAGTTATGTTAGGAACCTGGGTGGGAATTCCCAGATATGCTCAGAATTAGTCCAAAATGATGAAAAATACACCGAACCCACAGACATTGCCAACATCCTAGCTAACAGGTTCAGCGCAAACTTCTCCCCCCCCTCCCCACCAAAAGGGCAAATATCTATCCCAGCAGAGTGCTGCCCCCCTGACATCTCAGATGCTCAGGTAAGAGCCGCCCTCTCCAAAGCAAAAAACACAGCATCAATGGGACCAGACAGTGTCCCGGGCTGCATCCTACATGAACTCCAAGAAGAGCTAAACCCAAACATAAAACTACTCTTCAATCTCAGCCTTACTACAGGATATGTACCCAAAGAGTGGCGTACAGCAACAGTGGTCCCTCTCCACAAAGGTGGTGCCTCAACGGATCCTGGAAACTATCGCCCCATAATCCTGACTAGCTTAGTCTGCAAAGCTATGGAAAGGATCATCATGGACCTCATAAATAAAGATATTGGGGACCTACAGACATTGGATCCTACCCAGTTCGGCTTTGTTAAGGGCAAATCCTGCCTCTAAAACCTGGTCAATTTCTTTGAAACAGTCACCAAGGCCATTGACGAGGGGAAGGTGGTCCACACAGCCTACCTGGACCTCGCAAAAGCCTTCGAAACAATACCTCACTTGGGCATTATAGATAAGCTCACCAGCTTAAATATAAACCCCTATGTCACTAGATGGGTTGCAAATTGGTTCAAGGACAGAACCCACATGGTTAGAATTACTGGAGCCATGTCAGACTCCAAACCAGTTACAAGTGGTGTCCCACAAGGCTCAGTCCTGGGACCTCTCTTGTTCGGTATATATTTCTCGGAGGTACAGGCCAACATGGAAGGACTGTGGCTGACCAAGTTCGCAGATGACTGCAAACTGGGCACCATAATCGACTCTCCAGCCGACACAAGCATCTTCCAAAACGGCCTCATAGAAACAGACAACTGGTGCCAGAGCCATGGCCTCAAGCTAAATGCCAAAAAGTGTATAGTCATCCCCTTTGGCAAAAACAAAGTGCCCACAAATTAGCACATAGGTGGTAATCCATTAAGTACAGAAGAAGTAATTAGGGACCTGGGGACCCAAGTTGATAACAATCGCTCATTTGACAACCACGTGGCCAAAGTGGTTAGAAAAACATTTTATACAGCACACCTAATCATGAAGGGATTCACATCTAGATCAGGGGAGGTCATCGTGCCTCTTTACTCATCCCTCATCAGGCCCATAATTGAGTACAATGCCCCTTTTGGGATGTACCTTACCAGACACCTGCAGCAACTGGAAAGACCCCAAAAGTACCTCACCAAGAGGATCAAAGGGCTCAAACAGATGCCATATGCTGCCCGGTTAAAGAAACTCCAGCTCTACTCAGTGGCATACTGCCTGCTCAGAGGCGATCTGTGCCTGACGTATAAAGCCATGTCCAACTCGGAATTAATGGACATGCTGCACCTCAGAAAATCCAAATCCCATTGAGCTACGTGCTCAAGAGACTTGAACCTCAGCACTGAAATAAATAGGACATGCTGGAGGGACAGATTCATAACCCAGAGGCTCCCTTCAGTCTGGAATAAAATCCCAGTCCATATTAGGCAGAGTCCCTCATTGACTCTCTTCAAAAGGAATCTTGATGAGTGGATGGGAGATCATAGGTTTACCCTGGGTATCACTTCTGTGTCACTGTTAGACAGAGGCACAGTATACTAACCTCGAAAAAGGGCATAGCAAAATTAATTTAAAATGTGTGGCGAAAGCCAAACACACTCTGGCTAGGCTTATAAATAGCCTAGTATGAACCTATGAACCTAAGTCTTGATGGTACATATCAAGCCTTCAGAATCATCTGTTCACCTGTTGTAGTAGTATGCTCTTTTCTGTGTTGCAACTCAAGGATGTCTGGCTTGATTGCTGTTTTTCCTGTTTGTATAACTTTTGTTTTTAACTTTTAGTTCTGTTTTGGCTGTTTTTTTTGGGGGGGGGTCTCAATCTCCTTCTCTCTCTCTCAGTCTCTCTCTATGTCTCTCCACTACATGGATCAAGCTACTTTGAATAGGTTGTAGCATGCCTTTTGTAGATGTTGCTCAGGAGCAGGTGATGGCCTCTGCACCAAATGGTGTTACCCACTTGCTAATTGCATGCAGCCAGCTGTGTAGTACTTCCAATAGCCAATCTCATAGCAACCCACTACTATAAATGACTGCAAAATTGTAAGGGTTGTCCCTTTACCTTTCCTGTATGGCAGACATCCTTCCTCTGTGTAGGCAACATTGTTACAGACAGCAGGTAGCAATACCTTCCACAACAGGACTTGCAGACACAGGACACATACAAGTTTGTATAAGGTTCAAGAACTACAGACAGAGTGTAAGTGTTGCTGTTGTCTGCATTGAATACTGCTGGTTTTACAGGGTTTGTGTGTACATGCTAGTTTTGCATGGAATGCAGTCTGTCTGCATAGCTCTTAACTGTGGGCCTATCCACATGATGGCCAGAGGGTTGGCTGTTATGTTTTGTCTGCTCACCACACAGGTCATGTGTCTGACAGATCAGTGGCATAACTCCGTTGATTGCTATCAGTACATGGCAACATTCAGTTATGTTTCTGACTTCATATTCCTGAGTACAGGTATGTTGCAACCAATCCTGTAACACCAGCAACTTCCACAGTGTGTAACAGTAATATTGGAAATATGGCCCTGTGTTCCAGCCTCTGTCTTCCACATATATGCCAGGCTTTGTCCTGATGTAATACAGTAAGAGGTTGTTAGATAATGGCCTATCATTATTTAGTGCTAACATTCCTGCTATCATTCCACTGATGTTGTGGACTTCCACACAAATTGTGGAGTAGGGTCCATATATATGAGGGCAACAGCTGGACAAAACATGTGTGACCTTGTACATTCCAGAGCTCGGTGTGAGGTACACGGAGTTATTTGCCCTTGTACAACTTTTTATGGGGGAGGGGTATTCAATGCGTTTAACCTAGGCTGTTACAACATGTGAGGGGTATCTGTGTTACGACACATTGAGGTATATGGCTGTACATTTCCATACTTTTCTCCATGGGAACAGTGGTGGCCTACAGCTTACACTGGTACACATAGTTCTGTTTGTCAGTGTGATAGTGACATTTTAAGTTAAGCATTGTTATGTAACAGATACATTGACATTTTCACAACTACTACGTTTCCCCATAGGGGTTGAGTAAAGGGTGTAATTGGAGGCTGCTGAACTACATCTGTAATTAAGTGTTGATTTTTTCTTATCTTCAAGGCAAGTGTTTTTTTACTATTGTACTACTTGAAGGCCTTAACCTGGACAGCATAGTATGTCATATTTTTCACATTACTTGCATCAACTGTTTTGTGTGAGACTTGCATTAATCAGAGATTATGTATTTCAAACACCTAAGTGCTGTAACAAATGGCATAAACAATTCAATAGTACACAAATATATTTTTCTGTGTATGCATACTTCTGTGTGGTGTCATGTCCTTTGCATTGTGTGTGGGTATATGTTTCATGCAAATATTATCATTTGTGGGAATGAGTGACACACCGGACATTTTAACAGGTGGCAAATACAAGACTTATGGCTGTTGGATATACTGTGCACCCTCTACATCTACTCTTCTTCTACATATCTATAGGTATTAATATCTTTTGCAGTGAGAGGTTCAGGATGTGGTTCCGATGTGTGATTGCACTACACACACACACACACACACACACACACATATATATATATATATATATATATATATATATATATATATATATATATATATATATATATATATATATTTATATATATATATATATATATATATATATATCTACATACAATTTATGTTATATAAATATATTTTAGTTATAAATATATATATATATATATCTGTCTACATATGCAGATATATATATATATATATATATATATATATATATATATATATATATATATCTACATATATATAAACATTTTCCTGTGCTGCATGATATGTTTGACAATACCTCACTTTTAGGTACAGCTCATATGGCATAGTGGTAATTCACTCTGGCTATGGAGTGCAGGGTCTTGGGTTTGAGACTTGTAAAGGCTGATTATTTTGCTGCTGGGCAGAACAAGGGCTGTTGGATACAGAGTGACTAAGGCACTTTTAAGCAGGTTTGAGAGGGTTTGAGCAATGGTAAGTAATGCTAATGTCCAGTTAAATATGCTTACAAAGAGTTAGCTTCAAAATTGCTTATTCTGTGTGCACATTGCTTACCCCCATGCAAACAGGCTTAAACCTGCTTACTACTTCTTAAAAGTACTTACCCCCACGCTAATTTCTTTAAAAGAAAAGAAAAAGGGGTGATAGGAAAGTGGTGAAAAAGGGGGCACAAAGGGGGAAAGACAATAGGGAAAATAGCTAGGGATGTGCAGGACGGGTGTAGGGAAGATCCATAGCTGCCTATTTCCTCTACAGCAACAGCTGTGCATATACACTGAATTTGGAGGTAGATTTGGACACTCAAACCCCTGAGAGAGAGGTGAGGGCAACAATAATATGTTGTGAAGCCAATTACAACAAATCACGTGTCTAGTGAACATGTGCAAAATGGACAGCTATGTATAGGGCAAGATTTTTGGGAGAGAACAGATTGCCCTTTTTTTTTAAGGTGAGAGTGGGATGTTGGGGAAGGATAGTAGGTATATTTGGGGAGGTAGGTTGGGTAGGATAACAGACAAGACAGCATACATGGAGGTATATGACACATATGGGGGGTAAACACCTTGGACAGGGAGGGGTGTTTGGAAGTCAGAAGCTCATGAGTCCCTAAATGGAAACAGTGGGAGTGAGGTCCCCACACATGGGCAGTCCACCACTGCACCTTCACAGCCCCAAAGGTGCCTGTGCTGGTGGCTGGGTAGGAGGGGCAGGCTGACCCTCTAAATGCACCATGCGGCCCTAAAGCTGGCGTAGCAGATCTCCAAACTCCCTGCAGAGCTCACTACGCACCAGACCCTGGACCTGAAGATGGGTGACAGTTTTCTGTCCGCAACCGCTCCCTGGGGGGGAAAGCCCCATCTCCTGAGGCAGTTTCACCTGAAGGTGGTGCAGGACCAGTGGACGGGGTGGCCCCGGGCTGAGCCCCAAATGTGCTGGTGCCCGGTGCCATGGCCAGATCAGGTAGGAGAGGTGGGTATGCTGACACCGGCCTTCCCAACATATGTGGGTTAGTAATAGTCAACACATTCCAGGATTAGGTATAACAGCATGCATAGATATTCCCATTAACCCAAAACACCAGATTTGGAACAGTTGCATAGCAAACAGAACACATGCATATATGGAACCACAGTGACCATTACAACAGCATGCAGGTTACATTGATGGCAACAGGCCACCAATGTTGGAGTATTTCAACATGGAACATGCATTGAAACAAATTTTAATATTTAATCAAACAATAGGACATATGTCCCAGCAGTAGATTTAATTGTACATATACCCATTGAGTTGTGTATTTAGATTATTGTTGCAGATATGGTGGGAAGGATGTCAATTAACAACTTATATATCCCTGTAGTTCTCACAACTTTCTTAGTCACTGCTGTAATCTGTACCTTACAAGTATTATTACACTACCACATGGCCTTAGTTTGGACAGTGGTATGTCTGTAGACAAGTATATACATGAACTGTGTTTTACCTACAGTCTACACCTCTTACCTGGTATACCTGTGGAGGAATTGTTTGTTAACACTACCTGACTGTTTCTACACATATTTCCAGATTCCAGGTTGATGTTATGCACATACCTTTCAATCTTTAATGCACACACTCTGGTCAAGGCTTGGACAACATGCAGGTGGAAATGGGACATATTTTGACAATTGCTCTCATAAACTTTTGGTGAGTTGCTACAATGACAGGTTTGTTTTCATATACATTCTCTGAATATTTACAGGTCTGACAATCAGTTATATGTCATTAAAAGCTGCCTAAAATTCTGAGATCATTGCACTGATTTGCCAGAGGGACAGGGTAACAGGCAGCAGATATGGGCCAGTTAGCTGGACATTCTGAACAAATCTGTACAGTTGGGGGTATGATTATGCATACAGCTTACTACCACTCCCAGGATTCAAACCATGGCTGTGTCTGCTAAAATTAAAAAGTTTATATCACAGTTAAGTGTGCTATTTGGATACTGCTGTTTAGCTCTTCACTGTTTTCTGTCTATAAGTCTCTCGTGGTTTTACAATCTGACATATATGCAACCGTCTTATACAGGCATTCCTAGACATTTTTATTATGTAGCACAGTGTGAGTGACAGTGATGACTAATACATCATTATTCAGAGAAACTGCAACACTAACAATGTCATACAATACCAGAATAAACAGTACCAGTCCAGGATTTCAAACTTTATTTCCAGGCACAGTTTTCTTATCTCAAACACACGAACACAGTTGAGTAAAAAGCAGAACACCTTTATCCAACACAAAGCTTTCGGGACAACTCCCTTTTTCAATGATTAACACAAGGTGCAGTTACATTCACATTTAAATACACCCACCACACATCACATGACCTGCAGCCAAGGTCATATGATCAACTACATCAGTATTTAATATATCTACTTTCATTTTTACTAAATAATATAAAATTCAAACTTTTATATATACACACATATAAATATACACCTAATCTTATATATAAAAAAATATAATATATCTCAACACTCAGAATGAAATTAAACAGATGGCAAGTTGATAGGAAAGATACACTATGGGAAAATGGGAATATGTATATGGCTGTGCTGGATATAGCCTCTTTGTTTACTGTCATTCCCATTGATTATGGTGTAGAATCTGTACGTGACTTCCTTACACAGCACTCAGGCTTTACATCTAGACATTCTGATAATATCTGTATGTTATTAGATGTAGTGCTGAGGAATAATGTATTTATTTTTAATGAACAACATTATGTGCAACTAACAGGTGTGGCTATGGGTACTCCCATAGCTAACACGTTTGCTAACATAGTCCTATACCAGTGGGAAAGGACATATTTGTTTAATGATAGTGGCTTTATAAATAATGGGGTCCAATTTTATCAAAGGTTTGTGGACGACTGCTTCCTTATTTGGAAAGGTACCCACATGGATTTGTTAAACTTCAATGCCTATATAAACAACACAACATCCTTTTTGAATTTCAAAATGGAATGTTCACAAAGTAGTGTGAATTTTCTGGATATAAATTTGAAAATGAATGATAACAAATTTGTTACCACTGTATATAAAAAAGAGGTTTCATCTGGGTGCTATCTAGAAGCATCAAGTATGCATGCCCCCCATGTTTTCAAGGGCATAGTGAAGGCCCAGTTGATAAGAATTAGTAGACTTAATAATACTGAAGAGAATTTTGTAAAACAATTAGATGAGACATGTGGTGAGTTTATAGCTAGTGGGTATCCACAGAAGTTAGTAGATAGTATGAGAGATTTAGTTAAGAACAATAGAACGACAACCTACAAACCTATATGTCTTCCTGATAATAGTGTTAGCAATGAGTTGGAGAGAATGAGAGATGATGGTAAACTAAGGTTCATAACGTCATATAATATGAAAACACATATAGTTAGAAGAGTTATAAATAAATACTGGAAAGTACTCCTAGCACAGGATGATGTAAAAGCAGTTGTAGGAATTACACCTTCATTTGCTTATAGGAATAAAAGGTCTTTGAAGTCATTCTTATGTTATAAGGATTTTTCACATCCTTCCACCTTACAACCTGAAGGAAGAACTAGAGGCACTATATGTTGCTACAATTGTAGTTGTTGCATTGATATAATGCCAACCCAAGATGGTAGTTTATTAAATAACAGTATATTTCAACATCCTGTTACTAATAAACGTTACAACTTTAATGGACTGGCAACATGTGCCTCTTGCTATGTTGTATACATAGCAACTTGTGTAGCATGTTCATCTTTTTATGTGGGGATGACAACGAGAAGGTTGAGGGATCGTATAATTGAACACAAGTCCAGCATTAGGAGGCAATGTGAGACAAATGCTTTATATAAACATATAAAAGAAAGTGGTATTGGACATATGTTTAAATTTAGGGTTATAGACATGTTGTTTAAAACTTTAAGAGGGGGTGACATATGCAATCAATTAGAAGTAAGGGAATATGAGTGGATAGTGCGATTGTCAGCAGACACTGAACCTGGTTTAAATGCTGCTGTGTCAATAAAACCAATTTTAGTAAAGTTGCAGCACAATTGTTTGAAATGATTAATGTTTAGGTAACATGGATTTGGTCATGTTTTTTAAGATTGCTGTAAGAATTTTATAGTACTGAATAAATAACTATTTTTATAATTTTATGTACATTAAGCAAGATGTGAGTGTTGAGTAGATGAATTTCTGAGTGTTGAGATATATTATATTTTTTTATATATAAGATTAGGTGTATATTTATATGTGTATATATATAAAAGTTTGAATTTTATATTATTTAGTAAAAATGATAGTAGATATATTAAATACTGATGTAGTTGATCATATGACCTTGGCTGCAGGTCATGTGATGTGTGGTGGGTGTATTTAAATGTGAATGTAACTGCACCTTGTGTTAATCATTGAAAAAGGGAGTTGTCCCGAAAGTTTTGTGTTGGATAAAGGTGTTCTGCTTTTTACTCAACTGTGTTCGTGTGTTTTTGATCTACAGTTTTCTTATCTGACAGACCTGTGGACGGAATGTCTGTTAACACTACCTGAATGTTGTCACACATATTACCAGATTCCACGTTATTATTATGCACATTCATCTCACTCTGTTACTGCACACACTCTGGTCATAGCTTCACAACATGGGGATAGAGATAAGACATATTTTGCATATTACTCTCATAACATTTTGGTGAGTTGCTAGATTGACAGATTTGTTCTTATAGACATTTTTTCCTACGGTTATGTCTGACAATCAGTTGTATGTCATTATTTGCTGCCTAAACTTCTGGGATCATCCCACTGATTTGCCAGGGGGACAGGGTGACAGGCAGAAAATATAAGCCAATTATCTGAACATTCTGAAAAAATCTGTACAGTTGAGGGGTATGATTATGCACACGGCTTACTACCACTCCCAGGATTCGAACCATGGCTGCGTGTGCTAAAAATACAACAGTTTACTTCACAGTAGAGTGTGCTATTTGGATTTTTCTGTCTATCTTTTCACTGTTTTCTGTCTAAATCTCTCACAGTTGTACAATATGACCATGTGATTACAACAGTCTTATACAGACATTCCTACACATTTTATTTATGTAGCACAGTGTGGGTAACAGTGTTTAATACAACAGTACTATTAAGAGAATGCAACACCACATTACCATATGATAACAGAGTAAACACAAGCAGTCCAGGAGTTAGACCTTAATTGCCAGGCAGTTGCCCTTTTATTTAAATACATCCTATATGAGACTCTTCCTGCCATATTGTCTGGTTTATTCAGTACACCCCATACACAATACAGTTTTTATACTGGCAATTAACTTTCTACTACTTTTATATTTATTTCTTATGATAGTACATGCAAGATTATTACTAACTTGCTTCGCGACACAGCCTTTGCAGCCTACACACATGGGCTTCCTGATTCACAGCCCGCTCCACTGCAGCTGTCAGAGACATAGAGGAATATTTAGCCATACCTATCCATAATATACATGAGCTAGGCAATTATTAAACAGTTAGTAGAATGAGTACTTACACACTGCTGGGACATCACCCCTCTGCTTAGCTTCTTGGATCCAATGATCCAAGAGCTCCCTCTTCCTCCATTTCAAGTCAGCATAGTGATGTCATGGGCGAGACAGTCCCAGGCTTCCACTTTATATTGGGAGCCCTGTTACTGGCCCTGCAGCAGTCTCTGTTCATGGTCTTTTACCAGGAGTCCTACCATGACCTTAGACTCCTGGATGCAGCAAGCTGTGCTCGGAAGCGCAATCCTTCTCCAACACTGGCCATTGTGCCTACAGGAGGAAGCTGAAACCAGTTATGAGATGTATTCCCACCTGTGGGGTTTAAATAGGGCTAATTTCCCACACTTTGCCATGAATGGATGGTTTTGAAAATGCTAAACTACTGGCAAACCTGCTTACCTAAGGTTGCCATTGCTTAAAGGGGAATACCAATGGGCAAATCTATTTAGCTGGGCTACTCATTGCTTACACCTGGTAAGCAGAGGTGTGCAATACTTAGCGTTCCTTATTTTTAATTTTACACACTGTTTGCTGTATGGCATTGATTTATCATTCATTACATGTTATAAATGTGTTTAGTATCTGTGATTCATGTGTACGTATACTGTATGGGGCATTTGTGTTTATCGGGGGATTTCACCACTTTATTACAATGACATCTCACATCTGAACTTGATGCAGTACTCCAGTTCACAAATATATGTTATTTAGTAGGTTATACAACAAAAAGATTGTTTATAAATTCCTTTCACATGTAAAATGTGAATTTGCTATAGTGAGGATCAACCCTAGATTGACTGCTCACAAAGCGAATGCTCTAACTACTACACTTTTGCAGTACTGCTTCTATTGCATGAATCCTGCTATTTAACTTTTTACGCCATTTAAGCTGGAGTATGCATAGCTAAGCAACAGGCAAACCCACACAGCTATGGTTAAACTTTATCACGTTTATAAAAAAAAGTAAAATTGTGATTGTTGTCATAGCTGTCATACAATCAGGGACAACTCTCAACAGAATCAGGAACAAATCCAGACAAAATCGGGGACAATCAGGGACACAACATATTAGTTCTATTAACTTCAGACATTTACGGCATTACAGAATGTGAATTAATGTACATTTCCTGCAGTGAAATAAGTGATCAGCTCTTAATTATTTTTTATTTAGTATAATTCCAATGGCACCAGTGTTAAAAGGGATTCAGAGGGACAATGCTAACATTTGAGTGTACATCAGGGATGTCCCTGACAATCAGGGACGGTTGAGAGGTATGCATTTGTTGTACTATGAGCGTTCTCACTCATTGTAATTGCTGAATGGTAATCCTTGAGTGCAGGGGCATGCATATTGTGAGAGCTCTTCTCTCAGACACACCCCCTGCACTCGTCCACGCTCCATGTTCGTTTAGGTGCAGAGGCAGCGCGCCTTCATAAACATGCATGGCGTGCTGCCGTGCTTTACTTAAATGGTCGTTTCCGTGCAGGAATAAGTTATTCCTGCATGGAACATTGCTGAATCCTGGGGTATGTTCTGATTGTTTTTCCAGACTGCTACTTCCTCATTCTTTTCTTCTTTCTCAAGTATTTTTATTATTTTTTAAAGAATGAATATAACAGTTCATGTAAAAAAAAAAAAAAAAAAAACATACATTTTGAACAAATTAACAACACAGAGTAAAAAACTTCATAACAATAAATTAAAGTAAACTAAAACTATTTAAAGGGTGTCTGCTTAAACAACACAATTTAGCCTTTCAGGATATAATCCTATTTCATAACACGTTACAGTTGATTTTCTCCAATTTCTATAACTTTTATAAAAGAGTTGTAATAGAAAGTGATTTACTTCCTCATTCTTGGTATCTTGTTTACAGGTCAGAAACTGATGATCTTTAGTTAATAATAACACACAGGACAGAGTTTTCTTTGTGGCACTTCGGGATCACAAACTAGAGCAGAGTGAAAACTGAGCAGTTAATAACAAACTGACACACTCATATGGGAGAGATTTTGTTCTGTTTTTTTTCTTCTTTGTCAAATATTTTGTGAATAAAGTTAATGTTTTAACACTATAATAAAATATACTGTAAATCAAACATATTAAAGCATTTTTAACAAAAAAATGTATACAAAAACTACAATATTTAACATTATGATGCATGCTATAAACAATATTTTCTAAAGGAATCTTTACACAGAACAAGATAACGTTTCTTAATGCATTCTAAATAATTTGAGAAACTAAAACTAGGAGACAACATAATATACAAAAACTATGTTGTTGAATGGATTGACTTTCAAACTTCTAAAAACATTACAACTCAGATCTACCTCAATGTTATGGGAATTTTCTTGAAATTACTTCTCAAGTATTGAGTGCAATTTAAAGAATTATTTTTAATTTAAGAGCTTTGTTCATCTCTAGCTCAACACACTTCCTAACTTTAGACTATGCCTGTATTGGAAGAAAAAAAAAAAAAAACAAGAGTTCAAAACCGTCAGAATTAAGACCTGCATATTTGCATGGCAAAGGTGTGTGATACAGTGAGGACTTCTAGTTACTCTTGTGAACAGGATCTTTAACAGCTACAAATGCAGCCATGTTTTAAGTTAAAGCTTAGAATTATGCAAAAACTTTCCTATTTTCTTGTATTACTACAGAGATCCAGGCAACCTTTTAGTGTTAAATATGTCTTCCGTTGCAATTTTATTAAAGGTATATTCCAAAAAAGTTATCTTCATGAAGTCTGAAAAAAAGATTGCATCACAGTTATTCCAAGACAGTTCTAGCTACTGGTAATGGCTGGCTTACAGGTTGAGGCTTAGCTACATATATTTACTGCCTACTAGTTATCGATAAAAGAACAAAAAAGAAATGATAACAGCCTGCATTTTAGAAGCAGAGCTGCAATGCCTACTTCAGACTATACCAACTATTTACATCAGCAGGTGGGATTCAGTTGTCTCTGTGCAGCAAATCCTTTTGGTACAGGTTTGTTGCATCGCAGCCTGTGAAGATAGGTGAAGGCTGCCAGCCTAACCAAATAGAATTTTGTAGATAATTCTGTCATTTTTAAATATTAATGTAAGCTGCAGGCTTGTCCTCTTAAATGGGGAAAATGGTGTTAAATGTGGAACTGCAAAAATGTAGCAACTGCACTCTGCTGTAACAAAGCTAATAAGTCAATTCATTGGTGTCAAAACTCGGAGCCGAGATATCTAGATAAAGGCAGTCTGCCTATTGTTTTGAGTCCAGAGTTAATGGCTAGAATTTGCATGTATAATTTATTTTATTGCCCTGGCTTCCTGACCAGCTGCAAGATCAAAGGCTATTAACCTCAGAAAATCTGTTAGCCTAGGAACCAGAAAGAAATTATGTAATCTGAAATGAATCAGTGGCACTGTGCTATCAATTTAAGGACAGAAAGAATGAGAGCATAGAGTATTTGTCTTGAGAACATCCAACTCACCACTCTGCCTGTGTCTATATGTAAGTAGGAGTTTAGAACTGTGTTTTCTCTTAGAAATAGCTAGGAATTAGGAAGATTAGACTAAGTGTTTTTCTGTGTTGATGTCAGAACTTTTCTACTGTATTATTTTAAGCATTTCTCTGTAATCTCTGAACTCTTGACTAGCACTGTGTAGTAAGAAGTATTGTCTTGTGATTTTATTATTTATTATTAAATATTTTAAACCTTTCAACTGTGGCTGTTTTGTGTACAGATAATTTAAGCTCTAAGAGTACACTGCATGTATATAGTTATACTGTGCAAAGTCACTCCAAATAAGTATTGACTGTTCAGCCACACTTACCATTTGGATAATAATATTACACAGTATAATTTGACACCCTTTCATAAGGGCCTTTGAATAACTGATAATATTAGCTGGGTGGTGGCAGTGATTTCAACCATATAGTCTGGGTAAAAGGTGCACACCTGGAGAACCTGTACCAGCCTTCCCAGGAGTATCTGTGTGGTTGTATAAACTCTTATCTCAAAGTGTTGTGTGTGTGTGTGTGTGTGTGTGTGTGTGTGTGTGTGTGTGTGTGTTAGCTACTTGGGCAGGGACATGAAGCACTGGTTGGAGAGAGAGGGTGCTAAGATTTTAGCTTGCCCACTAGGCTGAGATCTGGACCCTATAGCTGTGCCAGTGGGGAGTCTTATTGGAGATCTGGAGAGAAAGGGAGAAACCAGGTCCAGACTGACTGTGATCTTTGTGTGCTCTTAAGGGAAATTGTACTTTACTGTGTGCGAATTTATTACCCTTTTCCTATATGGACACCCCTCACTACTGTTAGTGGTGAGGATTGAGGTTCCTTGATTGCTGGGCCAGTGCACGGGCATCACACAGCCACCAAAAGATTATGCCACTGCAACCTGTAACCATACTGCACATTCAGCTCAAATTTATCTAAAGAGTGATAGTGTTAAGGAAAGAGTTTTTTTAAGGTAAGCTGCACATTAGGGTTTGGGTTATGATTGTCATATATTACCAAGGAGGGTAGGGAGGCTGCTTCTCCACCTTAGTAATGTATGCCAGCCCTAACCCTGACTCTAATCCTAACATGAAAAGTATCTTAAAAGGCTTTTCCATTACATTGCCACTGCACAAGACAGCTCGGACACTCACCATGTTTACAAACACACACTCTAACTGTATCCCCACATGTAACCTTATCCCAACCATAAACCACTCACACTGGCATGCACACACTAAGGTTATCCCCTTATCCAAAGTTAAACCTAACCCTAAAACACTCACAATTGCACTCATTCAAAGTGTATTCCCTTACCTAACCCTAAAACACACATACTTGCACACAAACTCCCAGCCCCACCACTTACTTTTGTCGACCAACTGGGTGTCACACAAAACATCCTTCTCACAAATGGTATTTGACTCAAAACATGCAATCCTTCATCTGAATCACACAAATGACTGTTGACCAAATGAACTCCAACTACACATGTATATGGATATACATAAATATATATATATATATATATATATATATATATATATATATATATATATATATACATATACACATTTATGAAAACATTCAATATAACCAAACAATTGTAATCGTATAATTGCTTCTGCCGGCATTACTTTGTGTGATGATATGGAATAGCGAGGAATAGCAGTTTGCCCTTTTCCTGCTATTGTGTGATCTCAGAGTTTTTATATATATTTAGCAGGGGTGTGGGTCACACAGACCCTATATAAGAGCTGCTAATGTTGACTCAAATGATTGACACATTTGAGTTGACATTGTTACTGAAACCATCACATGATAGCCATATAGGAGCTGATGTAAATTAAACTCCTATATGACATATCACATTTTATGCAATCACATAAATGTGTTTGACTATCTCATCCATTTAAATTTTGTGCACAACATTCTGATTTTCGGCAGCAGTGCTGCCGACAGACTATCGTTCAAACAAATGATAGTAAACCTATATATATATATATATATATATATATATATATATATATATATATATATATATAGGTTCATAGGTTAGTACTAGGCTATCGGCTCTAGGGCTTATACAAGCCTAGCCATAACAATTCTCTGGCTATTTCTTTCCACAGTATTTACTTCCCTGAGTATTTACTTCCCTGGACCCCTGTCTAGCAGAGCGACTGATGTGATCCCGGGGAGAATTTCCTATCTCCTATATATATATATATATATATATATATATATATATATATATATATACATATATATATACATATATATATATATATATATATATATATGTGTGTGTGTGTGTGTGTGTGTATATATCATAAACAAAGCTCAACACCTGAAAAATCTAAAATAAAGATTTAATAATAACAATAAATGTATTAACATAGCAAGATGGCCCCACCAGGATATGCCTAGTAAATGATATCAGTAGGCAAAGGCTGAGTAATTTTGTAAGCTAGGGCTAGGTTAAATAAAGTGTCTGGAAGAACAGACTGGCTTGCATAATGGGAACTGTACAAAATCAGGCAAAAAAGATTGATCCCATTTAAAGGAATTTCCGATTGTCCCAGGTAATAAGAGGCAGCTGGATACCAGCAACTTTATAATGCTGATAACTGCACAGTATATTAGATGTCACATGTTTTACAATCCAAAGGAATCTGGGGTATTTGGCAAAAGATAGACACATCAGGAGAGATGCAGATGAGTTTTGGGACTGCCAGTGCAAGTCCTGATAGTTGGGATCTGGAGTCAGTGTTTTTCAAAGGATTCAGTTGTTAGCGATTTCTTGGTTTTTACATAACCTACAAGGTGCTGTTTAAGACAGTTTATTAGTTTGATATTTTGTTGATTCAACAAGGTGCAATTAACAGAGACTGCTTGTGTGCCTAAGACTTTGATTTTCTTGTCCAAAATACACTAATTAAGAATTTCACATTTTTCCAGTGTGAGCCCTTTCAATGAAAAACTTTAATAAACTAAATAGCTGTGTGCATTTGTAAAAGAGTGTTTCCTGAGAGTCACTATTTATAAAGGTAGAACTGGAATTGTCAGCTCTGTTTGTGATAGCACTTTTATTGGATAGTTGTCACAGTAGCCACTTGTAAACTGAAAAAATTTGTTCTAATAAGTTGTGTTTTATTTTCCACCTGTCACTCTCTTTTGGTTCTCTCTTAAAGTCTCATAAATATAAATAAATATATATATAGATACACATACATATACACACACATATAAAAAATACACGTCTATAGAGCCGTAGTGGAACTCATAGTTTAATAGATTAAACATTATTTTTGTTTTCCTAATAAAGAACTTCCTCAGAATCTAAGTAACAAACCATCAGCACAAAAATTTAAATGTTAAATCCCAAACACAATCTGAAAAATACTACATTTTCAAAAATGAAAACATATATTAATATAAGTAAATGGTTAAAAACAGATGCAAAAAGTTGCATTAAATCATCTATGAGCTATAAAATGTCTCCAACACTTAAATGGTTGACAGTAAACTCAGTGAAATTGAAATGGCTGACAAAATGATGTTGACTACTGGAAAAAAATCAACCCACACAAAAACATTAAAACATTACTTTTGCAGGTCACCCCCATTGTAGGGAGGGGGGGTGTTGCACCTGCAGTCACATGCACTCTGTCACTTATATACACCTACTGAAAGACCACAAAAACATGAAGTTTAGGGGAAAATCCCTGAAAACCCCACTACCGCCAATCATGCACTAAGTCTGGTCACATAACATCTCCCATGTGATGAATTGTTAACTAAATCAATCAGCAGCTCACAATTTGACCAAAAGAAGGGCCTGAATTCAGGAAAGGTTCTGTGAGGTATACATCATGAGTACCTTGTGCTACCTTTCTGGAATTCAGATGTTGCCCTACCACATTACTTTTGTAAGAAGACATGCTGCACCACAGTGGGCTGTCTCCACAGGCATGGTAGATGCTAATGAAGCAACCCAGGGGAGAGGCATATGCTACTTACCTATTTGTTCTCCCACAGAAACTGCCTGTGGTAAGGCATTTATGCAGCTGAGTGATTCTCTGCATAAATTAGCATGAACCCTCCTGGTCACTCTCAGTAAAGATCATGTCCAAAAGGCAGTGTTCATCCAGCATGGTAGAGATAAGTGCTGAGGAGTTTAGTGGTCAGATAGTGTTAGGGGCTTTGTGCACATGAGGGCTTGCATGTGTGAGTGCATGTGTAAACATGTATCTGCCCAGGAGGTATCAGGAGGGGGCTTACTCAGGAGATAGGTTCGGTGAATGAGCTTGTGTGATTGTGTGTGGCTGGGTTGGGTCATCTCTCATACTTTGAGTGAACACCCCTAGACTAAGGCACAAAGCTGGCAGCATGGGGTTGGCGGATCCCTAGCCACCAGGGATAGCTATAAAGTCATAGGTAGGGAGGGCCACTGGCCACCAAGGATAACTATAAAGACATGGATTGGGAGGAAACACTAAACACCTTGTAGACCTTCTTGTACTTTGATGACTCTGAAACATAATGAGGATCATAACACTAGACACCAGGGACAGCGTATTGTGCCTTAACAGTATTTAAACATAACAGTGTTTTGGGGAAACACTAGACACCAAGGAGAACTCTGAGGACATGGGGGGATACAAAGGGCACCAGGAATACTCTATATAATGTGTCCTAAAGTCACTTAATTAAAAAAAAAAACATGGTGCAGGAAACCACTAGACACTGAAAGGGAATCCAACCCTTTATCCTAGCACCTCCCACAGAGAATATCAGTCCTTTGCACCAACACTAGACACCAGGGGATGTACTGTAACAAAAAACATGACTTAAAAAAAGGTAAACTGCAAAGGGAAGAAAGGCTTAAAATCCTGCAACCATTCCTCAGGAAATCTCAGCATTAATCCACTGTGATAACTGATAAGTTAATGCAACAGATGATGTCAGCTACTATTCATTATCTACAACAGTTTGTGATGTACAAGGGAGAGGTACAGGAAGCGTTAAGCATACCTCTCAACCCAATAGTGTGAGACATCAAAACAGAAGCCCAAATTAATGGCGGGGACAAAAATCAACCTTTGAATGCACATACTGTGTGTGAGAGAGTGAATGAGGAGCTATGCCTGTTCTAACACACTGCATTGGCCACCAGTGTTAACTACCACAGGAAGTGCTGCTCTGCCTTCACAGTACTTTTCAGAGACAAGCAATTTAGAGGACAATAAGATTTTCTTTCTTTGCAGCTAACATGCCTCTGAATGCACTAGTGTCATGTATATAGGATTTTTTTTTTACCACAGACTAGAGCAAGCAAGGGTGTGCTTTTGGTATCCCCAGGGAGCATTTGACAAAGAAAAGTGAATCCATGTATCAAAGCAAGAAAAATCAGCCAAGCTAGAGTTTTCACTGTGTGATACCTTAAATCTCCTGAAACAGAGGCCCATGGGAGATATGCAAATGACCCTTAACGGACACTAACCCTTGGATTCATGAATCCTCCGTGTAAGACTTAATAAGTCTTACTCGGAGGCTGCAGTTGAACGGTATGATGTCAGCGTGCCATGAATATTCATGAGGGCACGCTGACTCAACCGTAAGTCTTACACGGACCGTGTAGGAAAGCAGGGGGCGTGTCCGACTGCCGAGCAGTCTAAATGTACACGCCCCTGCAAGGTTTGGAAAAGTAAAATGAAATTACACAAGAGCGAGTCCGCTCAAATGTCCTTGCACCCAACACCACACTCCCTGACATTGTAAACCCCCATCACAGTTATAAAAAGTAAACCATTAATTTATTTTTTATAAAGTCCGGAAATAGCTGCCCGTATGTGTGCGGGTATGCCCACTGCTTAGCTGTAGTTAGCAATTCCGACATGGAAGAGCATAAGAAAGAATGTTTATGCAAATCACACCAAATAGCAACAGCGTAATGGTAGAGCGTTCGCACAAAGAAGAAGCATTCACAGTTCGAGTCCCACCACTTCCCTTCTTATTTATGTTTTAAATCAGTATATGGAATAATACCTGACAAATATGATTAAAATATTAGTAAAAAGCAGTGAAATGGCCAATGTATCAGTGAACAAAACATATATTTTTAAAGGATCCTGATATATAATTGCTCGCAGTTAAGCAGCGCTTTACCCAGCGCAATAGAGTTACCCATAATTTAATAGCCCTTTACCCAGTGCAATAGAGGTGCTTAAAGTTTAAGAGCACTTTACCCAGTGCAATAGAGTTGCCCAAAGTGCAAGAGCAGTTTACCCAGCGCAGTAGAGTTGCCCAAAGTGTAAGAGCGCTTTACCCAGTGCAATAGAGGTGCCCATAGCAAAATAGTGCTTTAACCGACGCAATGTGTTTGCGCGGATGTGCGCACCGTGCCAACCAGGGCACCGTGGAGCAATGTAGAGCAAAGTTGCTTACACACAGCCACACCCGCTAGCCTGTCTAGACAGTATGAAAATAAAATGAATGACAAGGTTCAAACCCAGGACTCTGTGCATCATAAACAAAGTACAGAACCACTAAGCCATGACAACTTAGGAGAAACAGCCACTTTTAACATACATATACTTAGTAATGGTAGATTAACCATTACTAAGCAGGTCTGCAGTCAGCCGAGAATTTTCAAAAACGGCCAATCACAAAAAAGTGCGGGAAATGCGGCATATTTAAGCCCCATAGGTGGGAATACTAGCCATAACTGATTGTAGCTCACATCTGTAGTTAGAATGGCTGGTGCTGGAGAGGGTACACACTTCCGAGCGCAACATTGGGGCATCGAGGAGTCAAAATACATGGTTTGGCTCCTTGTCCACCGTCATGAGTCAAGACTCCTGCAGGGCCAGTTCCAAGGGATGGAGTACAAGGCAGAGGCTTGGAACCGGTTAGCTCATGACCTCACCAGTGTCACAGGCGTTCCTCGGACTGGTGAGCAGGTCTGTCACCACCATGCAGGCCTGAAGAGACAGAAGCAGGACTGCCTGAACCAATGGATACAGGAGGCCCGTGGGAAGCAGGATGCCCCACAACTGAGTAGGTGGCCATGGAATGCAGTATGTAAGAATTGATAATTGATTTTGTATAACGGATAGGTATGTCTCAATATCCCTTCATTTACTTTACAGCTGCAGGTGAACGTGAGCAAGCCTATGCAGACAGGCTGCGCCACCAGGCAGGTTAGTGATTATTCTGCATGTATTGTTATATAAAATAGAGGAGAGAGCATGAAATAAAGTGTTGTAGTCCAATAATACAGCCATAAAATGGCCTGAATAAGTCCTCTGCATGTACTGTCAGATAAAAAAGTCAGAGAACCAGAAAAAGAGTGTGGTAACCCATTAAGAAAGGTAACATATGTCCGGAATAATTTCTCTGCAGGTACTGTCATATAAAATAAGTGAGTGAGCCTGAAAAAGAGTGTTCTAACCTATTAATAAAGGTATAATATGTCTTGAATATGTCTTCCATATGCACCGTTATAACAAATAAAGGAGTGAGCCTGTGGAAAATGTGTAATGTCATTAATAAAGGTGTAAAACCCGGAGTGTGTCTGTGTCACTTAGTTTGAAATGTTGTTGTACCCTTGCATTATACAAATAGTACTGTTTTAAAAAGTGCTGGCAACCCAGAGTTGTGCAGTCCCATATGAAGTGGGTGATGGAAGTGCTAGTAGCTGTGAAGCATATATACAGTCCTCAACAGTCAGTTACTGGCTGGCATGCATAAGTAAATCTGTCACACGAGTAGCATGTTAATTTGTTCCCCAGAAATGTGAGTGTGTGCCAAGAAATGCAGGGTTTTGTACAAATTGAAGTGAAAATGTCATGTGAAAACATCCAGATATGTAGATAAAGAAATATAAATGCAATCAAGGAATATGTAGCAGGAACATCTGCATCTTGGACAGTTAGTATGTCAGATATAGGTCAGGCATATATTGAACTATCCAAACCCATTATACAACCTAATGCATGGTGGCAAGTGTAATAATACATGTAGGGGATATACACTTGCAGTCACTAGGAATGTAGTGTAGACTAAAAGTAATTATAAGATGTTAATCAAGGTTTTTTTCTACACCCTACTGTATGTGCATAAACCATGCAATTCCACACCTCAATGGGTATGTGTAATCTTAAATATTTGTTGGGACATATGTCCTATTGTTCTATAAATATTTGCATTCACGTTGATGCATGTGCCCTATTCAAACACCACAATCATGGTGGCCTATTGCTACCAAACATCACTGCATGCTGTTGGAATATCCACTGTCGTCCAATATATGCATGTGTTATGCTTGCTGTTCAACTGTTGGAACCTTGGTGTGTTGGGTTAATGGGAATATTACTGCATGCTGTTACAACTAATCTGGAATGCTGTTGTTTATGTTGTAATTAAACACAACTAATCACAGAACGTATGGGAAGGCCGGTCCCAGCGGACCCACCTGTCCCTCCTCAGCTGGCGAATGCACCTGGCACCAGCAGGTCCGGTGCCCAGCCCGGGCTCCCCTCCTCCATTGGTCCTGTGCCACCGTCAGGTGGAAGCACTGCAGGGGATGGGGCTTGTCCCCCCGTGCAAGCGTGGGCAGAGGAGGGCCACCTGTCACCCTTCGAAGGGTCCAGGCTGTGGTGCGTAGGGAGATCCAGCGTTCAGTCACTGATCCCCTACACCAGCTTGAGGCGAGAGTGGCGTGTCTCATGGGTGAGCCTGCCCATCCTACGCAGCCTCCAGCACAGTCACCCTCGGGGCTGTGAAGGTGCAGTGGTGACTGCCCATGGGTGGGGATCTCAGTTCCACTGTTACCATCTGTGGGCTCATGGGCTTGCGATTTCCAAACATCCGACCCCGTCAATTGTGTTCACTCACCCCATGTGTCATACACCACCCCTGTATGCATCTTGTCTATCTTGTCTGTTTACCTCCCCAACCTACCTCCCTGAACATACCTACTTCCTCTACCTCACTTTCCACTCTCACCTGAAAACAAAAAAAAAAAAGGCCAATCTGCACAAAAAAATTACGCCCCATACATAGCTGCCCATTTCGCACACATGTCCATTGGACATGTAAACTGATAATTATAACTGGCAGTACAACATACTTTGTTGTCCTCACCCCTCTCCCAGGGGTGGATGGTTTCAAAATTCACTCCAAATTTATTGCATATGCACAGCTGTTGCTGGTAAAGAAATGGGCAGCTATGGACCTTCTCTACACCCATCCTGCACATCCCGAGCTTGTTTACCTACTGTCTGTCTCTCTTTGCGCCCCCTTTTCCACCACTTCTCTATCTCTCCATTTTCTTTTCTTTAAAGGAAATTAGTGCGGGGGATAGCGAGTAAGCATTTTTAAGTAGTAGTAAGTGGGTTTAAGTGAGTGTGCGCATGTGTGCGCTTGGCTAAGCATCGCTAAGCGTCACGCAAACCCACGCAAACCCACTTACAACTGCTTAAAAGTGCCTTAGTCACTCTATGGAAGGGCCCTTGTTCTGCTCAGCAGCAAAAGAAAAGACCTCTACCAGTCTTGAAGCCCAGATCATTGACACAATAGACTGCATGAATTACCACTAAGCCACAGCAGATATACAAATAACTTGGTGCTGAAATAAATATATCATGCATTACAATGAGGGAATGTAAATGGAAATTAGGAATGGTATAACACAAATCCTGTTCTGTGGGTCTCTACCAGCAGTTGTTGTAGAATTGCATGACATGACTGTGAAAAGAGAACTAGCCATCCAAGCATGGAATAATGTTACAGTAGCACCTTACAAACACCACACAGTATCAGACCAGGATAAATACTGGCAAAGTTGAATAGGGCAGAGGCCAGACACCCCTGTGCCCTACTGAATCACTCTAAAAAGTACTAACTTTAGGCAGACAAGTGTGGAATCATACGTAATGAATAATGTCAATAGGTGAGAGTAGACACTGCTTGCACGTCAGAAAAGGTGTAGGTATACATATGTGCTGATTCCCAAGAAAGTCTCAACTGCAATATGCCTGTAATATATTGCAGGTGTATCTCACTTATATGCACCTTTCACTGAGGCTGTTCAAATATATACCTGAGAGTATCTGAGGCCTGGCAGAGGCAGAAACACACAGGCATATCAGCATTATTGCTGTTACACACTCTGCAAATAGCATTGGAAGGAGTTCCACAAGCATGCCCTTATGTAGGAATACAACACAGAAATATCACAGGATGTAGCCATGTACTGCTAGCAACCAACTGTGACAATGCCAATGTGCCAGTGCTGAAAAGACTGGTGTGGTGCACAAAGTATAATAGGCTAACCTCTAGCTACCATCTGGATATGTCCACAGGTGGGAGCTACGCAGACAGACTACTTGCCTTGATAGACTAACAGGTACACAGCAACCCTGTATGTTCAGCAAGATAAACCTCACATGATAATAAAAAATGCTCTTTGCAGTTCTGCACCCTTACCCAAAGGTACAACACACCTGTGTATTCAGGCAAAAACCAGGGTGTAGGTAGGCATACTCAGTACTGAAATATGTCCAGTTGTGTTGAGCAGCCTGTGCTAATGTCAACACAAACAAACCACAAACTGTTCAGAAGTGAGTAACGTAATAATTACAGTATAGCAGTTCACAAACACTGCATGTGCCACAGGGATACAGTGCACTAACCACATTTGTATGGCAGTTAAATGTCTAATTCAGAAAGAAAGTACATACTCCCATGTATCCTGTGTTAGCAGTTGGAGGGGTGAGTACATGTCTACACTGAGAAGTGTGTACTGGAAGCAGCAACATTCAGGTTTGAGTACAACATGCATATCACTGGCTATAACCCTAGCTGCAAATAAGACACATATACCAACCTTCTGACTGACACAACGGTGTCCAGAGCAAACAAGCATGGGCCCCACCTTGGAAAGCTGAAAGAGCTATGCCTATCTAACCTAGCATTTTATAGCAGTGGGCTGCAATCACAGTGAGTAATGCAATCACCACACAGCAGGCTGCATGCAGTTACTGAATGGTGGGCAGCAATTGGTGCAGAGGCTGTCACATGCACAAGTGCAGATACCTAGAAAAGCAGGCTGTACCTGCTGTCCACACATGCAATAATATCAATGCAGGTGCAGGGAGATAGAGAGTGAGAGCGAGAGAGACACACAGACAGAGACATAGACAACTGAGAGAGAAACAGAGACAGAAACAGAAACAGAGGGAGAAAACCCAAAACACACAACCAAGAAAAAAAAAGCCTATAAAACTGTAACAGACGGAACAGGGAAATACAAAGGTAAGGTATGTAACTCATATGTATATGTTGGCATGTAGTAGATGTTCCTGAAAAGTACTCTGCACACTGAAAATCATCCATGTGTGGCAGCAGTAAGTATCTATCTGTATCTGCACATGTGCATAGGGCAAGGGACATACTGCAACTGTTAGTGAAGGGTGGACAGATATCTGTCGTTGAAGGTTGTTATGTACATATATCTATGTAAGTCGTAGTGTGTGGCATAGAAAACAGCATGCAGTGCTGATATATGTCATGTGCTGGTTAAATGCTGTGGGACTGATTTGTCATATCTGCTGTGTTACAACCAGTGAGGCCTGCTAAAGCTACATGGGCCGAGGACACCCACATGCATTCTGCACAACACTGTGCATTATAATCACATAACTGTACTTCCCACAACTGTCGCATAAGTGATATCCCCACCATGAAAGGTGAACTGTACATGTGCCTATATGTACATCTATGTGTACAGCAATGGATGTGTACATGTATGTGTATAGATATGTGTATATATATATATATATATATATATATATATATATATATATATATATATATATATATATATATATATATAGAGAGAGAGAGAGACATGGGGCCATATGTACTGCAACAAGTGTGTGGTGACAAAGGCATGGACTGTAGACAAGTGTTGATACTGCAGTGCCATTCCTCCTGTCCAAAACACTGTACCCATTAACTACCACATAGGTAGAGATCTACCCAACACTGAAGGTGTGATAAGGGAACATGGGACACAGGTGGACAGTAGCCACCTCTTTGATAAAGACAGTGCCACACTAGACCTGTAATCTGTCTGTGCGGTATGTGTCATGACAACAGGTGTGTCATCTAGGGAAATATAGGTCAGTGTTCCCCTCTACTCATCACAATGCCCTGTGTGGTATGTACCTCACATGACAACTACAACAGGTGGAAAGGCCACAGACATACCTCACAAAGGGTAATACTGGCCGCAAACAGATGCCCTATGCAGACTGACTCACAAAACCACATCTAGACTGTATTGCATACCGGCCACACAGAGGTGACCTCTGCCAGACATACACAGGTATGTCACACCCATAGCTGGGTGACAACCACCATGGCAACATATCACAATCCCTCCGGGATACACGCTCTAGGGCCCTAAACCTCATCAGCTCACTAAACAGCAAATGCTGGAGGGATAGATTCCTATCTCAGAGATATGCCATACACTGGAATAGACCACCTAGCAATAGCAAACAAGGCTCTTCATTAGCAGTTGTCATAAATACCCCTGATGAATGTTTGGGAGATTGGTAATACACCCCAGGAACCCCTTCTGTGGTTCTGGTTGGCAGGGGCAAGTGAAATCAAAGTACATGAGTGTCAAAGGCTAGGGTAGCATATGGCTAGGCTGCAGTAGGACCTAGGGCCAATAGCATATTACCTACCTATGACACTATGCGCTCACACATGTACTCAATGCAATACCTGCTATGTGAGTATGAATAAGTGTAACGCTGAATGTGTGCAAGATCTGTAAAGGTGTGATAGGTTAGTGTGAAGTTGTATCTGACATGGTAGTGTCTATCCTAGCTGTGATGTCAGCAAAAGATGTGTATTGTACTGTTAGGCAGACATAGTAGTATGGCATACAATGTGACGTAGTTCCTTGTTGATGACTGTGGTGTCTCATTGTAGACTAAAGCAATACATGTATGCTTAGTGAGTGGTACTGCTGGTGAATCCAACTCCCATATGAACTGTAGTACTACCTGAAGCTGTAGGCCTAAACAGCACAGTATGGTGTGTGTTCACATTGCTTGAAAACACAGTCTAGTGTGTCTCCTGTAGTCTGCACAGAGGACAAAACTCAGGCATAAGGGTTTGTAAGTAGTGGCACACAGTACTGTATGGTACACAGGTAATGCTCATCTGTGTTGGCATACAGTGGTGTGTTGTATGTTTGTCTGATGTGTGTGCAATTATGCCTGTACCATGGCTGCAATAATATGTGTGTTACAGGGTATACGTGTGTATCCAGCAACATATATACTCTGTTACAGCAGTATGCCACCTATAGTAACAACTGTACACATATGTTAGGCAGGGCTATGGCATCAATGACTAGGGTGGTTTACTGGTAATACTGTAACTATATTTTACATTAATTGCAATGGATGACATCTCTGTTCGAGCATTGGTGTGATATATACCCCTGTGTCGAGGTTGTGCATTGTGTCACAAACAGTGTGCCGGGTAGTGTTGTATAGTGGTGTGATATATAGAGTGTGCCAGGCACTGTTAGTCAGTTGTGGACTGAGAACCAATAAGTGGTATTGAACGTGTGTAACCTATGACAGACAAATGGATGGTATATATGTCAGTAAAGTGATATATTTGGTTAAAGGTTTAAAGTGTGCCACAGGACTCGCTCACACATATTGTTCATATCTTTTTCCGCCAGATGGCCCACCAACGCAACCCGTCGTACACAGCAGTGGAGGAAGATGTGATTTTGCAAAGCCTGGTGCAGCAGTACACAATGCTGTTTTCCCGAAGCAGCCATCACCAGCAGGAGCGGACTGCACTGTGGCAGGATCTTGTTCATTGGGTAAATGACATAGGCATGCATAACCGGACATATGAGGAGGTACGCCATCACTGCAGTGATTTAATTAGACATGTCAGGCGGCGTGCGTCTGATATCCAAAGACAACAGCTTGGCACAGGTGGTGGGGTGGCCATTCACCCCCCCCTCCCCAGAGTGGAGGAGCTTCTCCTAAGCATGGTGGCTCCAGCGAACAACGAAGTAGAATGCCAAACTGCCAGAGCCACAGATGTCGAAAACAGTACTTTATTATTAAAATGGCTCCAGCAGCAACAACCTCTGACATGTGTTGTCATGGAGGTCAGAGCCACCCAGCATGTTCACATGGAGTGAGCAGGTAACATGCCCTATCTGTAGACTACAGTTAACTGTATTGTTAGATTATGTCTACGTGAGATGTGTACTGTGTGTTTAGCAGTTGTGCTGCCTAGTGTTGTGCAATACTGATATTTGGAATATTATCTCTACGCCTGTGACTGTTGACTGTTGTTCTACTGTAGTTTAGCATACCCATTGTAGCAATGCCACAGTTGTGGCCACTGACAAACTCTCTCATATTCTCGTAGGTCCCTCTGGTGTGACAGCAGGGAAGACGATCCATGCTGGTGAGTGTGGTATAATTGCAATGTTGGTAATGAAATGTGCATGTCATAGGTGAGGTGTAGGCCATGTACACGTAACACACCTATGCATAATGCATGCTGTGCATGTTTGCTGTAAGACATTGCACAGCTCAGTAATGTCAGTAGCTGCCTCAATGATATGCAATACACAGAGCATCAGACACAGTTGTGGCAACACCGTACTGCACATTGGATAGGCATAGTTGCTGCAGCTGTACACAACATAACACGTTTATCATACGCAGTACACAAAAACATGCTACATATGGCGTTACCACACACCCACTGTAAGGTCACACTTCAGTCTCCCACATGTCATCCACACACACATGATGTACCCCGGGGGTAGAGGCCTATCATGGGGCTATGCAACAATCTTTAACACATAACACAGTCATGTTAGGCAATGCTCCCTACTGGGCACCTCACACACCCATGTACAAAGTGGCTGTGTAATTGTGAACGTAGCCATGGCACTGCAGTTCAGGTACAGCATGCAAGGCGGTGGTCTGTCACACATTAGTAGCTGTGAGTGACCACAAGATGCATGATGATGATGGCACATGGTACTACACCCCATCTGGTTACAGTGACCACAGTACTACACATAGCAGTCATTGCTTTGTACCTCAATGTTGTGTGTGTGCAAACATATGCACCTATACACCATATGCATAGCATGTTGTGTGTATGCTTCCATATGCCAGTATACACAATATGCACAGCAGTCGCCATCTGTACAAAGTGTCACATATATGTCCTGGAATGCTATTGGGTGTATAGGTCACATGGCACACATTGGGTATGTGTGGTGTTTAATGTTGCAGTCGTGTAGCATGCCATGTCATGGCTGGCACCGACATATCTGCAATATGTCCCACACTCACCATAACCACTGTATAATGGCCATGTTGAGCATTGGGATTCCTTCACGTCTACATGCACCACTCATCCCGTGTGTGTACATAGCATGCATGTGCTATACCTGTGCCCACTATTATCTGCTATGGACACAGACACTGTAATCACACATGGCAATCTATGTGTCACACAGATAACACATGCAGCCATGGTATGTATACCTGTGAGTGATGGTGCACAGGACATTGCAGAGCTGATAATACATGCACAGCAATGTTGAGTCCATGTACACATTGTGTTCCAGGGTGTGGCCAATAACTGAACAACTACACACATGCATCAAAGCCATGTATAATGTCATTAAATAGGGCCGTCTACACTTGCACTGCATGGTCTTGAGTAACACATATTCTGCATGCTGATACATGTGAGGTGACTGTTTGCCTTGTGATACTGTCACCCACCTTCACCCCCTATTGAGTATGTGTTGGATTGCTGGTGTGTGTGTGTGTGTGTGTGTGTGTGTGTGTGTGTGTGTGTGTGTATGTGCTGTAGTGAGGAGTGTATTTGTGTTCATGTGTGCATGTGTTCATGTGTGCATGTGTTCATGTCTTCATGTGTTCATGTGTGCATGTGTTCATGTATTCATGTCTTCATGTCTTCATGTGTGCATGTGTTCATGTGTGCATGTGTGCATGTGTGCATGTGTGCATGTGTGCATGTGTGCTAACATCATGTACAGATTGCAAAGTGTGTTTCCTGTCTTCCTCTTACAGGTGCTGAGTTTGGGATGGCTGAAAGCAGCAGGGAACCTGAAGTCACTGCCACTAATAGTGGAGATGATGAGACATGTATTCTAGCACAGGAAGGTTTGACAGGGTCTGTCGTTGGTCCACCAATCGACAGTACACAGCGTTCAACCCCATCTATGCGCACACTCATACTGCCAATACATCCTTCATCACCAATGGCCTTAGCCAAGGGACAGCATACAGTTGGCATTGACCAGGAGAGTGTGGTACCCATGGCACTGGCATCCCCTCACAGCAGCCATAGCCAGATTCCTGGAACGGTACCACATAGGCAGATGTCCAGGGGTTCTCGGGGGAGCACCACTGGTCGTATTGCCCCTGGCAGATGTGCCCCCAGAGGTATTACAACCTCCAGTATGTTCTGGGCTGTAATGCGGGCATAGGCACGTATGGAATGGTACACCAGATAGGGTCTAAGGGTGCAGAGGGCCCATTACACCACTATCAATGACAGCATCCGTGACCTTGCCGGTGCCATCCAGAATTACACCGAGGTCATTGATAGATGTTGGGGGGAGACATTAGATGCCCTCCACAATGTGTCTTCCATGAGCCAGGACCGTGCGGGATGGTTGAGACGTTGACGTGAATGCATGCCAGCAACAGCTGGCAGTCATCGCAGATGGCACACAGATCGCAGCCGCTCCCATAGTGGCAGTACCAGCCCCAGCAATGCTGGGGCTGGCCTGTCTATTGACCGTCCTAGTAGACCATGTGCACATGGCTCTGGCCAGTCCCAGAAGGGACATGGGTCCAGTCATCATACCTCTGCCTCTGATGATAGTACCCAGTCAGGGTTGGTACCCGATACTGCCTGTAGCACCACTGCCAGGTACAGGTACCGTGTCCATGCCCAGAGACAGTGATCTGTACAGCCTAGCAGGTACAATCTGTGGCTGTCCCACATCCTCCCGTATATGGCAGCCACATGGTGGAGCTGTGTGCATGCAGACACACACACATTAACCAAACAACTAGGGCTCACACGTACACACACATTACATCAGCATTGACCCATGCTGTACTATTGCCCCCCCCCCACACACACACACACAGACATGTCAATTGGATGGGTCAATGTCGGGCTCTGGCAAACCAACAACACACCCTGTGCATATGATGACAACTGTGCCACCTCCTGTCATCTGTAACATTGATGGAGGAACAGGCTAACATGGTTCTGATGCACAGGGTGACATTACAGCAGTGTAGCAATATTATTAAGTTGTCAACAGGAAAGTGTAATGATATCCTTGTAGGTATATCTGAGCTGGCATTATGCATCACAGCTCTGATTGTCAATGTAGCATTGTTTACACCAGTGTTAGGTCTGAGTATGTATTATCCACCCATGTGCCACTTGACTGAAGTGTACAGTGTTGCCAGAATGTGTTAGTGAGTGGACAGTAGGTGTGTGCATTACAAATTAGCAGGTGTACATCTGTGAACATGGTGGGTGCACACTGTCTGCATGTACATGCATAGCGGACACATGGGGCGTGTGACATACCCTCTTGTACACATTGTTAACATCTCAAAGTATCTTTCGATGGCCAGTATACATTCTACTACAGATATGTACTAACATGTGTGTATGACATGGGTTGACACTATGCTGTGGGTGATACTGTTAATACCTGTCAATGATTTGCAGTCTGGTAGTATACACAACCTCAACAGCATGACTAAAACCAATCATTAGATGATGTCCTGACAAATGACACACAGTTGTAGGGAACTCAGTAACAGTTGGATCCTTCTGGTACTATACTATAACAGTAACCAGTGTTACTGACCGCCACCCATTCCTGGGACCACACCTGTTTGGCATATAGCCCTCTTAGGTACATGCAAACACACTAGGGTATGTCCATCCACATCTGGAAATGCATGCATTGGCCTACAATGCATTCCCTGGATGGGACGCATATCCTACACAAGGGTATCATACAGACAGATACCTGTTGTCCAATACATGCTGTATAACAGTAAGCCGACTATGGCATAGACATCCACATTTACTATACATACTATCCCGACAGTACCACATAGGTGGTAGCCCTCAACATGTATGTTGGGTACCAATGTGTACATACAGCCACGTGTTATGTCATCTGTCCCTTGGTATCCACATATCCACAGGTATTGTGGAGTCCCTCAGTGTGTCACATAAGACATTAGGGGCCTGAATGCATATCCACAGGGCTGTTGTACACCTATAATGACTGTCCATTATTGCCAGTCATTGTTGTGTATGAACATGTCTGACATATACCCCAGGCATGTAACCTCACTCACAGTACTCTATAGTAACTGTCATGGGTGTGTGTGGCACAGATGACCTTGAACACAGATCACTACAGTGGCCAGGCTTGTCACATACATACATATAGGACCTACGATCTGAGAAGCAGCGGCACAATCTGTCAAAGGAAATAAATGTATTCATGTAGTATGCAGGCTTCACACCTATGTACTGATTGAGGTCACATGAACACATATTTATTTGTCACGCAGATACCTGAGGTGTGCAATGCACATACTGTTTTAATCATGATATGTCATACCATAGTAAAAGCAAAACCCGCACTGCATTGACCAACTGTGACACACACACACACACACACACACACACACACACACACACACACACACACACACACACACACACACACACACAGCAATTGAGGGATTCAAACCCCTACCTAACTATGTTATGATACTAAAGAGATACGCATTAACATGGTGCGCTATATGCTTTGCAGGGTGGTTTCTCTTCTCCTGCTATATTTGTAGGATGATGACTTCATCAGACTTTTAAAGAGGAATGTACCTCTTTTAATGTGTTCTCCCAGCCACCAAAAAGGGCACTCCTCTCAAAGGAAATCACACACATACAAACACCCCCCCCACACACACACACACACAGTCAGCATTTGCAGGATTCAAACCCCTACCTAACTATGTTATGATACTAGAGAGATACGCATTAACACAGTGCACTATATGCTTTACTGGGTGGTTTCCATTCTCCTGCTATATTTGTAAGATGCTGTCATCATCAGACTTTCCAAAGAGGAATGTACCTCTTTTAAATGTGTTTTCCCAGTCTCCAAAAAGGGCACTTCTCTCACAGGAAATCACACACACACACACACACACACACACACACACACACACACACACACACACACACACACACACACACACACACACACACACACACACACACACACACACACACACACTGTTAGCGTTTGCAGGATTCAAACCCCTACCTATGGTTATGATACTAGAGAGATACACATTAACATGGCGCACTATATGCTTTGCTGGGTGGTTTCTCTTCTCCTGCTATATTTGTAGGATGTTGACATCATCAGACTTTCCAAAGAGGAATGTACCTCTTTTAATGTGTTCTCCCAGCCTCCAAAAAGGGCACTCCTCTCAAAGGAAATCACACACATACAAACACCCCCCCCCCACACACACACACAGTCAGCGTTTGCAGGATTCAAACCCCTACCTAACTATGTTATGATACTAGAGAGATACGCATTAACACAGTGCACTATATGCTTTACTGGGTGGTTTCCATTCTCCTGCTATATTTGTAAGATGCTGTCATCATCAGACTTTCCAAAGAGGAATGTACCTCTTTTAAATGTGTTTTCCCAGTCTCCAAAAGGGCACTCCTCTCATAGGAAATCACACACATACACCCCCCCCCCCACACACACACACACACACACACACACACACACACACACACACACACACACACTGTCAGTGTTTGCAGGATTCAAACCCCTACCTATGTTATGATACTAGAGAGATACGCATTAACACAGCATGCTATATGCTTTACTGGGTGGTTTCTATTCTCCTGCTATATTTGTAGGATGCTGACATAATCAGACTGGACATGGTAATGTGTGTACACTTTTTTTTATGCAATCCCAGGAATGAGCCATGTGGGTCGGCAGTTGTCAACAGCTTGAACAGGACCCCATAATTCTTACTTTGTGTGATCTATCTGTGGACACAATGACATTCCTTCATATGTCAACACATATTTATGCACAGATTGTTGGTTTTATGGATACGACATGTGTCTGGGACATTGATAAAGGGCTATTCAAAGTCTATGTGGGACATGTGTAGCTCTGTTCAGTGATGTATGTCCTGGGTGTCTACCTCACAAACAGTCTAGCATGTTTGGGAACCATGATCTGCACATGAACATACCACAGTTGGTAGGGTTGTGTGTTTGTCAGCTTCCAATAGCTCTGTTTATAACTTCAACCATGATGGACTCCATGGCCTTTCAGATCAGACTTCATAGGCTTACTGGACTATACTTCCCATGGTGTGTTGTGCACCAACACTTGTGGGGAATGCCATATGTTGCTGTAACACATTCAATGGTTCCAGATCCTGTGGAGAGGGTGAGGCTCAACAGACTGTTCAGGTGCAGGGTCGGTTTGTTCTGTAGTTCATGCATGACACATATTGGGAAACAATGTAATCCAATTGCTGCCATGCTTTTGGCTTTGGGAGGAGCTGTTCAGCCATTCTACATGTGATATCTCCTGGTATGATGACTGGGACTATCGTCAGTGGGAGGTGGGTATGTCTATATGGGCCTGTCTGACAGGATGTCGACATTGTCAGTCAGGTACAGTTGGCCCTGACTCAGGACATATATGAGTGTACATTGCGATTTATGACGTAGCTGAAGGAGGTGTCATGATTCAGTCTGGAATCCTTCTCAGCTACTCTTTACAAAACACCAACAAACCTGAGCACTAATCCCTGTTATACTCTTTTACACACTTAACACCCTACTGATCCTTTGTGATCAGGCTACGGAGTATGTCATCATAATATCCTGGCATGTCCAGGGGTCGGGTTCGTGTGTACTCTCCAGTCCAACTAGTGAATATTGTGGTTTTGACACAATGTCACATCTGCCTCATGTACACAGACAACCCTCTCCTCCTCCCAACAAACTCAGATATATGTGAGAGCTGCAACAATATTGACATAGAGGAGGCTGAGTTCTCTCGACCCATGACTGGCATAGTCTATCAGGTGGTGAAGGTAACCACACACACCACATATCAGTCTCACATAAACCTATAGCGACAGCAATCAAACCACATTATCACACATAAACATACTTGGAGGCTCTACATAAACTCTGCCTAAGCAGCAGAGACCTCCAATGTAGACACACAAACAACTGCTACCCCACTACAATACCCACATATCACATAGTTCACAATGTCAGTGTGCCACACAGTCACTTCCCTTCAGGCTAAACAACACACCTAATACACTTGTAATAGGTGACACTTATTTTCAGACACACTGACGTCCCACTCACCAGGCCAAACAAGGGAATAGTCACTTTGAGCTGTCTCTCGGGTGCCAGGATCCGCAACATAATACATGCACTCAGGTCACTCCAAAGCAAGTACAGGACTGGCTCCATCATTGTCCATGCTGGTGCGTACATCCTCAGATGTTCCGCCCTGTACAACATGACATGATACATAGAGGAACTCTCTGATCATGTAGCCCAGGCCAGTATGACCCTGACCTTGTCTAGCATCTTACACTCACCAAGTATGATGTCACAGTATACCAACAAACTGATCACGTTTAACAGTTGGCTAACATATTGGTATCATTCATAGGGGATACAGTGTCTGTCAGCCTGGGGTGACATGCTCGACATGCCACGTAGCTTCCCTATGGACAGCTTGCACCTGCCACCCTTGGACTTTCGAATACTGGCTAAGGCACTTGCTACCACCATACTGCCTTTTTTAAACGGGGCTCAAAAGACAAACCTACCTCCACAGACATTACAGAGTACATGACACTGAGGGTAATGCTGCTCAACACCAGATGTGTTACCCTCAAATTGCGCCCACACAGGAATCTCCTCAGTATGGACAACAGTGATATCTGTGCACTAACAGACACCTGATTCAGGCTCCAAAATGCACACCAGCACTACCAGGTTATATTTCATACCATGTCTTCTGACCACAAAACTCAGAATGGCCAACACAAATAGGGGGAGTATCCATACACATCACAGATACACATACCTCCAGGTTGGTAGCACTGCACAAAGCATCACAGACCATACATATGCACCTAACATTGTGCAAATCTGCCGTTTGGTTTGTTGTCTGCTACAGACTACCCTCCCAAACTCAGGAACCACACTCGGCTTTCCTGGGAACACTGGACAATATGAAGGTCTCCCCAAACACCATTATATTGGGTGACTTCAAATACCCACACATTGTCTGGGAATAGTACTCAGGCCCCAACACCCTCACCCAACAGTTGCTATTATTTGTAAACTCATATGCTATGGCACAACCAGTCACCACACCCACAAGAGGGGAACAACATATTGGACATGATCATCACCAACATGGGGACTCTATGTTCCACACCTGAGATATACCCTCATTGGTAAGGTCAGAACATACATTTATCTCACTGGACATCCATATCCTGTCCCCACACCCATCCTGGGTAATCTTGGTGAACTTCTCAAAAGCAAACGTCACACTTCTCCAAACCAAGGTGGTATCCTTCAGAGACCCTGGGACAGTGGTAAGTATGGCTCAGACTGCTGAATCCTTTACATACACATTCTATGGACACCTAGTGGACTGCATGGATCGTGCTATCCCTAATAACAACTGGACTCACTCCTCAAATGGCAGGGGACCTGTCTGGTAGACCCCAGCCATTAATAAGCTATACAACGAAAGGAGGATGCTACTACATAATAGAGCACAATCCCAGACAGGGAAGGCATCTGTGATCTGTACTAGCAGACAGCTACAATCACTCATGCATTTATGTCAGGCCCGCTTCTAACGGACAATTGCACCAGACACGTAGGGCACTCACAAGGCCTTCTTCAGTTAATTCAGGTACCTGGGTGGACACTCACTGATATGCTGTAAGTTACTGCACACTGACTAAACATACCCTGAACCCACAGACATTGCCAACATCCTGGCAAACAGGTTCAGTGCAGATGTCTCCCCCCCATCCCCCCTAAGGAGCTACTGTCCATCCCAACAGAGTGCAACCTCCCTGACATCACAAATAAACAGGTGAGTGCTGTCCTCCCCACAGTGGACAACACAGCATCAATGGGACCAGACAGTGACCCAGCCTGCGTCTTACACAGGCTTCATGACAGAGATAACCCTCACATTACGTCACTGTTCAATATCAGAGTTACTGCAAGATATGTACCCATGGAATGGCGTACAGCGATAGTGGTCCCACTCCACAGAGTTGCTGCCACAATGGACCACAGACAATATTGGCCTATAAGGCTAACTAGCCTGTTCTGCAAAGCTATGGAGCGTATTGTGATGGGACTCATGCACATAGACATCGGGAACCTACAGACACTGGGTCCTACACATTTCAGCGCTGTTTTGGGCAGATCTTGCCTCTTGGACCTGTTTGTATTCTTTAAACAGTTACCAGGTCCATCGGTGCAGGGACAGTTGTCCACACAGCCTGCCTGGACCTTGCACAACCCTTCAACACAATACCCCACTCGACCATTATGCATAGGCTCACAGGCGTCGATATCGACACATATCTTGCACGATGGATTGCTACCTGGATCAGGGATAGCACCCACATGCTCAGTATTGCAGGTGTCATGTCTGACTATACACCAGTTACACATGGCATCACACAAGGCTCAGTCCTGGGACCGCTCTTGTTCAGTATATATTTGTGTGACGTACAGGCTAACACAGGAGGAATATGGCTGACCATGTTCGCAGATGACTGCAAACTGGGTGCTATAATCAACTCTCCAGCTGGCACATGCATACTCACACAGGTTCTTACAGAGATAGGATGACTGGTGCCTGAGCCATGGCCTACAGCTAAATGCCATTAGTTGCATAGTCATCCCCTTTGGGAATAACAACATGCCCACATATTACCACATAGGTAGTAATCCATTACATACGGTAGTAGTTGTTAGGGGGTTTGGGGACATGACTTGTTCGTACTCTCGCCTTTGACAATCACATTGCCAAAGTGGTTAGACAGAATCTCTATATAGCCCACCTTATCCTATATGGTTTCACATGTTGATCAAGTGAGGTCATTGTGCCCCTATACTCATCACGACCATGCTTGGTTACACTACCACATTTGGGACGTACCTTACCCGACACCTGCAGCAATTGTAATGGCCACAAATGTTCCTCAACAAGCAGATGTAGGGATGCCCTGCACAGTTCAGATACAGTAACACCAGCTCTACTCAGTCGCTTACCACCTACTCGGATGTGTTGTGTGCCTGTAGTTTAAGGAAATATCCGACCCAGATTTAATGGACATGCTCCACCTCAGGATATCCGACTCCCTTGGAGCTACACACTCCAGGGACATATACCTCAGCACAGATGTTAATAGGACATGCTAGAGGGACAGATTCTTATCCCAGAGGCTCCACTCACTCCGGATTGTAATCCCGGTTTTGCATGGGCAGAGCCACCCACTGACCACCTACAGGAGACATCTTGACAAGTGGATGAGTGATTGTATGTTTACCCATGGGATATCTTCTGGGTCCCTGCTAAACAGAGGCACAATACACTAAATGTAAATGGGCTATCTTGTGTGACCTACTATTCACAGGCACAGTGTCCTACTTTGACAGGGTTGCGAAAGCCAAACACACTCTGGCTAGGCTTGTACATGCCCTAGGGCAGATAGTCTAGTATCAACCTCTGAACCTATGATAATGTTCAGGATGCACAATGTTTATTGCTGATACTGTTTGCAGGTTTTATCGTCTTTGCTTTCCCACTTTCTATGAACAACTTAGGTATCTGCAGAGCATATTTGATTATGACAGGGTTCCACTATATTATATATGTGTCTGTTGTCATATAACTGTATGCACAGGGCAGATTGCTGGATAGTGAGAGGTTCCTGGGTTAACACATGCAACTTCCTGATATGTGTGGCCCACTGCTGTACTCCGACATGGCCTAAGTGTGTGAGCATGCCCAGTTCAGACTGTCAGTGTTCTGTTGCCTGACATTTGTCTCATTTATTCAAGTGTGTGAGCATGCCCAGTGTGACCTTTCAGTATGTTGCTGTCTGAGGTCCACTACATTTGTTGATGTATATGTACATGTCCAGTATTAACATTTCTACTGTGTGTGTTGAACGTCAGGTTCTATTCTTACTGCGGGACTCACCTTTGTGTCATAACTCAACAGGGATTATACTGTGCCTGCAGGGTTTCCATGGAATACTTTGCATAGACCTATCAACATTTCTTCATACAGGCTGACCACTGCAATACTGTCATGGTTCAGTACTATGACTATAGTGCACAGTATCCTGGGTTTGAGACCCATCACTGCTTTATATTTTCATACTGAGCAGACCAGACTGCTTAAGGGCCAGTAGAGCAAATATGAGCAATTTGGCTTTTGTTCAGCTATGCCCTACTTAGGTTCATAGGTTCATACTAGGCTATCTGCCCTAAGGCATTTACAAGCCTAGCCAGAGTGTGTTTGGCTTTCGCCACCCTCTGAACTGATTTTACTGTGCCCTTTTTAAGGTTAGTTTACTGTGCCTCTGTCTAGTAGTGACACCGAAGTAATCCTTGGGGTAAATCTATGATCTCCTATCCACTCGTCAATATTCCTCCTGAAGAGAATCAGTGAGAGGCTCTGCCTAACATGGACTGGGATTCTATTCCAGAGTGAAGGGAGCCTCTGGGTTATGAATCTGTCCCTCCAGCATGTCCTATTTATTTCTGTGTTGAGGTTCAAGTCCCTCGAGCGCGTAGTTCTAAGGGATTTGGATTTTCTGAGGTGGAGCGTGCTCATTAATTCTGGGTTGGACATGGCTTTATACGTCAGGCATAGATCGCCTCTAAGTAGGCGGTATGCAACTGAGTAGAGCTGAAGTTTCTTTAACCGAGCAGCATATGGCATCTGTTTGAGTCCCATGATCCTCTTTGTGAGGTACTTTTAGGGTCTTTCTAGTTGCTGCAGGTGTCGGGTAAGGTACATCCCAAATGGGGCATTGTATTCAATTATGGGCCTAATGAGGGATGAATAAAGGGGCACAATGACCTCCCTCGATCTAGATGTGAATCCTTTCATGATAAGGTGGGCTATATAGAAGGTCTTTCTAACCACTTTGGCAATGTGGTTGTCAAAGGAGAGATTACTGTCTACTTGGGTCTCCACGTCCCTAATTACTTCTTCTGTACTTAATGGATTCCCGCCTATGTGGTAATTTGTGGGCACTTTGTTTTTGCCAAAGGGTATGACTATACACTTTTTAGCATTTAGCTTTAGGGCATGGCCCTGGCACCAGTTATCCATCTCTATGAGACCCTTTTGGAGGATGCTTGTGTCAGCTGGAGAGTCAATTATGGTGCCCAGTTTGCAGTCATCTGCTAACTTGGTCAGCCACAGTCCTCCCATTTTAGCCTGAACCTCCGAAAAATATATACCGAACAAGAGAGGTCCCAGGACTGAGCCTTGTGGGATGCCACTTGTAACTGGTTTAGAGTTTGGCATGGTTCCAGCAATTCTGACTATGTGGGTTCTGTCCTTGAGCCAGTTTGAAACACATCTTATGACATAGGGGTTTATATTTCAGCTGGAGAGCTTATCTATGATGCCCGACTGGGGTATTGTGTCAAAGGCTTTTGCGAGGTCCAGGTAGGCTGTGTGGACTACCTTCCCCTCATCAATAGCCCTGGTGACTGTTTCAAAGAAATTGACCAGGTTTAAGAGGCAAGATCTGCCCTTAACAAAGCTGAATTGGGTTGGTTCCAGTGTCTGTAGGTCCCCAATGTCTTTGTTTATGAGTTCCATGATGATCCTCTTCATAGCTTTGCAGACCAGGCTAGTCAGGCTTATGGGGAGATAGTTTCCAGGGTCCATAGAAGCACCACCTTTGTGGAGTGGGACCACTGTTGCTGTACACCATTCTTTGGGTACATATCCTGTAGTAAGGCTGAGATTGAAGGGCAGCTTTATGTGGGGGTTTAGCTCTTCTTGGAATTCATGTAGGACGCAGCCCGGGACACCGTCTGGTCCCATTGATGCTGTGTTTTTTGCTTTGGAGAGGGCGGTTCACACCTGAGCATCTGAGATGTCAGGGAGGCAGCACTCTGCTGGGATAGATATTTGCTCTTTGGGGGGGAAGGGGGGGAGTTTGCACTGAACCTGTCTGCCAGGATGTTGGCAATGTCTGTGGGTTCAGTGCATTTTTTTGTCATTTTGGACCAACTCTGGGCATATCTGGGAGTTGCCAAACAGATTCCTAACATAACTAAAGAAGGCCTTGTGATTATCTTTAGTGTCCTGTGCAATTTATCTCTCGAAGCTGGCCTTGGATGATTTTATGAGGGATCATAGTTTTTTGCTGGTACTGATCAGAGATGCCTTCCCTTTTAGGGATTTTGCTCTATCATGTAGTAGCTTCCTTCTTCTGTTGTACAGCTTATTTATGGCTGGGGTCCACCAGGCAGGATGCCTGCCTTTCGAAGATTGGGTCTTGGTTTTGTTTGGGATAGCATGATCCATGCATTCCTGAAGGTGTCCATAGAATGCGTTTATAAAGGATTCTGCAGTTTGAGCCGTAGTTTCCACTGGCCCGGGGGCCTTGAAGGATTCCACCTTGGTTTTGAGAAGTGTGACGTTAGCTTTTGAGAAGTTTTTCACTGTGGTTTTCTGGGCTGTGGGTGGGATCGGGATGTGGATATCCAGTGAGATTAATTTATGGTCTGATCTTACCAATGAGGGGAATACCTCTGGTATGGAGCATAGAGTCCCCATGTTGGTGATGACCAGGTCCAGTATGTTATCCCCTCTTGTGGGGGTGGTGACTAGTTGTTCCATAGCATTTGAGTTTATAAATTCTAGGAACCTTTGGGCTAGGGTGTTGGGGCTTGAGTAATGCTCCCAGTCAATGTTTGGGTGGTTGAAGTCACCCAATATAATGGTGTTTGGAGAGACCTTCATATACTTAGACCCAGCTTGTCCAACATTGCTCAATATTAACCAACATTGCTGGACATTGGCCAATATTACTCAACATTGACCACAGTTGTGCTAATTGGTGTGTGCGATTTTCTTTACATATACTACATGGCGATAAATGCTGTTTAGCACTGCTTTATATTGCTTAACACATGGCAATCATACCTCAGGTGGTGCTGCAGGGCTGGCTATGTCAGATGCACATACTACACTCCCTATACATGTTTGAAAGCAGGTAGTGTCAACGTAGGCATCCCTTTTACTATAAGTGTGAGTCAGAGAGAGGTATCATTTCCAGAGTTCCTACTGAGCCAGTGTATGTGCTATGCGTTGCCTCTTTGCCAAGGCCAAAGCATACTGGACACACCTCCTTCAACCTACTGGGGCAGGCTCAGGTTGTTCCTCCTCCAAGTCACGCTCTGCCTGTGATGGCCTTGGCAATGGTGGGAGGCTGTTTGGCCCAGGTCTATGCTGGTCCTGCTGCAGCTGTTTTTGCAGGATCATATTATGTAGCATAGCACATACCATGACAATTTGGGTACATGTAGTTGGTGAGTATTGCAAGGCTCCACCAGATGTGCCCAGGCACCAGAACCGTGACTTGAGCAGCCCAAACACATGCTCGATTACATTTCATGTTTGTGCATGTGCCTCATTATGGTGTTCCTGTTCAGGTGTGTGTGTGCGTTTCTGATGGGTGTCATCAGCCACGGCTCTAGTGCATAGCCAGCATCCCCCACTAGGTGACCATGTGGGATGTCCCCGTTGGCAAATGTCTGGTACAGCTGCGTCAGATGCCAGATATGGGAATCATGGTAGCTTTCAAGGCAGCCAGCACACACATTCAGTATTATGCCCTGGGCATCACACACGACCTGGCAGTTGATGGAGGGGAAGCCCTTGCAGTTGAAGTAGACCCTACCCCACTCACAGGCTGGTGCTTTGATGCGTATGTGCGTGCAGTTTATTGCACCCACTACCTCAGGGTATTCCGCTATTTGCTGGAAGAGACGCATATTGCTGGCCAATACCTCACGGGAACTGGGGAAATATACATGATCACTGACATGTGCTGACATGGTATCTAGGAACTGGTGCAGTACCCTGGATGCTGATGCCTGTGATATCCTCATCATATCACCAGTTAGTCTCTGGAAGGTACCTGCTGCTAATATTCTTAGGCCAGCACATACCTTGGTTTCCACCGGGATGGGTTCCCCTCTGTTGGTTCTGTGTGTGAGGCATGGTCTGCACAGCTCAACAATTTGCTGCAAGAGGTCTCTCTCCACTCTATAGCACTCCACTATCTCCAGCTCATGTAGCCCCTAGTAGGTTACCCTGGGCCTGTACACTCTTCTCCGTCTCCTCACTGTGGGTTGTCCAGCAGCATTTGCATTATCACCACCCTCCGCATGTTGCATATGTTGCCTTATAACAGCAATGGCAGCCCCTAACATTTTTTGTCTCATTAAAGCTTTTTCAGTTTTCACTTCTATTAGCTTACTGCAGTGTTGCAGTGTCTCTTGAGAGAAACATAATGGACTGTTGTTTGCAGAGTTTTAAGTGCTGGGCTGGGCTGGGCTGGTGTACTGCCTGTGTAATTGCCTGATTCTGATTGTTTTCACCTGCTAGCTCTGCTAGTACTCCCTGGTAACTTCCTACTATTTGGTGTGCTTCCTTTTTCCTTTCTGTTTCCTCAGGGGGAGCGCCACGCACACAAGCACAAACACGCGTACAGCCGCTAACACGCGCGCACACATGCCTACATGGACTAAAACTTGCTTATTCTTGTTAAAACGCATGCACACCGACGCAAACGTGCTTACAACTGTTTACACAGCCTTACATATGCTTACTCCGGCTTACACACGTGCACACACGCTAACACGTGCGCACACTGTCTTACTCGGGTTTACTGGCGCGCACTTGCGCGCATGCATGCTCAGCAAGAAACTTTGGTGTTATCCATGGCATACACCTTCAATTTCTTTACTTTACCTAGCCTATCTGTTGACACACTTCTTTCAATGATATGTAAATGTCAGCTGACACATGCCACTCTGCTCCAATGAGCTTCACTTCTTTCATACATACCCCCCTTGTGATGTCACCTATCTTCTACTCTGTTACTCCCCTTATCCTACTCCTACACTCCACTGACTGTGCTCATTTGCTATGTAAACTTGCGATTCACTATCCTAACCCTCATTTGCAAAGGATTGCCTACTAATGCTTGGTTACATCTCTTAGACTGAGCTTCCCCCCTTAGCAACCTCTACTCGGTGGCCATGTTGTCTTCAGCCTGCCATTCACTTGCATTGTAACTTCATATCAGCAATAAAATCCACATTTGTGGATCTTAATTATTGATTTTCTGTTTTTTAGGGTGCAGCGTGTTTGCGCGGCGCTGCGCTATGCTTAAACCCCGGAGATCGGGATAAAAAAAAAAAAGTTATTTTATTTTTATTTTGCATCACTTCACATTGCCAATGGCCATATTTTTGGCCATTGGCATGCTTCCTCCTGTAAATGCATCCTTTTTTTGGAGCTGTCACAGCTCCAACTTGCTATTTGCAGAACCGTACTCAGTTGTCAACTATGTACATTTCTGCAAATAACACTACTCCTACTCAGACAGGTTCGGGTTTCCTGGATCGCAAATTTACCTCATTTGCATAGCTTTCATCTGCAATTGAGGTAATTTGCATATCCAAGCCCTGTCCATGTAGGACTAGTTTTGAGAGCTCTGTTGCACACCCCTACCAGCTGTTCCTGGATTGCTCGGCAGACATGTAGGCTGCATGGAGTCTTACTCTACTCTTAGACTCCATGCAAGCCTTCGTGAATCCAGCCCATAGTGTTTCAGCTACATGGCTTCTGAATAGCTAAATAATTTAATGCCCTTTAGGTGCCATTTGCATATATTCCATGGGTTTCTATTTCAGGAGGGTTAAGGTATCACACAGTGAAAATTCTAGCTTGGCTGTATGTTTACTGGACTTTTCACTGAATGGTTTGTGTAATTGTTTTGCTCTTTGTTTTACATAGATAGATAGCTAAACAGATACACAGACAGACATGGATTTATGGCAGAAAATGTAAAACAATGAACCTCAAATGCTTGAACCACATACAATTGGAAAACAAAAAATTAAAAACATGTTTTTGCAGGAGGGTAAGCCCACGTGCCACCCAGCCCCCAGCTAATTATATATTCCAATTCTGAGTTCACACTAAAGTAGGGAAAGGGCAAATTCCACAATTCTCTCTGCACCTCAGTCTTGAACAGAAAAAAGCTGACAATGTTCAATCAGCTTTTTCTCTATCCAACTAAAGAACTAATCTAAAAAACATGAGTAACATGAATATATTTATATTCTCCTTAACATCTTTTCTGTTATTATTTTACAATGTGTCATTGGTTTTGGTTTGCCTATCAACAAAATCTAAGATAAAGCCAGACTTATAGCTATGCTCCTGATTGAATCTTTGTCAGAGATCTCAGTCTTGCCCACCTGCAGATTACCAAGGGCAGAGGCTCATACCTCTCAATATCTTAGAGCAAAAAATCTGGACAAAGCCTAAAATGATGGGGGGACAAATAGGGACAGATTTTAAATACTGCTCTTACAAACTTAGGAAGCTGATAGAATAATAGTTATTGCATTAGCATGAATTTTCTGAAGGATGTCGACTCTTAAACTCCAATATTTCTCATTATTTAATTACTTCAATTCGGCAGCCATGGTGGTGCAGTGGTTAGCATTGCCACCTCACAGCAAGAGGCTCTCCGGTTCGATCCTCAGCTTGGGTGCCTTCTGTGTGGAGTCTGCATGTCCTCCATGTGGTCGCGTGGGTTTCCTCCGGGTGCTCCGGTTTCCTCCCACATCCCAAAAGACATGCTGTAGGTGGATTGGATACTCTAAATTGGCCCTAGGTGTGAGTGCGTGCATGTGTGTGCCTTCAGTAGAAGGTTGGGCACCAGGTTGGAAACTCGATACTGTAAAAACTTCACTGCTAATCATGAGAGGACAGGTGATCCACTGTGTTGACCCCTAACCGGGAAAAGCCGAAGGGCGAAGAAGAAGATTTAATGACTTCAATTTCCAGCTATTTGCCAGACAGGTTCAGATTTTAGGAGGAGCACACCAAAAATATGAAGCAAAAATCTGGACATTCTGCAAAAATCTGTACAGTTGAGAGGTATGGCTCAGACACAAGGACAAGTTGCCCAGCCCCTGTGGGAGGGGGGTAGTCACTACCTTCTGTGGTTAGCAATTTGGGATAAGTGAGAACTTTATTCACAATCAAGACAGAAAAACAAACATAGAACAGAATTTAAAACTGAATGTAGTCTCTATTCCCAAAAAAAAGAAAAATACCCTGTGATGCTTATGCATATTAAGAAAAATCTAATGAATTCTCCTTGCTGGAACCATCATTACATTTTGTTTAGGACAACACAATACTAAGGACTGTTCCGTACTTTGTGGGGAAGAAAATGAAGTCTTCTGTCTAGGCTAATAAATAAGAAATTGTGATTTTTTTTTGAAAAAATAAGTGCAGATGATGTTTAGGGGCAAGCTGAACAATATGACCTAACAAATTTAATTCAAAATCTAAAATCAAGAAAACAGTCTAAATAAGCAGGCTTAACTTATTCTAGTGGAGTGAATATCTTGTAAAGCATGATTGACAGACAACCAATATGCAGAAGGAGATGCATAACACTCTGATTGAGATGGAAATGCCTTAAGACTAGAAATCAATATGCTCATACCAACCCAAGAACTACAAACATGCTTCTTTACTGAAAAATAGTTGCAGTCATGCATTTATTGCATCATATATCAGTTGACAATCAGTTGTCAATTGACTTCTTCTTCTTCTTTCGGCTGCTCCCATTAGGGGTCGTTAGAGCAGATCAACTGTTTCCATTTCTTCCTGTCCTCTGCATCTTGCTCTGTCACACCAACCACCTGCATGTCCTCTATCACCACATCCATAAACCTTATCTTAGGCCTCCCTCTTTTCCTGTTATCTGGCAGCTTCATCCTTAGCATCTTTTTCCCAATATACTCTGCATCCCTCCTCAGCACATGTCCAAACCAGCATAATCTTGCCTCTCTGGCTTTCTCTCCAAACCTTCCAACCTGGGCTGACCCTCTAATATACTTATTCCTAATCCTGTCCATCCTTGTCACACCCAGTGCAAATCTTAACATCTTTAACTCTGCCACGTCAAGCTCTGACTCCTGCCTTTTTATCAATGCCACTGTTTCCAACCCATATAACATAGCAGGTCTCACTACACTCTTGTAGACCTTCCCTTTCACTTTTACTGGTACTCGTCTGTCACAAATTACTCCTGACACTCTTCTCCACCCACTCCACCCTCTCTGTACTCTCTTCTTCACCTCTCTTCCACACTCACCATTACTCTGAACTGTTGATCCCAAGTACTTAAACTCATCCACCTTTGCCACCTCTACTCCCTGCATCCTCACCATTCCTCTATCCTTACTCTCATTCACACACATATATATGCCAATTGACTGATAAATCATAATATGATGTCAATTAGAGCTAATCAAAGAGACTTGTGTAATGACTGAAAGGATATGCAAAACCAATTAACCAATCTCAGGATCCTTACCCTTAATTCCCAGCCAAATTGTTACCAAATAAAATGCACAAGGGTCCACCCCTCTGTCCAGACCCCATGCTGATAGGAGTGGCCAGAGCCTGTCAGACTGAAGTAGTGTCAGATCTTCCAAGCCCATGCGCTCTTCCACTGAGCTACCCTGGAAATTTAGCATTCCCAGTCTGCCATTCTTCACGGCTGTTCTAACAAAAGGAGGTACTGCCAGCATAGCTAGCTGGAATTTTGTAAATAATTATATGTCATTTTTGAATATCAAACTAATCTATACAAGATGCCTGTGTTACAAATGTATTAGAACTGTATGCCATGTGTATATCAAACTGCGCTGTACAGATGTTTGTGTTGAAAAGATATTTGTAAAGTGCTGTGTTTAAAATGTATCCACAGTATAGCCTACTGGAAGAGAACAGAAATGTACATGCACTATTGTAATTGTTTAAATGTATATAAATAAATATAAATGTATATAGTTTAACAGTGGAAACTGGAATACAGAAGGTCAACCTCAGTCCAGCAAACTTTAGAAAAATATATGAAATTAAATGACTTTATAGGCTGCACCATAAAGATGTCTCAATGCAGCTGCAGATACAAAGTCAGGACTAGGAAGCTTTCTGTATTGTCTTTAGGGTGAACTAATTGTTACTTTTGAACATGAAGGAATGTAATTGTTTTATAACTTTCCAGCATCTGCCAAAGATCTGAGCAAAAGCCCTTGTATGAGCATTTTTACAGGTAGATGCTAAATACTGCCAGCTTCAGCAATGGGGAACCAGAATTTAGATGACAGTTCAATTTTTCCTCAGAGGACTTAAAAATCCATCTGGAGTTAAAGAGACTTGAACTGGAGGCCAATCATTTGGAAATAAAATCAGTAGAGAAACTGCAGCATATGGAGGCTGAAGAAAATGAGAAACTGGTGCTTGGAGGCCAAAGAAAATGAGATACTGAAATGTTTGGAGGTTGAAGAAAATGAGAAGCAGAGGCAACATAAAAAGGAGATGCTGACTCTTTGCCTGGATCATGGAGGTAATAGGGAAGGGAATAACCAAACCCCAGAAGCAATAAAGGTCAGTAAATTTCTTTCATAATTTACAGTGGCTGATCATTTTGATAGTTTTACTCATATGTTTGAAAGGGTTTGTAAATAGTATAATGTTGACCAATGGCTCTGGGTACGGTTCTTGACCTCCCTTTCTCCATAGTAAAGCTGTAACTCCTGTTTCTAACTTGTCTGATGCTGATTGCTTAAATTATAATACAGTTAAAATTGTTTATTAGAGTGTTTTAAGTTAACACTTGAAGCTTACAATAAAAGGTTTTGTGAGCATAGGTGCAATGTGTGTGATTATATTACTAAGTTAAGCACTTATTTTCATAGGTGGGTGAGTGGGTGTCAGGTCACCATTTTTGAAAGCCTGGCAAACGTTTTGGTGAGGGAATAAGCCCTTAGCACTTTGCCTGAGGACATGAGAATTTGGTTGGCAGATAGGGAATGCAATACCACAGGTGAGTTGGGGAGAAAAGGAGACCTATACCTAGCAAGAAGCAAATCACTGCACAGAAAAGGGATACCCAGTACTGCACACAGGTATAAGGAAACCCATGGTGGCAACCTAAACCACCCCAACAGAGTCCATCAGCAAAAGAGGAGGCCACTAGTTCATGTACATGGCCAGGATCAAGGGTTAAATGTTTTAAATGTAAACAGTGAGGCCATGTTACATAAAGATGTCTGCAGAGGCAAGGTGGAGAACAAAAGGTGGGGGAGCCAGCAAGTGGGAATAACAGAATGTCAGCAGTAAGTTGTCTGGAGATAACAAGGGTACCAAACTACCATGAGAGGCTATATCCTGTCTTAGTAGATGGGAAACAGGCCACTGCTAAGTGGGACACAGCCTCTGACCTAACCATTGTGAAGCCTGCAATTGTTATAGAAGAGCACTACTTTCTTGGGCAGTCTACTCCAATCAGAGCTTTAGGAGGGACCCTATTCCAAATACCTTTGGCCAGGGTTCACCTTGACTGGAAGGGTGGAAAAGGAAGCAAACAAGTAGGTGTGTTTGACGATATCCCTGCAGATGTCCTAATAAGGAATTAGTTTGATAATGCAGTACCTTGTGTGTAGCAGTTACATGCAGTCAGGCCTGGAAACAAATATGTGGGTCTGGTAGCCTGGGGTGGACCCAGACAGACTGCACACTTGAAGCCAGGAGAGGTGAGGTGGGGATGATTTTGATAATGCAGTACCTTGTGTGCATGCAGTTACTTGCAGTCAGGCTTGGAAACATGCATATGGGTCTAGTAGTTTGGGGTGGACTCAGAGAGACCACACACTTGAAGTTAGGACTGGTGAGGTGGCTACTTCAGGAAGGAAGCTACCCTGTAGCAGTGAGACTGAAGGTGAGCCATAGCTGCTGGTAGGTACTGATGTTCCCTTGGACAGAGTGACTGCAAGGGCAGAGGTGAGTAGTACAACCCAGGCTGACAGTGAGGTACCACTGTCAGAGGATACCAAACTTCCTGTGGAAGAGGAGCTAGGAAGAGTTAAAAGAGATAGTTGGGACAGGCTCAGCTCTCGGACCCTACATTACAAGGCTTGAGGGTGGTAACTAGGGAGGCACCTGATTCTTAAGGAAAGGAGGAATCTGTATACTGGGACAAAAGGTTACCGTATAGAGAATGGACCCCTGAGGGAGGGCTAGAGGGGGAGAGAATGTAACAGTTGGTAGTGCCCAGAGTCTACCAACTGGCACTTTTAACCATAGCCCATGGCATTCCCTTTGCAGGTCATATGGGCATAAAACATACAAAGAGACATATTATGCAGAACTTTTATTGGCCTGGGATTTCCAGGGATGTAACAGGGTACTGCAGGACCTGCGAGCAGGACCAAAAAGTAGGCAAGGCAGGAGAAAAGTTGAAATTTCCTCTGATGCCATTGCCTGTGATACATGAGCCTTTTCAGAGGGTAGCTATGGATATTGTGGGGATTCTGAGTATCCCAAGTTCCACATAAAAGAAGTATATCCTAGTAGTAGTAGATTATGCTATCAGAGACCTTGAGGTGGTGGCCCTGCCCTTTGTTGAGACAGAAAAGGTGGCAAATACTTTGTTAAAGATTTTCAGCAGGGTAGGTTTCCCAAAAGAAATACTGACTGACAGAGGTGTCAATTTCATGTCAGACCTGCTGGCTTGTCTGTGGAATCACTGGAGGGTGAAGCACCTAAAGACCATCCCCTACCATTCCCAGACTAATGGTCTTGTGGAGAAGTTAAACTCTACATTAAAGATCATGCTACTGGCATTTGCAGACCAGGTTAAAAGGCAGTGGGACAACTATTTGCCCTACCTGCTGTTTGCTTACAGAGAGGTGCCCCAGGAATCCACGGGTTTCTTACCTTTTGAGTTGCTGTACAGGCATAGAGTGAGGGGACCTATAGATTTCATTCATGAAGAGTAGGAGGGTGAGTGTGAATCCCACAAGGAGTCGTTTGTGGCATATGTCCTAAACCTCAAGACAAGGCTCAGGGAACTCATGGGCTTAGCCCAGGAGAACCTGGCAGAAACCAACAGCAAAAAAATGTCTGGTATGACAGGAATGCTTGAGCCAGAGAGTATTCTGTGAGACAGCAGGCTATGGTTCTCATTCCTGTCAGACACAACAAGCCACAGGCAGCTTGGGAGAGATCCTTCAAAGTGGTAAGGAAGGTCAGTGATGTTAATTACATGGCAGAACTGCTAGGCAGGAGGCAGGGGCACAAACCATACAATGTTAACATGATGAAACCTTACTGTGATAAGGAGGCCCTGGTGCTAAGTATTTGCAGTAGGAGGCAGGAGTCTGAGAGGGATCTATGGCTACAGGGAGACAGCCAGCAAAATTCTGAGTTACTATGGTAGAGCCTAGGGTTGCAGGCACATGATATGGCAATGCAACACTGTAATGGGGTCAGCAATGCCAAGGCAGCTGGAATCTCAAGACAGGGAATGGAGTAATGTATTCAAAGATAGGCTCATTCCTCTCAAGCAATGTTTCTCAAGGGTCACTTGAAAAACTAGCTTGAGTCTTCGAAGGGGGAAGAAGTGTAACAAAAGGAGGTACTACCAGTACAGCTAGCTGGAATTTTGTAAATAATTATATGTCATTTGTGAATATCATACTAATCTCTACAAGATGCTTGTGTTACAAATGTATTAGAACTGTATGTCATATACATATCAAACTGCTCTGTACAGATGTTTGTGCTGAAAAGGTATTTGTAAAGTGCTGTGTTTAAATTGTAAACACAGTGTGCCCTACTGAAAGAGAACAGAAATGTACATGCATTATTGTAACTGTTTAAATGTATATATTTTAACAGTGGAAACTAGAATACAGGAGGTTAACCTCAGTCCAGAAAACTTTAGAAAAATATCTGAAATTAAATTACTTTATAGGCTATGCCATAAAGATGTTTCACTGCAGCTACAGACAGAAAGTCTGTACTAGGAATCTTTCTGTATTGTCTTTAGGGTGAACTAATTGCTATTTTGGAAGAATGAAGGAATGTAATTGTTTTATGACTTTCAGAATCTGCCAAAGTTCGGAGCAAAAGGCCATATATGAATATTTTATAGGTAAATGCTAAATACTGCCAGCTTCAGCAATGGGGGTTTTGCCTTGGAACCAGATGTCATTCTGCAAGCTATCCCAGCAGTAAAATTTTAGATATTATTTTTGAGAAGTCTCTGAGTGAGACAGAGCATTCTGCATTCTGTCTTGGAACTGACAACAGCAAGAAGCACCATTCACCACATCTGCCTTGCTCTAATAGTAAGTTATTAGAGAATAATTCTCTTCGATACAGTCAAGAATATAGCAAAGTTTAGTTTAGATTTTGTTTTTCTTTATTTGTGTGAGCCTGTCCTGCAATGTTGTTTTAAATATTTCCTGTGATTCTGAACTCTGATGTCACTGTGAATGTATATTTAGTATTGCCTTGTTCTTTTATTATTTATTATTAAATATATTTAAACCTTTCATTGTGGCTGATCTGTGTAGAGATATTTACGTTTTGAGAGTACTTACATATTTATTTGGTGGCACTGTGTGGGCCAGTCCTAATAGCCTTGCTCTTGGTCAAACTACCATTTGGGTTAATAATAATACGACACAGTAAGATTGGACACCCTTTGTTAAGGGCCTTAAGGTAGCTGGCAGGAGTCACTGGTGGCAGTGAAAACTACTTTATAGTCTGGGCAAAAAGGGGCATAGCTAGTAAACCTGTGCCAGCCTTTCCTAGGTGTGTGTGTGTGTGTGTGTGTGTGTGTGTGTGTGTGTGTGTGTGTGTGTGTGTAAATCAAAGCTCAGCAAGTGTGTGTGTCAGGTACTTGTGCAGGGACACGAAGCACTGGTTAGACAGAGAGGGTGCTTGAGGTCTTGGGTTGGTCACTCAGCTGAAATCTCAACTCTGTAGCTGTACCAGTGGGGAGTCTTACTGGGGATCAGGAGGATAAGGGAGAAACCAGGCCTGGACTGACTGTGGTCTGTGTGCTCTTATGGGAAATTGCAATTGATGCAGTGTGCTACATCTGGAAATACTGTCTGTGTACCTGTAATCTTCCCAGTGAAAGTTCCCTCACTGTTGCCAGTGGTGAGGATTGAGGCTTCTTAACTACTGGCTGGCAATGGTGGGTCATGACAGCTACCTCCCTAGGAAGGTAAAAACCTGAAAAACATCTAGAGAGCCAGTAGGTAACTTACTCCTGACCACTAAAATGATTACCCATGCATGCCAGCAACACCTTAGTTGCCCTAACTCACAACTCTTGCTTTTACAAAGAAGGGTGGGTAGGTTGATTTAATCTCTATCTGTACCCCTACTTTTTGTTGAAAAGAATGGGACTCCTAGCTACCCTGTCTAGTAAAGGCTATCTTGAATCACAAATACCTTCTCAACTCCCACCTCTTATGCCTTGACTAATTCTTGCTCGCCTTACCCATCCCATTTTCTATCCTCCTATTAAACATATTATTTCAACCTAGAGAAATTCACTGGGCCATTAATTCCTTGGCCTGCTTTCATTTCTTTACAATGGAGATAAACAAGCTCATACTTACACAATAACTACAAACACCTCTATTTAAAGAAAATGGCCAAAACCATGCATTTATTGTGCCAGTAAGTGTTAGCTGCCAATCAAATTCACATTGAGTGATAAATAATAATATGATGCCAATCAATGTTAATCAAAGTATCACCAAATGTGTGTAAAAGGCAGTACTCAAAAGGATATTAGGCAGGCCAATAACCGAGCAACCAGCCAGTATCCCTCTCATGAAAACAAAGAAATCCCCTAAAAATCATCTCAGCCAACACCAATGACTAAAGATATCTGTGAAATCAGCCACTCAATTTGTGGGTTTCAGACCTTGGTCCACAGCCTGCACGCCTTCTACCCAGTTAAAGTATGTTCAGCTTTCAGATCCCATGATCCCACCCTTCTTCCAGACCCACTTACAAAGGCAGCCTTCCACGTCTGCCCTTCCACCACAGGAAAGTGTCCTGTCACCTCTCCCCTAAGCACACCTGACATAATTTCAGTCGGTCCCCATATAGATCTTGTACAAATACTGACATTCCTAAATCAGAGATGAACCCCCATCTCATTTGTATACTAATGGTTCCTTTATGTCACTGTCTGAGTATTGAACTACAGTACAATCCAGTAGCATCACTGTCTGAGTATTGAACTACAGTACAATCCAGTAGCATCACTGTCTAACAAACCTCTTTGCCAAAAACTAAATCCTTCCTACTACTTTTATATTTCTGGTTGTCTTTATTTTACCTCTGTATAATGCCTGACCAAATCGTCTTAACTTTTCAGCCACCTCTGCAGTGTTTGAACCAAGATCCATTCAATTTATTTTTAAGTACAACAAATGACAAGTTATAAATATTTATTTCCTCCTACACGAAACAAGATAATGTCCAGATTTAGCAGTCTCTTAGCATGGACTTCTAAAACTCCTTGAAGCTGTCTATACTGCAAATTATTTCATGTCCATTCATTGTACACAGGCCTCTGTGTACTTCAATGCCAGGTTGTACTACCCCAATCACCTGTCATCGTCAGTGGCCCCACTTGGCACCTATAAAGGAAAAACATTAGCTAAAACAGGTGACACCTGATGTAATTTTTATAAGGTCCATTTATACCTGTAATGTGGATGTAAATGGAGGGATAACAAAGGCCAACAATAAACAGCAATCTAATTGGCAGCTGTTGCTTGAAGGGTAAAAATCCTTGGAGCAACCCCAAACATTACAGTGCAGGCTTATCTTAGCTACTGTTATGTAAGACTACAATCCAAGTCAGCATCTGTTGCTTTAGGAACAACACCCTAAGGGTGAAATCCTTAGAGTCCCCCTATATCATAGATCATGGTTATCTAAGGTACTGTTATCTAATGGACAACAATCTAAGCTGGCAGCTGTTGCTTGAGAATCCTTACTATTATCATCATCATCAACCCCCCTTTTTCCCAAGTTCTACATGGGGTCAGGGTGTCATATTAACTGTCACCATCTCTATCGATTCAATGCATTCATGCCTGGCTGTCACAGATCTTCTCTCACACAATCCATCCACCTCTTTGCTGGATTCCTTCATTTCCTCTTACTTTCTTCCTGTCTGTCACAAACCTTCTCCACCAGACTGTCATCTGCTTTTCTGCACATGTCCAAACCACTGTAATCTGTTCTCTTTGATCTTTTCTGAAATTGAAATTACTTTGGCTTCTGCTCTTATGTCCTCATTTCTTCATCTGTCCCATAGTGTGCATCCTACCGCCCATCTCAGGCACTTTATTTCCATCACTTCCAACTTCCTTGTCTGCTCTGCCTTTAATGCCCAGGTTTCTGTATCATACAGTAGTACTGGTCACACCACTGTTTTGTACAGCTTCCTTTTCAGCTTCTTTGGCATTCTTTTGTCATATATTACACCTGGCATTCTATGCCAGTTGGCTGCAGCCGTTCTGAGTCTAGCTTTGACCTCTTCATTCAAACTTCCCTTCTCCTGAACCACCCCACCCAGATAACTGAAGTTGTTAACCTGGTCCACTATCTTCCCTTCTATCTCAATTCTCAGATTCTTATGATTTCCACTGTTTTCTGCCATTACCACTGTCTTTTCTGTACTTAGTTTCATCCCATGAGCCTTCGGTTTTGTATTCCATTTCCCTATCCTTTGCTGAAGTTCTTGTTCAGAGTCTGCCTGTAATGCCACATCATCTGTATACAGTAACTTTGTTGATCTGTCCCCTCCAACCTGTTTGCTAATGTAGTCCATCACCAGTATGAACAGCAGTGGGCTCAGAGATGAACCCTGGTGTACCCCCACTCTCACCAGGAAAGCTTCTGTGAGACCGAACATTGTCTGTGCATGAGTCATTGGATCTTTGTTCATAGTCTGCACTAATTTCTCCAAGTTTAGGAATGCCCAATTGGATTCTTTCCTCATCTCTAGCTTCTTATCAACTATCTGTCTCACTACAAACATTAGGTCAGCTGTACTGCATTCTGATCTGAATCCAAACTGTTCCTCTCTCATCTTATATTCTACTACTCTGCTTATCCATTTATCAATCACCATCTCCAGAACTTGTATACAATGTGACAGGAGTTTGATGCCTCTGTACTGCCCACAGTTATGGATGTCCCATTTGTTCTTGTACATTGGCACAAGTATACTTATTCTCCAGTCATCTGGGATACACCTTTCTCTCCACACTGCTATGAGTACCCTCAGGAGACATTTCTTCCCTATCTCATACGACATCTTTATCATATCTGCTGTGACCTCATCTGAGCCTGCTGCTTTCCCTGAATTTCCTTAGTGCTGTTCTTACTTCTTCTGGAGTGGGCTCCTATTATTATCTTTTTGTAGGCTGTGTCTGGGGCAGTACAGCTTCTGTGGGGTTTTCTTCATTCAGAAGCTGCTGGAAGTACTCTTTCCATCTGCCTTTGATGTCCCGTGGACTGGTGAATAGGGTGTTGCTGACATCTCTAATGAAGGGTGTCTGACTGTCTTCTTTATCTTTCTGTCTTTGCCTTGCAACCTGATATAGTTTCTTTGTGTCACCTACTGAATCACTCTCCAGGAGCTGGTAGAGTACATTTGCTATTGCAACTCGTTTCTTAGCCTCTTTGTTAGCCAACCAGTATTCCTTCCTAGCCTGGTCCATATTTTCTGTCTCCCACTTTTTCTTATACTCCTCCTTTCTTTTGAAGAGTTCCTGGATTTCTGCATTCAACCACCAGCATTCCTCGTGTACCTTATTTACACACCTGGTTCTGCCCCATATCTGTTTTGTAGACCTCATACATGCTATTTGAGGTGCTGCTATTCTTCTTCATCTCCACCTATTTCCTCATCTTCATATAGTCCTAAAGCCCTAAGTAATTCCTTGAATTGTTGTACTTTCTCTACATACAACTTCCAGGTCTTTAATCTGGTCTCTGTTGACTTTACAGCCTTCTCTGACCATTGCTTACAGCTGATTGTGGCAGCCAGTGGTTTATGCTGTTGGCCGACTGTTTTACTGGGGATGACTTTGTCTGAATGTACTCTTTTCCTCACTATCACAAACATGCTGTGGAGCATAGGCTGAGATTATGAATACTGTCCTATCATAAGGCTGGAGTCTGATTGCTATGAGTCTGTTACTAATTCTGATGACATCCCTTACTGCTTTCTGAAGCCTGTCTCTCACCACAATCCCACACCATTTATAGCCTGTCCTCCTCTTGAGTAGTAGAATCTGGATCCAAAACCAAATGGCTTTGCTTCTTGGATACATAGGATATCCAGCCTCCTGAATACCATGATGTCGTCCACTTCCAAGTTCCGTCCTGTCAGTGGACCTACATTGATTGTAGCAATTCTTAGTTCATGTTTGGCAGGTTGATTTGCTTTACATCCAGCTTTTTTGCTCAACAGAGCTATGCCAGGCAACCCAGGCTGGGTAACTGGACACCATCTGGTCAGTAACCCAGGGCTGCTGGGCTTTATGGTGGGTACTCACTGGCAAATAGGGGCACATACACCCCTCCCACCATCAGCATGAGTTCCTGGCATAGTTTGGAGTAGGCCAGATCCTGAACACATTTATCACTGGCAAATACCTATGCCCATTTCCCAACATTAGTCAACATGACCGAATCACCTACAACCATATTTTGCACCATTGATTAGCTAGCCCTGCCAGGGCGTGCAGTCTGTGATCTATGTTCTCCTATCTAGAGGATACTGCTCACCACAGTAACTGCCCAAAGTGGTTGGTCTATACAACTCTTCTCCCTTTAGGGCACTATGTAGAGTCTCTGCTGGTGCCCACAGCTCCATTCATTGGTGAGTTTGATATGAAAACATTCAGCATGTTTTTCAGAGGTGGGAGGAACCCCACAGAGAGAATATGCAAACTTCAAAAGGCATCGTACTTCAAGAGTGAAATCCTTGGACCCCTAAGCCACTGCCCCTCACTCCAGTATCACAATGCAGGCTCACCTTAGCTACTGTTATCTAAGGTATACCATAAATGATACAGTCTGATGAGGTCTGCTTACCTAGCTCCAAAAACAGGTGCTTGTTTGTAATACATATGGCTACTGTTTATCAGTCCAGGACTGTTAGTATACAGTGTGTCCCTCTTAGAGGTATTAACTTTGTACCACTATTTCAGTCCCATTTGTTTCTCCAGATACTATTGCTTTTGACTACTACTACTCTATTTCAATGTAAGGCTACAGATGTATTTTAAGTTACTGTACAGGCACCGTAGTAGTGTAGCTCTTACATATTTTTAACTTATGGTTTTCTTCTTTTAGTAAGTAAAGTATACTTCTTGCATTTTTGTTTGATACATAGCAGTACAGCCCTGTGATCTCAGAAATGTACATGGGCTGACTGATGACTCCCCTAAGCAAGACATGAAGTCTAATATTAGATACTGAACAGTCCTTATTTTGCAAATATCCATACCAAAGGGTAGAAAAGGTCACAAAAACAAATCAGTAAACACAACAAGAAAGACCCAGCCAAACTAGAATCTTCACTGTGTAATACCTTTTTGTGATGGCCCATGGGATGTATGTTTTGCATACATAGTACACTGTTCTCTAATATTAGACACTGCTGTGATCTCTTTGTTTCGCTTGCCTATTACACAGAAACATTTGGTTTTATCACTTAAGTTCAGTAAAGTTTGACTGTCACAAAGCACTCTTGTTTATCTAGCTTCCTTTGCATAATCTTTTCACATAGTGCTGATAATTTTCTTAGTTCTCCAAACACTCTTGTTTACTCAGTTTCAGTTGCTCCTTTGCTTTGCATGTATTTTCATGTCTCTTTGCCCTTTATCATCATTTAAACCTGTAGTGTGGTAATAACAAAACCTAACAGGTACTGACTAGGTGTCTTTATCCAACACCAGTTTGCTGAGATTACTAATACTACCCATTGTAACTTGAGTCAGAATTAAAGTACTATATTCACTGATTTGCACTGATGTTTTCCTGTTCTATTTGTTGACGTCAGCGCTTTTGTTGCATGTGACTTGCCAAGTTTAACATTTTGCTTATGCAACATGTTACTGCCAGTGACTTGTGTTATATTCCCCTGAGGATGACTGTCACATGTGCTGTTGGTGTTCTCCTGTAATTTAACGGGTCTTTCAATGAAAACTGCTGTGTTTTACAACTATATTTTCAAATAAAAAGCTATTGTAGTCTTAGTGTAATATGCTAAGTAATATACTTTTTGTACAGTTACATATGCTTATGATCTTCTGTTAGACAGATTTTCTTCCATTAGTTAACATCACCATTCTTTATACATATAAAACATTACAGTATAAGTAGCTACTGTACACAGACAAGGGCAGTGGAACCATACGGCAAGGTGGGGAGAGCTTCCCCCACACACAGTTTAAGCAGACATGCGTGACAGTGCCCTGCCACAATTTCATTTTTTAGCAAATTATTGCATTTACAGATATAGAAGATTTTTTTATTTTAAATTGTGTGCTGTAACACCATGGCTGGTCAGGAGACACTAGGTCAGGTGACACAGGAGAGAGAAGGCACATATTCAGGAGTGTTATGAGGAGGAAAAAGACAAATGACAAGGTTACCTTTTAAAACTGTCACATGTTAGTAGCAAGAAGAATGAGACAGATGATCTATAGAGCCAACACAGTGACTACAGCTCCATCAAACCCGATGGCTACTGTACTTACTCACCAGTTTTACAGTTGTTGTGATGCTCACAATTTCAGTACTGAGAAAGTCATCTGAAAACTTTTCATAACAGGATCTTAAAAGTGTCTGTAATGTTAATAGTTCCTTATGTACTCTGCATAAGCAGATGTGTTTTATTTGCAAACACAAAGTGCATTTTTCTTTGAAATGTGAAAACAATTATGCTGCAATGTGATACCATTTACATATTACTGTTTTTGGTGTCAGCAGATTGAGTGGTATAATTGTGAATGTTTATCCTGATAAAGCATTTGCTGATTTATTAAAACCTTTTGTACCTTTATGGACTGGATTCATAAAGGTTACCACAAAGTGCACACAATGTGTAACTTACTGTAACCTTTCTGAGTGAATAGACAACACAAGTATTGTGGCAGGACTGTTCTTGAATTCAGAAAGTAAACACTTTGTGATGACCTTTATGAATCCCCCTGTACATTTAAATTCACTAACAGTCTGGCAGTTACAGAAGATTAAGACTCTGATTTCTTAATGTGTTGCTTCTAGGGTTACCACCTGTCCCACTTTGCGAGGGACAGTCCCTCTTTGGGCAGTTGTGTCCTGACAAAAAATTGTAAAAATGGCAAATGTCCTGATATTTTAGGACAAAATTATTTCTTATATTTAATGTAATAGTTGCATAAAACAGTTATTCTGTATCTAAAATCCCTAAATGTTATAAGAAACAGAATAAGCAACTAAAATGCTACAAGAATAAGCTTTTATTTAGGCAAAAAAGTTAAGTTCTAACCTTTGTACTGACCGTGGGTATGTGTTGGCCTGTAAAATCTGATGTTTGTACCAAAAATGTCCCACTTTGGCCATTTGAAAAGGTGGCAACCATAGTTGCTTCTTGTAATACAAGGTTTGATTCCTTCCTTCTGCCTCTGTTGGCCTACTGTGTGACTCTCAGTAAGTCAGTTAATCAGATGCATACATGTCAACCTGGAAACATCAAAAATCTAGACAAAGGCCCATGAAAAATAGGTACAAAGCTGTATGCTGATTAACATAATATTTGCATATATAATTATGTAACCCTGCCCACTCCAACAGAATTGTGGGATACCAACTTTCAAACACAATCTGAAGAACAGACAACCAAAATAGGGCCCCAGACCCTGTAGTAAATGATAACCATTTTTTTAAATGTGTAGCAATGATGTTCACTGGGAAGGGAGAAGATGATGAACCTTAGGATTTTCTCTTCAAAGCAACAAAAACAAAATAAGTCCAAAATACCAAGTAAATTTGCAGGCTCCAAAAAGGAAAACACCAGTTTAATACATTGTCTGTATTAAACTGGCGTTTTCCTTTTTGGAGCCTGCAAATGTACTTGGTAACCTTACGATTTTGTTTTTAGTGACTTGCAATATGTGGGTTTTGTGGTAAAAGTAGGGCATTTAATGGTAGGCAATATTCTAATCTTAGTAAAAGAATATTATAGTTTGCTAGGACCTCCAAAAGTCATACTCCATGTCCTATTGATCAGTGGCATAGATAGAGTTTGTGCCGCCCGGGGCTGTCTTTGAGTTTGCCGCCCTTCCCCCCTCACAAAGTCATGGTCGAATGGGGTAACTTGCATACACAGTCCTCCCCCCTGCAGCCATTCCAATGTCCCATTACTTGGCTATTTTGTCCCATTTACCATAAACACTGTAATGTGCATACTGGTTTACTTCTACAATGATTATATGGATTTCATTTAAAACTTTTATTTTACATTTTATAGCAAACACTAATATACATCTGCTAAACAAAGCAATACAGTCTCACAATAAAAATAGACTTAGCATTAAAACTTCTCTGCCCTTGAAACTCACATTCATTGAAACAGCATTGAAACCCACATTCAAAAAAAATTCATCTGGCCAGTGGCGGAAAAATATTAGCTTTAGGTTGTTTTCAAATCATAGGCCCCTTGCTCATGAAACATATATGTGTTCTTTGATACACCTTCCTGATTGTATTAAATTATATTCCTTGTGCAATGCAGCACACTTGCTACAGCATGTTTTAAATTTATTGCTTTGAACATTTTTCCAGTAAGCAAGGAAACGAAATGCATGAACCAATAATGACAAAACTGTCCAGTTCAGAACATTTCCATCATAAAAGTCTTCTAAAACTTCTACAATCCACCAGTATCAGTAAATCTGCACAATCCCTGCAGAAGTAAAAGTCATCTAAATAATTCTACATTAAAGATATCTGTAACTAATGAAAAGGTTGCTGCTAGCAAACAACTTTATATTTCATTGTTTCATCTACAAATAAAGTGCCTGTTACCCTGAGAAATAAATTGCCTATGTTACATTAAAAATGATAAGCTAGTAATTTGCAATAGGGAATGGATTGCAAACTGATAACAGGTTCATAGTTACTTGGTATCACCAATAAAGAGGACATTCCCAGGACTGAAACACACACCCCCTTTAAAAGTACAACACAGTACAGTATCAGCAATCCATCTACATAGTGTAGGAGTAGAACCCACAGCATTCTGCATCAAAAGCAAGTATTATACCTGTTGTACTACTAACAACACAGACTTGGCAAAAGCAGCACTAAACTTCTCTCCCTGGACAAACTATGCAGCACAAGAAATCTGGAAAAAGCCAAAATGTATTGGGGGGGGGGGACAAAGGCCAAAATCAGGGGCACATTTTAAACATTGTTTGTATAATCTTGGAAAAGTCTCTAGCGTAAAATGTTTTGTGTTACTATGCATTTCCTGAAACACAGGAAGACTGAAACTTAAATGGCTATCATTATTTAGTGAATTCAGTTCTCACTGATTTGCCAGAAATCCACAAATGTTAAGAGGAACAGATCAAATGTATGAGCCAAACATTCCAGACATTCTGCAAAACTTTGGACAGTTGAGAAATATGGACTTAACTCCTTGAATCACAAGTGGTGGTGGTATGGGTAGTGAATTTAGGCTCTTGCTCCTTGTACCTAAGGAACAGGGTTTGAGTCTGAGTAGCCCTAACCACCATTTACACCTAAGTGGGGCATTTTACACACACACCCACACACCATTATCTTCTTTGAAAAAAAGGCTTATCTCCAGAATTCAAAGGGGCTGCCTGCCATCGTTAAGTAAAAGTATCTCTAGAATTCAAAGTATGATGCCTACAGACACACCCACTTAATAGAAGCCTGCAGTCAAATTCACACACACAAGCTTAACAGAATTCAAAGTATGATGCCTGCAAAGGCTGCCGTCATTAAGTAAAAGTATCTCCAGAGATTCAAAGCAAAGTATGATCTGCATTTAAGTAAAAGTGCAGACTCTCAAGCTTAGCAGACCACCGTTTCTTGCACATATGAAAAAGAAAGTTTCCCTCGCACATAAGACACACACACCAGTAATCTTAATCTCCAGCTATAATCCAACAATACACTTATTTTTTGCCTTACCTAGAGGAGTTGGGGGAAGAAAGATGTGCTGTGCACTGCCGGAATAAACACGTGTACCGGTCCGCAAGTTAAATTAAATTAAGTAATAAGGAATGGCTCAGCATTCTGACAGGCTATCTGTCTGCCTTGTGAAGCTGACATCATAGTGCAAGCCCTGTACGTGATGATGCCAGGAACAAATTCATCCAAAAAAAACCCTTTAAAAACAAAAAAAAAAAAAAACTCAGGAAATGTGGAAATTACAGGGGCCACTCGAGAATTCATGGCACCCCAATATTTTGCCCTCAAAACTGGTATTTACGGGCTTACCTGCTCAACAAATAAATAAAATAAAAAAAATTGTAACTGCCGTCCTAAAGGATAAGAATCATCCTGCCATAAAGAGCACATTTTCAGAGCAGTTTTGCTTTGCCAAATGCCTCTCACTTACAAGAGGGCAAAACAGGCCAGGGATGAATTTGTAGGTGCTCATCCAGTCATCAAGGTTAGTGTGTTGAAGAATGGAAGGCTATCACTCTATTTTACATGCAAGGGCAATTTATTTCTAGGGATGGGGCAACCACTGGGTAATAAATCTGTCCCACCATGTTTTATTTATATGTTGGTAGAGGTTCAAATCCATAGTTCACATATATGTGCCTTCTGAAGGTATAATAGATCATGCAGGGTATTTATTTATTTATTTACATTTGCTAACCAGGTAGTGTCCAACTGGGCAAGTAGCCCATTTTCAGTGGAGACCCAGGAAGAAAAGCTCCAGTACATTAACAATTTAGTTAGGAAAACATGCAATCATGAAACAAGTATTAACAACAATCCAAGTAATAAAAATTACTAAGAAAGCAAATAGTTGTGAAACATATAGTATAACATAATACAGATAAACATAGGTATAACATAATACAGAGATATTGATAACTGGAAATAATAAAAAAGTCTATCAGAAAATTTAAAACAAATCCGATCCAACCATGTGATATAAGCCCTAGTTGCTTAAATGTGCTGAAGAGAAGTGCACGAGAAGAGCGTTGCAAAGAAAATAGAAGACAGAAAATTAGCTAGGTGAAATACAGAGGCATAGACAGTTTCCAATGAGATAGCCTTTTAGGCTTAATGAAGAAATGTTGGGATTGTTTTGGATGTGCTGAGGAAGAGCATTTCAGTCCTTAGCTATTTTACTGGAACAGAGGGAGTCACCACGGTAGTTGTGAGATTGGGTAAGTTTTAGCATAGGGATCTGCAGTTAAAGTTAGGTTGGACCAGGCCTGAAAGTGCAGGACAGTTACTGGAGCTGTGCATGACTTTGTGGGAAAAGGAAAAGTTGGTTTAGCATTAACAGGTTGGGATGTTCCATCCAGTTTAGTTGCTGAAGAGTGGAGCAGTGATGAATTTTATGGAGATGACTGGCTGCAAACTTAGATATTTTGTTATAGCAAGACTCTAGATTATTAAGGTCAGCCTTACATAGGTTGGTGAAAATATCTGAGCAGTAGAGGAGGGTAGATAGTAGGAGAGATCTAGCTGTGGCTAGTCTGGATTGGTGAGTAAGGTATGGTTTAGCCTTGTAGAGTTTGGTGTGGACTTTTTTTTGATTGTTAGGGGAGATGTGTTTATCAGATTTTAGGCTGTCATCTATTGTAACTCCTAGGAGCTTGGTCTGATAAATAGGTTCAGTTTTTGTCCCATGAGAGGAGTAAACAGAGAGACGTAGTGAACTCAGCTTGGCTGATCTGTTTGAGAAGATCATTAACTTAGTCTTGTTTGGGTTTAGGATGAGTTGATGGTTGGACAGGTCATTTTCAATGTCCTGGAAAGATTTTTGGATTTTGTGATGAAGAGTTTGGGGGGAGAGGGCTGAGCAAATAAGAATGGAATCATCTGCATATTGGATGATAATGGCAAGTTGGATGGCGGAATTTAGGTTGTTGGTAAATATGACAAAGATGAGGGGACTGAGTATGGATCCTTGGGGTACCCCATTAGAGACTGATAGTAGTGGGGAGAGTATGTTTTCCCATTTTTGTAGCCTGTTGTCGGTTAGACAGATAGCTGTAGCATCATGTTAGAGATGATAAACTGAGATTGTATGATGCAAGTTTGTTGAATAGCAGTTGGTGGGATATGGTGTCAAAGGCTTTTGACATATCCAGGATGATTGCTGAGACAAGTTGTCCTTCATTTTTGAGGTGACAAATACTATCAGTAAAGGTTATTAGTGCTGTGTTTGCACTATGTTTAGGTCTGAAGCAGTGTTGCAAGATGGATAGTAGGTTGTGACTGGTGAGGTGATTCAGGAGCTGAGGTAAGGTGGTGCGGTTGTTACTGGTGAGGTATAGTAGTATATTTGATGGCACAGACAGCTAAATAAAGATCTCCACACATGTAAAGGGTTTCCAGCATCTCTTGGTAACAATGGGTCTTCAGATCAACAATCTTTTTTGTTGGAAACTTTGGGACCTTTCTAGCTACATGATATATTTTTTTACGCAATAACTGTAGAGGGTTAAAAAAAGAAGAAAAAAATAACTGCAGAGGGATGATAACTTCTTTTGATCTGGGTGAGCTATTAGAAATCAGTTAGGCTAGACAGAAGAATTTCTTAACTACTGTTGCTATGTGGTGGTCGAATAATAGGGAGTTCTCAACCCAAATGTTAACACTCCCTTCTACTTTGTCCACTTGCAGTGGGATACTTCCTATATTGTAATTTGTAGATGAAGGGATGGCCAGCAAATGTGACTAGGATGCACTTTTTTGCATTTAATTTGAGCACTTAGTGCATCATTGGTTTATAAGGATTAGTTATTGCTGAAATGATTTAATATCTGTGGGGAAAGGATAATCCTACCTAACTATATAGAATGCTTATGCATTAAGTCAACAACATTCTGCTAGGAGACTTCAACTACCATTCCATTAACTGGGAGACTTATACAGCCTTAAACATGTATGCCCAGACATTTGTGGACTTCATCAATACAAACTCTCTGGACCAGTTTGTCCACACCCAAACCAGGGGCAATAAAATCCTAGACTTTGTTCTCCCCACCCATTTTCAGTTCTTCCCTGGTCAAATCAGACCACAAACCTCTCACATTCATCATAAGACTGAAGCAGGAAGCATCTTCCAATACTCTGTATTCAGCAATCATGCTTAGGCTAACCTACTAAAACTGAGTGATGACTTTACCAAATTCAAAATCCCCCTCAAACCTGATAACCCAATATATAGTAAACCTTTGCCACCAAATACTTTTCAAATGCAAACAGCTGCATACATTTATCTATATTCCTCTAAAGTAAATACAATGCAAAATTTAAGAAAAAACTTATGGAGAAATCCAAATATAAACAGACTATCTAGTAAAAGAAAAAAAAATCATAACATGCAAAAATAAAGTTAAATTTCAAGATGCTAAAAACACCATTACTAAAGAAAAGAAGAAACTCCGGACCCTGATCAAATCAACCAAGACTAAATATGAGGTACGAACAGCCACCCAGGCAAAGGATAACTACAAAACCCTTGTTAGAAACCTCAGAAACAATGTCAAGGACTACAGAAAACTAATAGGAAATGACATCATGTACTTGGATCCAGAGGATATAGCCAGTCTACTAGTGGACAGATCTATCCCTAATTACACCTCTTTCCTATAGTACCAGATTACATACCTATATCTATAGTCCCCATCAAATTTTCCAAAAACAAGTCTTCAAGGCACTATCCAAGGCCAAGAATTCTGCTTATATTGAGCTGGATAAGATAAAGGGCTTCCTGCTGGTCAGCCTGAAACAGGACTTGTCAGACCCCCTACAGAGGCTATTCAACATCGGCATCCAAACAGACTTCATGCAGGTTAAATGGAGGGCAGCAGCAGCAATCATCCCCTTGCACAAAGGCAGATTGTCAGTGGAACCAGGTTATTGTAGCCCCATAAGCATGGTCAGTCCTAGCTGTAAGACTAAGGAAAGGATGATTATGGAATTAATAAATAACATACAAACTTTCGACCCAAGCCAGTTTGAGTTCACCAAGGGCAGATCCTGTCTACTTAGTCTGGTTGAGTTCTTTAAGAAGGTTACTGAGGCAGTGGATGAGGGTAAACCAGTGCATACCACATATCTAGACTTCACCGAGGCATTCCATACAGTCCCTGACTCGATCATCATGGGTAAGCACTCCCAGTAAAATGTAAATTACTATGTACCTCAATGAATAGCAAATTGGTTCACAAATAGTACTTAAGGTGGGCAGCACTATCTTATCCAAAAGACCTGTCACATGTGGTATACCCCAGGGCTCACTCCTTGGGCCACTCCTCTTCAGCATTTACATCTCAGAGGTCAAAGCAAATAATAAAGGTTTATGGCTGACCAAGTTTGCAGATGACTGTAAACTTCCCCAGAGAGTACACCAAGATACTCTGAGAAGGCCTTTCCCAAACAAATTGCAGTTGTCAAAACCATATACTGAAACTAAAATCCAAGAACTGTATAATAGTATCCTTCATACCTCTCAACCTCTTAGCATAAGAATCTGGACAAACCCTAAAATAATGGGAGGGACAAAGGCCCAAAAATAGGGACAGATTTTAAATATTGCTCTTATAAACATAGAAGGTTAATAACATAACAGGGATTTGTGTTAGCATGCATTTTTTGAAGGAAACAAAGTTCAAAACTCAAATGTATGTCATTATTTATTGACTTGATGATTTGCCAGAAAACCATAACTTTTATGAGACAACAGTCTGGACAGTTGAGAACTATAGTATTCTTTAGCAAGCATGACTTCCCCTTTAACTATTACTTTGACAACACATCCCTGAAAGTTGACCTCCTACTTACAGATGTGGGAATCTATGTGAACAATGTACTGCCCTTTGAACACTATGTATCCACTATTGTAAAAAAGTCCTTTTGCATCACACAGCTAATATCATAAGGTATGATGTCCAAATCCAGTGATGTAATCATTCTACTGCACTCCACTCTTATTAGGCCCATCATTGACTATAATGTCCCTTTTGGTATGTACCCGTCCAAATACTTGTCATAACTGGAATGACCACAACACTTTCTCACTAAAAAAAAAAAAAAAAAAATCATGGGCCTAATTCATAAAAACTATGCAGGCCATCTCAAAGCCCTGTTCCTCTTCCCAGTATCATGCAGACGAGTAAGTGGTGACCTCTGCCTCATGTTAACAGCCTCATCTGACCCTATCCTGTCACATCTATTACACATTCACAAGTCTAATAGTAGTGTACACACCTGCTGAAAGGATCTCAATCTCTTTTGCAGCATGAACAGAACATATTGGAGGGATAGGTATATACCATTGAGAATGCCTCTTCTATGAGACCATGTTACACTCCACATAAAGTGAAGTACTTCTGTTACTCTATTCAAACATAATTTTGGATGACTGAATGGGAAACTGTACATTCACCCCTAGTTTAGCACCCACGTCCCTCATGGATAGAGGCAATAATTTAAGGTCCCAACATATCCATTCTGTCATCTCCAGGACTACAAATAAATACTACTAGGGGAATATAAGGCTAGGCTTCTTAAGACCCTCACAGATCAGTAGCTTAGTAAATACCTATGAAACTATGAACACCCAGCTTACAATCATCTGCAAATTTAGTCCACTACAGGTCTGGGTTTGTGGTAAGGAAAAGTATATATGCCAAAAAAGGAGAGGTCCCAGTACAGAGTCCTGTGGTACTCCACTAGTTACCTTCTTCATTTCTGAAGTGAAACCTGCCACCTTAATTGTATGAGTTCTATCTTTCTGCCAGTCTACAACCTATCTTGCCACATAGAGGTCTACCTTTAGGTCTTTTAACTTGTTTACAATAAAACGTATGGAGTACTATGCACAGGTTCTTCACCAGGTTTAGACGAGCTGTGTGGACTGACTGCTGTGTACTGCCTCTGTGACCTTTTTCAACAAAATTAGGAAGTTAAGTAGACATGATCTATTCTTGACAAAGCCAAACTGCTGTTGGTTTTGTTGTACCAGGGGTTTTGATATTGCAGTTAATTAAATTACGTATGGTACATTCCATGGCCTTACAAGTTAGGCTAGTTAAGCTGATGGGTCTGTAATTGCTGCGGTCTGTCTTAGGGATCCTGTTCTGCAAAAGCACTATGGCAGCTGCTTTTGATACCACAGGAACAAAATCTGTGACTAGACGTACATTAAGTGCCAGAGGAGTTCAAGTGAGGGCACATCTGACATGCTTAATTATGCATCCAGATACATTGTTTGGGCAGATGTAAATGAAGTGACTAGTTTTAAAGAGTACAGCTAGGACCTCTTCCATGATGATTTTTGGAGCTAACTGTAACTCATGGATTTGAAGATTTTCAGTGACTCTTTCTGGCCTGAAGTTAGAGCAAAATCTGTCTGCAAGCATGTTAACTATGTTCATAGGTTCATAGGTAGGTACTAGGCTATTGGCCCAAGGGCCTACGTAAGCTTAGCCAACAAGGTTCCCTGGCTTATGCCACCCAAGAAAGTTATTTTCCTGTGCCACTGTTGAGCAGAGCAACACCCAAAACCAACCTCCTGCACGAGGACTATTGCACGGCTCCAATTTCAAATAGGATCCAAAAAAACATGATGAGCCAGCAAACTGTGACCTGAAAAAGACATTTATTGATTATAATAGCATAAAGACAAGTAACCAGACCGGTTTCGGCTGGTAAAATACACAGCCTTCATCAGTGTGAACCAGAAAAGTCAAATGCTACTGTTTAAATACATTCAAGTGCAACTCCATTAGTTCATTTTCAAAACTGCTCATTAAGGCCAGGTGGGAATAATCTACCTAGCTTTACAATCCATTTATTTTCTTTAGAATCTAAAATAGAATGCCATCTAGTTTTGTTAGATTTGTTACCCTTAATGACATCAATGATCAGTTTTGTGTGCCAAACAATGTTTATACAAAGCATTGTTAACTTTTTTATTTTTAATGTTACTTACATGTTTAGAGATTCTCAGCCTGAGAGGACGAGATGTTTGTCCAATGTAAAAGGACCCACAGGTGCATGTTGCCAAATAGACTAACCAGTCGCTGCTACAATCAGCAAAAAATTGGATGTCATAAACCATGGCACAATTTCTAATCGTAAATTGTTTAGGCTTGGTTACTTTATCACAACTGATGCAGTGGCCACATGGGAAGCAGCCAATCAGAGGTTCACCAGTCAAGGTGGTTTGTTGTAAGTGAGCATGCCCAGTGTCATAAGTATGTTTGTAATGATTAAAGCAAGATACCAAGTTCTTACCTTTATGAAATGAAAACAGGCATCTGTCTGGTATTATGTTGGCTAGTTCTTGATCACATTGTAATATGTTCCAGTGTCTATGTATGCTGTTGGTTAATAGATCAGAATTCCTGGCATAAGTGGTTACAAAACTGATAGGTTGGGGTTCCTCCCTGTTCTGTGGTTTGTAGGTTAACAAATCCTCCCTGTGAAGTGTGTTGGCCCAGTTGCTGGCTTGCAGAACATGTCCCATGTGATATCCCCTAGATCTGAATCTGTTGGTCAGGTCCTGTCTATGTTCTTGAAAAGAGGCTTCATGGGAACAAATCTGCCTCATTCTTATAAATTGAGATTTTGGGATATTTCTAGCGATGTGAGGAGGATGAAAGCTGGATGCATGGAGGACAGTATTATATTTGGGGTACTTTCTGAAGACCTGTGTGCTTAAAGTGTGGTCAGGTTGTCTGTTGTCCAGAACATCAAGAAAGGTAATGGTACTTACATGATAGTTTGCTGTAAATTGTAGACCCCATTTGTTGTCATTCAGGTAAGATATAAATTCAGCTAGATACTCCACATCTGCCCTCCATACCATCCAGCAATCATCCAAATAACGTCTCCAGATGTCGATTTCATCCAAATATATATTGTGGCTGTTGTCATAAATGATTTGATCTTCAATGAAGGCCATGAATAGGTCAGCATATATGGGGGCAAAGGACGCCCCCATCGCTGTACCCGTGGTTTGCCAGTATCAAGTATCCTGATAAAAGAAGACATTATTGGTAAGAACATGTTCTGCAAGACCTACCAGGAAAGAATTGAAGTCTGGTTCATATAAACCAGCCACATTTAGCCAATGGGCCAGAGCTTTCAAACCTACCTTGTGAGGAATGTTGGTATATAGAGCGCTGACATCAAGTGTGCACATTAACTACTCCGGTTCCAACTGTGCATCAGAAATGATTTGTAGAAATTCAGTAGTGTCCTGTAAACGGGAACATACCCGTGATAGTAAAGGCTTCAAATATTTGGTGAGGAATATAGATAGTGGTTCCGTGATGTATCCCCTGCCTGACACAATAGGTCTACCTGGTGGATTAACTGGATCCTTGTGTATCTTGGGTAGAAAATAGATGTAATGATTGGCAGAGTCCTGAATTGTTAGCTGCTGCATCACATTTACTGTAATGATACCTTCATCCCTAGCAGTAGACAGAAAGTCATCGATCTGTTTCTTAAATCTAAAAGTGGGGTTGATTGACATTTCTGAATAATGGCGTCTGTCCGAAAGTTGTCTCTTGGCCTCCTTATCATAATCAGACCAATTTATGACTACTCCCGCCCCACCTTTGTCAGCAGAAATGATGACTATATCCCTGTTGTTCTGTAATTCAATGATTTCCTGTTTCTCACTCATTGACAAATTATTGGGTTTGAAGCGAGTGTCAGAGCCAGAATAATGCAGATCTTTGATAATACTGCTCTGAAACTGGTGTACAATGGGATGCATGGGAGGAAGGTATCTTGATTTATGATATAAAAATTTATCATGATTGTAATTACCATCCAGATCACCAAACTGCAGCTTAAGATTTAGAATTCTGCAAAAAGACATAACATCTTGTGCCAGGACATCCTCAGATACCACAAAACCAGGGATAAAAGTAAGATCTTTATTAAGAATGGACAAGTGAGTGGGTGACAAAACAAAGTCTGATAAATTTAAAACATTTACATTTGCATTCTTGTTTATTTCTGTGTTACTAATTTCAACAGACATTGAATGTTGTTGATTTTTCCTGTGCTTCCTCCCCCCTTCTTTATATTTTGTCCTAAAGGGACAAATCCCTGCATCCTTTTGTGGGTCGGTGAATCTGATACTAAGTGTATGTCGCTGTCTGTGCAGGATGATGGGTCATCAGTGGATGAACCATTGTCTGTGGTTCGTTTCCTAAGAATGGACCTGGGCCTTTTTCTTTTTGGATTTCTAGGTTGATTTCGTGTAAATCTAACATGTTTGTTAGAGTTGCTAAAAGGGTTGGCACCCTGATAATCAAGCTGATCATGCTGAAATTTTTAAATTTTTCTGATCTTGAGTTGCTCCTCAAGGTTGCTCAGATCAGTTGCCACCTTGTTCAAATATTTAGTAAAAAAACTGTCTCCCTCAAATTGTTGTACTTCATTGCACAATTCAGTGACTACATTGATATCACGGTCAATTACTCTATCATGGTACTTGGCCAAGGCCTCAACAAAAGACATTGTGGCCTGTTGTTGTATAGCTGCCAATTGACTATTTAACTCCTTGTCAGCCTCGCCCACATGGGGTTGTATTCTGATTCTGAGCCTTCTTGGTGTAATACCTTTGGCCATATAGGCCTTGAAAAGCTTAGAGTGCCATACATTAGATCTTAAAGATCTAAGATGCTTGTGCAACTTATCAAAGGCTAGACCACAAGTGGACTTAGGCCCCAAGGGGTCACGGATGTTGCCATTGTTTTTAGTGGGACCCAGCCCAAATGCTCCAAGATCCTCTCTGTCTGCTGATAGACCCGAGATTAAACTGAGTAGATCCATGCTGGTACTTTATCAAAAATTGCTGATAGCAATAATAATGATACTGTTCAATAATAAACTCAGAAGAACAAAAAATCAACTACTTAGAAAAATATTGACAATATATTTGTGTCCATATAGTTATTTGACAATAATAGCATTGATCCAAAATAATTGGGATTGCTACGTCAGTATCATAGGACCATGACCAATCATTCGATAAAGGGACAATAATAGCCAGAGAAAGCAAGGGCCAAATACTGGCCAGTTTCAAAATTGCTACGTCCCTTCACAAAGTCTGAGAAAGTAATTCCTGGGCACAAAACAATCCTAGATAAATTTGTATTTAGTAAAAACTAAAAAAGACAAAAAGAGATCAAGGGACAAAACCTTGGGTCAAAATAAATGACCAGCGGCCAAATGGAGCCCAGAGAATAAACTTGTTGTTGTGGAGAAATAGTCAAGGGAGTCAACTAACAGCAATAATCATATAATCAGTGATATGTTATGACCTGGGAGCATCAATGTAGCTCAAGACCAGTACAAAAAGCATAGACAACCAAAGTGCCAACCAATGATTAAATGGGAAATATCCCAAATCCAAAAACAATTATTGCAAAAACCTAGAACTCATAGGGCAACTAGTACCAGGCTCGATGATACATAAGCAGGCTAAGGTTATGTTCAAAAGCAAAAAAGGTATAAGGAATGTTGTGCCTAAAGTGTACCATGAATGCTTGTTTATAATGGACCCTGATTCAGTGTAAACATCCTCAAAAGATTGAGAAATATTATGCAAATAGTCATATAAGACAGGGTAAACACAGCAGTCGATCCAAAATGGATCCAAAATAATAATGCTGTGAGAGCTGGTACTGGATAAACATTATAAATGGGCTATAGTTATAATATAGCCAATGGCATAGTAAATTGAATAAATATTGTGCCTGCAACAAGCCTTAAATACCCGACTACTGAAAAAGCATTAGAGAACCATAAGAGCACTAATGAACCCATAATAATGGATTGTTTGTATCTAGTTCCCCATATACCTTATGCCATTGTAATACAAACATCTGACCAACAGACTAATAAACAATGAAAATCAAATGAAATATACTGTTAAGAAACACGGACATACCTATATATGTAACAGTCGGCCTTCCCAATCAAAAATAATTAAATTACTGTAAGAGCAGTCAAAACAACAAAAGTGTCTTCAATGACCCTCCGGTCTTATCAGAAATCAAACTGGTATAAATTGGACCAACTTAGCCAGTCCGATATTTAAATATTCAGTCCTGACCAAACAGTTGATAAAATGCCAGAGAGAGTTCCAAGGGCACACAAATTCATAAACCTGTTACACTGACTTGTTGGTATCTCATTCCCCATATACCTTATGCCAATGTCATGTAAACATCAACCAGCGAGCCAAAGGCAAAAATCAGATACAATTGTGTATTGCGCTGTTAAAAGAAACAGACATTCCTATGCATAGAGTAGTTAGCCCCCTTCATCAAAAATAACTGTATTGTTATAAAATATGATCAAAAAAGCATTTGTGGAAACCAAAATAGTGTCCAACGACCTTCCGGTCTGCTCAGAAAATGGACTGGTGTGAGTTAAACAACCATTAAATAGTCCGAAGTTGAACACTCAATCCCAACCAAAAAGTTAGTTAAGTGCCAGAGAAAAACACATCCGACTCGGCCGTCTGGATGTAAGGCTGTCGTATCTGATGACCGTAATGGCCCCTCTAATGTTCATATGGCAAAGTTTGAATAATTCGTCAAAATAGCAATGACATCCATCCACTTGTCATAAAAATCAGTACAGAATCGCTGAATAACCAGTTCTTGACAAAAAATGGCCAAAAGTTTATACAAAACAAGTCCGTTCTGAAAAAAGACAGTATGAGCGGTACGCTCAACAGCGACTGTTAACCCGAACAAGCTGTAATCCAAAGAGATGTAAAATGTTCCATATAAAGCTAAAACAATACCTTTTGGATGCTCAAATGATTGAGTATCAGCATATAAGGCGCCAATGCTGCCACACGTTCGTTAGGCCGACAAGCCAGGCTGCTACAAGCAAAGTAGAATAAAGTTTGATGTTTCCAAACGTATATCCATCAAAATTCAGATGTTGTGAAGGGAAGGTTTCCAATGGTTGGAGTATAAACCAGATGGCTTGTGGGGCAAGAAAATGAACAAAAAATGGAGAAACAGTATATAGGACTGCAGAGACAATCTTAAAGCCAACATCAGGTTCACAGGCCCCCAGCAGAATGTAGTAAGCAATGCAACACCCAAAACCAACCTCCTGCACGAGGACTATTGCACAGCTCCAATTTCAAATAGGATCCAAAAAAACATGATGAGCCAGCAAACTGTGACCTGAAAAAGACATTTATTGATTACAATAGCATAAAGACAAGTAACCAGACCGGTTTCGGCTGGTAAAAAACACAGCCTTCATCAGTGTGAACCAGAAAAGTCAAATGCTACTGTTTAAATACATTCAAGTGCAACTCCACTGGTTCATTTTCAAAATTGCTCATTAAGGCCAGGTGGGAATAATCCACCTAGTTTTACAATCCATTTCTTTTCTTTAGAATCTAAAATAGAATGCCATCCAGTTTTGTTAGATTTGTTACCCTTAACGACATCAATGATCATGAAAGTAAATTTTGCAGTTTTGTGTGCCAAAAATGTTTATACAAAGCATTGTTAACTTTTTTTATTTTTAATGTTACCTACATGTTCAGAGATTCTCAGCCTGAGAGGACGAGATGTTTGCCCAATGTAAAAGGACCCGCAGGTGCATGTTGCCAAACAGACTAACCAGTCGCTGCTACAATTAGCAAAAAATTGGATGTCATAAACCATGGCACAATTTCTACTCATAAATTGTTTAGACTTGGTTACTTTATCATAATTGATGCAGTGGCCACATGGGAAGCAGCCAATCAGAGGTTCACCAGTCAAGGTGGTTTGTTGTAAGTGAGCGTGCCCAGTGTCATGAGTATGTTTGTAATGACTAAAGCAAGATGCCAAGTTCTTACCTTTACAAAATGAAAACAGGCATCTGTCTGGTATTATGTCGGCTAGTTATTGATCATATTGTAATATGTTCCAGTGTCTATGTATGCTGCAGGTCCATTCTTAGGAAACGACCCACAGACAATGGTTCATCCACTGACGACCCATCATCCTGCACAGACAGCGACATACACTTAGTATCAGATTCACCGACCCCCAAAAGGATGCAGGGATTTGTCCCTTTAGGACAAAATATAAACAAGGGGGGAGGAAGCACAGGAAAAATCAACAACATTCAAAGTCTGTTGAAATTAGCAATGCAGAAATAATCAAGAATGCAAATGTAAATGTTTTAAATTTATCAGACTTTGTTTTGTCACCCACTCACTTGTCCATTCTTAATAAAGGTCTTACTTTTATCCCCGGTTTTGTGGTATCTGAGGATGTCCTGGCACAAGATGTTATGTCTTTTTGCAGAATTCTAAATCTTAAGCTGCAGTTTGGTGATCTGGATGGTAACTACAATCATGATAAATTTTTATATCATAAATCAAGATACCTTCCTCCCATGCATCCCATTGTACACCAGTTTCAGAGCAGTATTCTCAAAGATCTGCATTATTCTGGCTCTGATACTCGCTTCAAACCCAATAATTTGTCAATGAGTGAGAAACAGGCAATCAATGAATTACAGAACAACAGGGATATAGTCATCATTTCTGCTAACAAAGGTGGGGCGGTAGTAGTCATGAATTGGTCCGATTATGATAAGGAGGCCAAGAGACAACTTTCGGACAGACGCCATTATTCAGAAATGTCAATCAACCCCACTTTTAGATTTAAGAAACAAATCGATGACTTTCTATCTACTGCTAGGGATGAAGGTATCATTACAGTAAACGTGATGCAGCAGCTAACAATTCAGGACTCTGCCAATCAATACATCTATTTTCTACCCAAGATACACAAGGATCAAGTTAATCTACCAGGTAGACCTATTGAGTCAGGCAGGGGATACATCACAGAACCACTATCTATATTCCTCACCAAATATTTGAAGCCTTTACTATCACGGGTACATTCCCGTTTACAGGACACTACTGAATTTCTACAAATCATTTCTGATACACAGTTGGAACCGAGGTGGTTAATGTGCACACTTGATGTCAGCGCTCTATATACCAACATTCCTCACAAGGTAGGTTTGGAAGCTCTGGCCCATTGGCTAAATGTGGCTGGTTTATATGAACCAGACTTCAATTCTTTCCTGGTAGGTCATGCAGAACATGTCCTTACCAATAGCGTCTTCTTTTATCAGGATACTTGCTACTGGCAAACCAAGGTAGGTCATGCAGAACATGTCCTTACCAATAACATCTTCTTTTATCAGTATACTTGCAACTGGCAAACCAAGGGTACAGCGATGGGGGCATCCTTTGCCCCCATATATGCTGACCTATTCATGGCCTTCATTGAAGATCAAATCATTTATGACAACAGCCACAATATATATTTGGATGAAATCAACATCTGTAGATGTTATTTGGATGATTGCTGGATGGTATGGAGGGCAGATGTGGAGTATCTAGATGAATTTATATCCTACCTGAATGACAACAAATGGGGTCTACAATTTACAGCAAACTATCATGTAAGTACCATGACCTTTCTTGATGTTCTGGTCAGCAGACAACCTGACCACACTTTAAGCACACAGGTCTTCAGGAAGTACCCCGAATATAATACTGTCCTCCATGCATCCAGCTTTCATCCTCCTCACATCGCTAGAAATATCCCGAAATCTCAATTTATAAGAATGAGGCAGATTTGTTCCCATGAAGCCTCTTTTCAAGAACATAGAAAGGACCTGACCAACAGATTCAGATCCAGGGGATATCACATGGGACATGTTCTGCAAGCCAGCAATTGGGCCAACACACTTCACAGGGAGGATTTGTTAACCTACAAACCACGGAACAGGGAGGAACCCGAACTTATCAGGTTTGTAACCACTTATGCCAGGAATTCTGATCTATTAATCAACAGCATACATAGACAATGGAACATATTACAATGTGATCAAGAACTAGCCAACATAATACCAGACAGATGCCTGTTTTCATTTCGTAAAGGTAAGAACTTGGCATCTTGCTTTAATCATTACAAGCATACTCATGACACTGGGCACGCTCACTTACAACAAACTACCTTGACTGGGGAACCTCTGATTGGCTGCTTCCCATGTGGCCACTGCATCAATTATGATAAAGTAACCAAGTCTAAACAATTTACGAGTAGAAATTGTGCCATGGTTTATGACATCCAATTTTTTGCTAATTGTAGCAGCGACTGGTTAGTCTATTTGGCAACATGCACCTGTGGGTCCTTTTACATTGGACAAACATCTCGTCCTCTCAGGCTGAGAATCTCTGAACATGTAAGTAACGTTAAAAATAAAAAAGTTAACAATGCTTTGTATAAACATTGTTTAGCACACAAAACTGCAAAATTTACTTTCATGATCATTGATGTCGTTAAGGGTAACAAATCTAACAAAACTGGATGGCATTCTATTTTAGATTCTAAAGAAAAGAAATGGATTGTAAAGCTAAATGGATTAATCCCACCTGGCCTTTATGAGCAATTTGGAAAATGAACTAATGGAGTTGCACTTGAATGTATTTAAACAGTAGCATTTGACTTTTCTGGTTCACACTGATGAAGGCTGTGTTTTTTACCAGCCAAAACCGGTCTGGTTACTTGTCTTTATGCTATTATAATCAATAAATGTCTTTTTCAGGTCACTGTTGAGCACAGACACAGAAGTGATCCCCGGGGTGTATTTCCTATTTCCCATCCACTCATCAAGATTTTTCTTGAAGAGTGCTAATGAAGAACTTTGCTTGACATAGATGGGTAGCCTGTTCCAGAGTATGGGAAGTCTCTGGGACAGGAATCTATCCCTCCAGCATGTCCTGTTTATTGTGGTGGCAAGGTTTAGGTCCCTAGAGCATGTAGCTCGGAGGGATTGTGATTTCTTTAAGTGGAGCATGTCCAACAGCTCTGGGTTTGACATAGCTTTGTATGTTAGGCAGAGATCACCTCTGAGTAGGCGATATGCGACAGAGTAAAGCTGGATTTTTTTGAGACGGTCTGCATAGGGAATCTGTTTGAGACTGGTAATCCTCTTTGTGAGGTAGTTCTGCGGCCTTTCTAGTTGTTGTAGAAGTCTTGTGAGGTACATACCAAAAGGGGCATTGTACTCTATAATGGGTCTAATGAGTAACGAGTAGAGGGGATCAATGACCTCTTTTTTCCCTGGATGAGAAACCTTTTGTGATGAGGTGTGCCATGTAGAAGGATCTCCTGACTACTGTGGCGATGTGATTATCAAAGGAGAGACTACTGTCCACCTGTGTCCGAAGGTCTCATCACACTTTCGGTGTTAAGTAGACTACCCCCTATGTGGTAGTTCATGGGTACAGAGTTTTTAGCAAAAGGGATGACAATGCACTTTTTGGCATTGAGCTTGAGGCCATGGCTTTGACACCAGGCATCTGTCTCAGTGAGGCCCTTTTGTAGGATGTCTACATCGTTAGGAGTTTTGATTATGGCTCCTAGTTTGCAGTCATCTGCGAACTTCATTAGCCAAAGACCTTCTGTGTTAGCCTGTACTTCTGAGAAGTAGATACCAAACAGGAGAGGACCCAGGACTGAACCCTGTGGTACTCCACTTGTCACTGGTCTGAAGTCAGATTTGGAGTCTGCTACTTTCACAGTGTGGGTTCTGTCAGTGAGCCAGTTGGTAACCCATCTTGTGACATAGGGATTTAGATCTAGTTTATTGAGTTTATCTATAATTCCAGAGTGAGGGATAGTATCGAAAGCCTTGGTGAGATCTAGATAGGCTGTGTGAACTAACTTACCCTCATCTATGGCTTTGGTGACCTCTTCAAAGAAGTCTATCAGCTTTAGGAGACATGATCTGCCTTTTACAAACCCAAACTGGGTGGGGTCCAGAGTCTGGAGATTACCAATGTCATTGTTTTTAAGTTCCATGATGATATGTTCCATAGACTTGCAGACCAGGCTCATCAGGCTAATGGGTTGGCAGTTCCCGGGGTCTATGGTGGCTCCCCCTTTGTGGACTGGGATAACCGTCACTGTGCTCCATTCAGTGGGCACAATGCATGAGGTGAGGCTATGATTGAACATGGTACTTAGGTAGGGTGCCAGTTCGTTCTGTAGTTCGTGTAGAATGCAGCCTGGGATGTTGTCTGGTCCCATGGATGGTGTGTTCTTGGCTTTTGAGTGTGTGGTTTTTACGTGTGCAGCTTTGATTATAGGAACTTTGCATTCTTCAGGTACAGTTGGGGGCAATGCTGGTACGGACTTTGCTTTATGTGGATGGGCAGTCTGTGTTAGAGCAGTGGCATCCTCTGTGACATATTCCTGTCCCTCCAAACCATTCCTTTGATGGTGCAGAAGTGGCTTAAGTCCCTAGACTGCTTATTTATGATATCATTTGACTTGCTGATATGCAGTGAATCCATCATTACTGGATTGGAAGATACTTTGTATGCCAGACACAGGTCACCTCTTAGATATGTGTGGGATACTGAGTATAGTGGCAGGGCTTTGTGTTGGTTCATGTAGGACATGTTGTTTAGGTCTTGTATCCTTTTGATACGGCATCTCTGTGGGTGTTCCAGTTGTTGCATGTGTCTGAACAGACACATGTCAAAGGTGGCCTCATATTAAATGAGTGGCCTAATGAGATCTGAGTAAAAGGAGACAATGGCATTCCTAGATCTATACACAGTCCCTCTGTTTATAAGTTGTGCAATACAGAAGGAATTTCTTCCAACAATGGACAGATGTTGGTCAAATATTGTCAACCAAGATATCTGCACAATGATCAACAGCTTAGTTTCAACACTCCCAATGTGAATAAAGAAAATGAAAGATAAGGGTTAGTAATTCTGCTAGTTTTAGTAAAATCCAGTTACTGGACAGTCAGTGTACTGCCTGGATGCCAGCAAAAAAGAAGGTTAAAGAGCCTGAAAGAAAAACATCTAGAAAAGCTGAAGAGAATACACTGACTGGGAAGAATCATGCAGCTGTTCGGCAAAAAGCAGTTTAAGCTCCAGCTTTGGTACAAGAGATGGCTTCCAGCAGTTTAAAGAAAAAAGTAAATCAAATGTGCTCAGAGCTGTTTAAAATAAATGGAACACTGAATGAGTATATCAACTCAAATAACAAAATGTTGGAAAAAGTGGAGAAGCTTTAAACAGCTATTCAGATGAACTGATAAAACTGCAAAAATCAAAGGGTAAAGGCTGGATTTCAAAAAAAATGATAGAATTAATGGAAAGAGCATGCAGACAAAACCTGAGATTTTCTTTTCTGACAAAGAAACTGGAAGGAACAGTCTGTACTGATTTTATGAAGGCACAGATAAGCAACTGGACTGGTATTTCAGAGCAGAATTTGTTAATTCAAAGGGCACATTGCATGTATGCTCCAAACCTGGCCATGAGAAAGCAGCTAATACCTTTATTAGTAAAGAGGGAGTCACACCATTTAAAATAGCTGATCCTGACAAAACTGTAGTGGAAGGACAAAGTTTTAAAAATTGGAGACAGTAGAGTGTTTGTAGAAAATAATTATTCCCTGTACACCAGGCAGAAGAGAAGGAAATTTATTCTCACAGTCGAGGAATGTCAAGAGGCAGGTGTGAGATTCAAGCTGCTGTATTCAGCTGTCCTCAGAATATTTTTTTCCTAGAGGATTAAAGTCACATTTTAATGAAGAACAGGCTAAGGAGGAAATAAAAAAGTGTTTCCAACAAAAAGTGAGCCTTCAAACACACACAAATACACACCTATACCCTTACCTAATCTCTACTCTAACCCTAACACCTAAACACACACATACACACTCTGACCATCACCACTTTTGAAGAAACGGTGCTTCAAGATATTGAATGTTCAAATATTTGAATGTTTGATAATCTTAACCACCCCATGTGGAAAATCAAATTTTTTTTTACAAAATGATTGACTTCTTTATCTGACATTGGTGATACCGACTTACCAAAATGTCGGAAATGGTAACCACAGAACTGACATTCAAACACCAGAAGTTCTAATATCGAAAGTCTATATTACCGATAACATTTTTGCAGGGGGGGTCAAGCCACCAATCACACCCCCTGAATATTGTATATAACAACTTGGAGATCGCACTACAGTGAAGAAAAGGGACCATTTCCCAATCCGCACTGTACCGCAATCTCAATTCAAAATGTCAGCTGCATATTAGCAAATGTGTACTCACCTTCGTGAATATGAAGTCATATATTTTCAGTTCATTACGGGCATTGGTCGAACACACATTCAACCAATCCATTTTCATCAAACTGCATTTCCATATTTTGATGGTAAACCAACAAACACTCATGTATGGTCAAGGATTAACCTTAACCTGAGCTCACTTCAATGTTTTTTTCATGCTGTGAATTGAAACCAAACTATTATAATACTTTTTTTTTTGCAAAGCATTCATGTATATATTAAGAATACTGTCAGTAGATTATTATATTGCCTGTGTGGTTTAATGCCCAGTAACAGCAAAATTTATGGGTAAATACTGTTAAATACATGCCCATAATACTGATAGTTATAATAGATAAGGAACCAAATGATCACAGTTGGCCATTCACACAACCCCTTATGAAATATAACATGATAGCTAGTTTTTATTGAGATATTTACAGAAATATTATAAATTATGCTGATTAGCATAATTAATTTATATAATACTCAGTGCCTCTAGCTGTGCAACTTATAGTGCAGGTAAGAGTTGCACTTTCTTTCAGCATTTTGTACATCACTTGGTTTCAGAAATGTTAATGATAGAAATATTGCATAACTTCATTATTAGTAGCAAATAACTTGCAATGTCTCCAGTACAGTGCAGTCTTCATGTAGAGTAACAGTGTATTTTTGTCTCTTACCATGACATTTAATGCTATGCCCATCTATGATATGTACTTCACTTAGTTATAAAAATATAAACAAAAATACGTGTAACAGATGATAAACAGTAATTCTCTGTAACACAGTGCATCCAATATTAATGAACTTGAAGCCATTTTGTTTCTTATGCCTTACCCTTTCATATGTTTCTTGTTTTTGTTGGTAAGGTAGTTAGTAAGGAATTCAGCCTCAAAAATTGTCTTGCTGTCATAAAGAACTATGGGTGTTTAAATGCACTGCAGGCATCAGGAAAATATGCAGCTTCAATTTACACTTTGCACAGCTTTTGTCTGATACTGCACATATCGGAATATTTGAGGTAACATATCCTGTTACTTTATTTTATAAAACACAACAATCCCGATCAGCAGTTGTTACTTGAGGAGCCTTAACTGGAGTGAGAAATCTTGAGTGAATCCCAGCACAAGCTAAGCTTAATTGCTGTTTTCTACGGTGTGCCATGAGAGTCATATGCTGATGTAGTGTACCAAGCTCCACAAACATTTGCTTGTAGTAATATACAGAGACACTATTATTAGCCAGTCAAGAACTGTTATCCTGCAATGTGCCCCTGTTAGTGGTGTTAATTCTTTCTCAGTATTTCACACACAGATGTTTCTCCACTTGCTATTGTTTTGTTTCTATTTGAGGTCACTGACCTGCTTTTGGTTACTGTGCAGGCACAGTAGTAGCTCAAGATTTGCATTTTGTATTTTTTATTCTTGTTTTCACTGTTTCAGTTCATAAAAAAATATATAGATAGATAGATGCACACACACACACACACATATATATATGTGTGTGTGTGTGTGTGTGTGTGTGTGTGTGTATATATATATATATATATATATATATATATATATATATATACACATACATATATGTATTTATTTATTTATTTTTTTCTACACTGGCATGCTGCTTAGTCTCCTCAATACTGCAAGTACGTAGACTAACTGGTGCTGAGTGGGAGGTGATAGCCACTTCTCTTCCCGCACTTACATCCCTTACCCATTTCATCCCTCATCAGTTATGCAGTAAATTATCTACACCCACTCTAGCTGACACAAACCCTCCCACTTAAAAACACAATTATACAACTCCCCCCATTAATATTCAAAAACGTGCACGCTGATTGGTCAGCGTGCACGTTGTAAATCAGAGTTATAGTAATGGAAAAAGGTCCGGTCGCCCAGACTTTTTCCATTACTATAACTCTTTTTTCACACTGTTTCACTATGTTAAACGAGTTTAACATAGCGAGACAGCTTTAAAAAAAGCAACGGAGATTCTCCGTTGCTTTTTTAAAGCTGTCTCGCTATGTTAAACTCCTTTAACATAGCGAGACAGTTTGAAAAAGCAACGGAGATCTTGCTTTCTCTGTTGCTTTTTTCAAAACTGTCCCGCTATGTTAGATGGGTTTAACATACCAAGTCAGCTTTAAAAAAAGCAACAGAGATTCTCCGTTGCTTTTTTTAAAGCTGTCTTGCTATGTTAAACCCATTTAACATAGCGAAAACAGTTTGTAAAAAGCAACGTAGATCTTGCTTTCTCCATTGCTTTTGCCCACAGTTCTGATGTACTGCGTAGGCATATGCATGCGCAGTACATCAGAACTGCCGCAGAGTACCAGACAGCTGCGGAAGGGCAGCAAGGAGGCATTATACAATGCCATTATTTAAGAAAAGTAATTATTTTTTTCTTAAATAATGTCATTGTATAATAGCAATAACCCACTTCTGGGTGTGGGTAATGCTGGATTTACCCATGGTTGGCTTTGTTTGGCCACTCGGGCTTCGCCCTCGTGACCAAACCACGCCCTCATGACCAAACCACGCCAACCGTGGGTAAATCCAGCATTACCCACACCCAGGCGTGGGTTATTGCTATAGTAACTACCAGATAGAAAACAGTGCTGTTAACGTATTAAATGCTACACTTTCAACTAAAATGTATCTAGCAAACACCTCTCCCTGATGTTAGCATCTGACAATATTACTGTTGACACTTAATGGAACAACTAAACAACAATGATAATTACTGCTAATTAAAATACCTGTTGCTACAGTGAAACATAAGTGTGTATATCCAACAAGTTTTTTTTTTACTGTCTTAAATCACTAACTCAATAATAATGCATCCTGTAACAACTCCACTATCAATGACCTACATTTATCTCAGCCTAATTAAAATCCTAACTCCATTTAGTTATTATATAACCTTCCATTTCCCTTTCACAAATACTTTCTGTTTATTGAAGTTGCTATGTTGATATTGATACTAGCTTTTAATTGCGTCTCCTTAGACCTTTCATTTGTAACTACACTATTAATAACCATTCCTACCTATACCTGTCAACCTCTAAGTACAAGAAATCTGAACAAAGACAAAAATATGAAGAGACAAAGGTTCAAAATCAGACAGATTTTAAATATTTTATTTATGGACTTAGAAGGTTGTTAGAATAATAGGTTTTGCATTATCATTTATTTTCAGTATGATATGAAGTCTGAAAGTCAAATATTATTTAATGACTTCAGTCCTCAATGACTTGTCCAAAAATCACAAATCTTGGGAGGAACAGATCAGAAATATGAGACATTAATCTGAACATTCCGTGAAAATCTGGACAGTAGAGAGGTATGTTCGTACCCCAAATCCACAGCTGCACCTCTAGAATTTCTCATTTAATGCATTTCAACTTTGACCTTCTCCCAGTCTCCCACATTAATGCATACTAAACCTATTTTGCTGATATTTAGCAAATAAAGACTAATTTATCCAACTCTGTATATCTCTATTCTATTATTACAACCTCATTTTTATCCCTGTTGCACAAAACCATACAGACTAGCCTTACCCTTGCATAGTTCAGCAAAACTTAAATCTACTTTATTTCGCTCACTTCTAGTCCCTCACACACACACACACACACACATACACAATCACATTATGTGTGCTGAACATGCACTCCCCAATTACCATCCAACAATAATTAGCTCTAGCCTGTTACAAATGTATATCCCCCCTGCCCACACACACACACACACACACACACACACACACACACACACACACACACACACACACACACACACACACACACACACACTCCTCATTCACTACAGTGTGTGGTTATACTCACCTCATCTGAATCACACACCAATAAAAATGCTGCAAACAAAATTCACTACATGTACAAACTCAGAACCAGCTGTCTTTAATACCTACAGACATCAACTTACTTTAGCAACATGCATAATAATGAGTGGTGGTCCTACGCAACCAACCATGCAAAAAAGGACCTATAAGAACAATCTATCACTTTTATGAACATATGCAGCATTAACAATAGATAGGTTCAAGCATTCATCATGGTTGTCCTCTTACATTATCCAGTCATATAATGCATTTATGGACAATAAGCCTGGTATCCGTATTTGTAGAAAGGTTCATATATTGGCAAACAAAACAACTCAATTTATCCCTATACTAGTAGCCAAAACTAATCTACCTCAGATACTGCTCCAAGCTAGTCATTTATTCAAATTACTCTCAGAGGGCATGTGAAAATAAACCTTGCCACAGAATATATCTCTCCTGGGTTCCTATCATGACATTGAAAAGTGTAAATATCGAATGGCCTAAAGGCCAAAACTGCTGGACCTTGATATGATTTTTGTGAGATCACAGTACAGTGAAGATCGGAATATTTGCTCTTTCCTCACTGTAGTGTGATCTCAGAGTTGGTATATATATTTAGTGGGAGGGCACAGCCCCCCACAATAGCAAGTTTGAGGTCCAGCATGTTCAGCCTTTAGGTCGTTTGATGTTTTGTTTGTTCAGTGTCGTAATATAGACCCATCCCTCCTATCTCTTCAGTGTAGCCACTACAAGAAACTGTAAATGCTATATTAACACATTTTACACAACATAAATTATGTGACTTAACTCTAGAGGAAAAAGTCCATACAGAAATCATCTTACAGGAGTTGTGTGAAATGATACCTAGCATAATGCACCATCAGGTAAATGAACACTGTTTGCTTGTGTCTTTCGGTTTTTCCCGGTTAGGGGTCGCCACAGCGGAACTCCGGTCCGCTAATGATTGGCAGTAGATTTTTACGTACTGGCTTGCCGGGCCTAACGCACAACCTTCAACGAAGGAATGCCCATTCATGCATGTCATTACACAGAAGACGCTCTAACTGAGAATCAAACGGGCAACTTCTAACTGTGAGGCGACAATGCTACCGCAGCACCACCACCGCAGTTAGGTAAATGAACACTGTCATTGCTCTAATTCACTTAACAAGTTAGTATAGCAGCAGGCTATGTAAAAACATGCATTTTCTAAATAATAAAAAGAATGAAACACTGGTGTCTTGTATTATTGACTGACTGCAATCCTTGGGGATTTATCAGGAAATCAAAAAGTTATGAGAAACAGGGTGAAATAATTACACAAACTCTGGGGCATTCTGCAAAATTCAGGACAGTTGAGAGGTATGGATTAATTTTTTGTTTTTAACTGCTCTGACCTTACTTCAGCATGTTTTTCCTTTTATAATCTTGTGGTTCACATACAGGATGGGCTTTTTCCAATTAGGAGATTCAGGAGGAAATGTACATGGCTAATTGCAGATGTAAAAAAAGAATCTTAAACAGAAAAAATCATGCATGGGCAAATTGGAAAAAAAAGACACTACAAATAAAAACAAGATATATGTTTTTATAGCCTTTCAATGAGAAGCTAGAATAAGCACTAATGCATCAAAAGTAATCTATTATAGAAGTTTATAAACATGATTACTAGGTTGGCTTTATCAATTCTGGAAAACAAAAGTATACATACCATTGAGTGTTTCCTAGGGATACTAAATCAAGTAACATAGATGTGAATAGGCTAAATGACATTAAAAATATTACCTCTTCTTCATCCGTGCCTATGACATCATCATCAATCCCCTTTTTCTCATTTTAATACATGGGGTTGAGGTGTTGCATTAACTTTCACCATCTTCTCGATTCAATGCCACTCTCCTACTTTCTTCAATAATTATGCCTGAATTTCACAGGTTTTCTGTCACACAAACATTCATCTGGTAGCTGTCCATGTCCTCTTGCCTTTTTCCTGTCAGTCTCCAGTCTTCTTCACATGATAGTTTTCTGTTTTCCTGTGCATGTGCCCAAACTATACCTGTTCTCTTTAACATTCTCTGCAAATGGAGCTTCTTGAGCTTCTGCTCTGATGTTCTCATTTCTGTGTCTGTTCCACCATGTTCATCCTACCACCCATCTCAGGCACTTCATTTCCATCACTTCTGGCTTCCTCAACTGTTCTGCCTTCGCTGCTCAGGTTTCTATGAGTATACCATACAATAGTACTGGTCACACCACTATTTTGCACACCTTCCTTTTCAGCTTCTTTGGCATTCTTCTGTCACACACAACCCATGACACTGTGCCATTTGGCTGCTGCCCTCTGATTCTAGCTTTGACCTCTTTATTCAGACTTTACTTCTCCTCAACCACCCCTCCAAGATACATGAAGCTGTTAACCTGTCCACCATTTTTCCTTCTGTCTCAACTCTCAGCTTCTTCTGATTTTTCATATATATATATATATATATATATATATATATATATATATATATATATATATATTCTCACTTTTCAGAAGTCCCTCAATGATAGTATATGGAAACGTAATTTTGTCATGACATGTTTACTTGACAGCAGTTAGCTCATTTGATTGACTTAACAGTTGTTTGATTGTTGCAGTACAAGTGTCCACTGCAGCAGGACTTGGAGGTATGCCCTTTTTCCCACTATTAGGCTATCTCAGAGTCGCTATATATCAGAAGCAGAGGATGACCCTGTGTGGCACCATGCATATTGCTATTTCCTTAACTGCATTCTAGCCATTTTGTGATCATTGCTGATGCAATCCTTTGTGGTCACAAAGCTCATTATAAATTTATTACTATCTCTAAGAATATTAAGTACCATTTGTTGAATTTGTCTAATACCATGGCTTGGATAGTCTCTATGTTCGCAATTATGAACCACATCCTTTGTTGATTTATTAAGGTCATTAGCTATGAAAATTATTATTTTTTTAGTCTTAGAAAAGTGTGACTTGGGAACATTCATAATAGTATGTATGGGATGGCAATTATTAGCTAAAACTGAGAATTTTTTCCTAAAGTGTTTCCTATATATTGAAGTTACTATAAAACTGTCTAAGATCTTGATGACTAAAATACACAAAAATGCTATAGTGAAATTTGGTAACTAATGGTTAAGTGCATATCCCATTTATTTTCTTGTAAATCTAAAAATTCCAACAATTTGGAAATGTCAGATTTCTAGATCATCCAGCAATCACACAACTATCTTTTTTAAATTATACTCTTTATTCATTTTTATATGACTCTGTAGTCCAACTTCAGAAAATAATGAGTTCAATATCCTATAATTTATATAGTGCACAAAATGTTAGTAATTATATAGTTTGATGAGAGTGCTTTATCTGATGGGTGCTGCACCTCCTAATTTGAGCCATGAAGTTCTTCCTTCCTTTATACAACCTATTGATTTTGTGATTCCACCAGGGTGGCTTGTTTTTTTGAGTTAGATCTGTATTTCTTCCTGGTGGGTCAACAAAAAAATGTAACAGTGTGTGTGTGTGTGGGGGGGGGGGGGGGTGGCTAAGGAACTGTTTCTTGAATGCAAATAATTCACATGGCGATTAAGGGTGAATGCCACCAATCCAACTGGATTGAATGATGTAGTATCTCTCTCCATCTACTTGAAATTAAAAGCTGAATTATATTTTTAAAGGTGATGGTTAAGTAATTATTATGTTAGGAATCAAATACAGTTATAGTTCAAATTTTGTTATTATCCGAGTTTATGATGTATAGTTGGGTTGTGTAGAAACACTCATGAATGACTGTTTTTATTTTGCTATGTCAACAAAACATTTTTATGACATTTCAAATGTTTTTTAACTTATGTATTTTATAGGACATTTATATTGAAGAAAATACATTTATGCACAATAATAATTTTTAAATCTTATTTTTTTTAATGGTGTGATCATGTGACAAAGCCTGGTTATAGAAGGATGTGATGTAATGGAATGTTTTGTTTTAATCTGAAGAAGTCAAGTGTAACAAGAGACGAAAGCCCTAATTAAACATTGTTTCCAGTTTCACCGGCCAGTGTTCGTTTTCTTACAATGTTATTAACTTGTCAACTAGTTTAAAGGCTTTTGTGAGGTCAGTAAAGACAACTTCTTTCAGGTTGCCTTTGTCCATACTGGACAGGATGCTATCTGTGAGTGGAGTAGATGAGCTGTTATGGTGCTATGTCTAGCCCAAAATCCCTGTTGCTTCCTGGAGAGAAGATGGTATTGATGTAAATAAGCAGTAATTTGGTTGCAGATAATTTTTTCTAGTATTTTACCTAAAGTGGGAAGTATTGAGATAGGATGCCATTGCAAATCAGTAGTTGGCTTGAGTAGTTTTGGAATAGGAGTGACTATTGCTATTTTCAATATCTGAGGCATAATATTACTAGTTAAACAGAGGTTGTATATGTGAGTGAGAGGGTTGGAGATACAAATCCTTACAAAGGTGAATGAACAAAGGGACTAGGTTATCTGAGCCTGGTGGAGTATCTATTTGTATTTGGTCCAACTGTGTTTTAGTCTGTTTGGTTTTAATCCTTTTGAAGTGGAATTGTGGAATGTAAAGGAGGTGAGGGTAGATGTGGGGGTGGTAGGTTTGCATTGTTGATGTGCAGCAGATTGCTGAACTCATTGAAGAAGTCAGTGCATGAGAGTTTGCATGTGGTGATAATAGAGAGTTCAGAGGAATGGAGCTATATTGCATTTTTTGACCAATTTCACAGGCAGATTTCTCTCCAAAATCTTTTAGGTTTGGCTAAAAGTGAGATTTGTTTGTTTTGGTAGTGTTTTTGTGTGTCTGCAAATAGATTGCTTGGCTAAGTTGTGTAGTAAGGTATGTTCATCTCAGGAATCTACTGCTGGGTTGGATTTTCAATTGTGTCATGCTTCATCACATAATTTGAGGAGGTGTTTGAGTTTGTTAGATACTCAGTCATGCTTATGAGGTCAAAGTCACCTTTATACAAAGGGAAATAATTTGTTTTACAAGTGCAATAGGGTACGGGTAAGATTGTTAGATGCTTCATTGGGAACTTTTATGACAAGTAAGTGAGATCAATCAAGAGTGGCAAGGTGTTTTTTAAGAATAGTGATATACTGAATGGTTTTGGGTCTGAAGGTGATAACCATAGGTTTATATTTCAACAAGATGAATTGAAAAAGTTATGGGACAGTGCTAAATTATTTGTTATTACAAGATCTAATAAGATGTGCCTTTTGGACTGAAGATTTTGTCTAGTGGCTTCAGAGTTGATTTGGGAAGACTTAAGCTGGCCAGGAGTTCTGACATATCAATGGCTTTTGGTCCTAAGTAATTAGGGCTGAAGTCTGAATGATTAGCACATAGATTTTGAGAGCTTTGTTATATATTTTTGGATGAAGGTATTGAATTCTGGTAGTGAGGCTAGTGGAGGTAGGTATTCACTGGCTATAAGAGATCTTATCTATCTATTATTATTGTTTATTATTAATAGTTATCTATTGGAAATTCCAAGTCTGGTTGAATTTCTTTGTTCCAAAGTGACAATATAAGTCTATTAGTAACCATATTGGCACTCGCCAGAGTCTTTGCTACATTCAATGGAAAATCACTGAAATAACATAACATTTTTTTATAAGATAAAGACAAGTTATATTTATCACTAATAATTTGTTTAGCAAACCTTAATGTTTTTCCTATTAGGGTAGATCTTTGAGCAGTATCACGTGTCATGTCCTCTCCCCAGTAGGAGCAATCCCCCAACTATCTATGCCACATATCAATTTCTAGTAGTACAAATTAGGAATGGAGCCATAAATCAAATGTTCCTCCAGATAACACATGAATAGATCAGCAGAGATATGGGTGGAAAGGCACCCATGGCAGTACCTTGTAAGTGCAAATAGCAAGTGCTGTCAAAATCAAAAGCATTTTTAATCAAAACTTATTTTACAAGATACTGTAAGCCAAAAATAAGTTAAACCCTTTCTTGATGTAAATTGTCGGCTTTCCACAAGAAATAAATATTTTTTTGGCAAAATACTGAGGTGCAGGATTGTTGTCTGTCAATTCAAGTATTAAGGAGTTATTATTCACCCCTTCTAAACAAGCCTCTTCCAAGAAAGTGAAAATTTCATGTTTAAAATCAATGGTAGGATTGAAAACGATACCCTGGAATAAGATCTAAGATCACCTAGTTGGAATAAAGCTTCAGTATTACAGTCTACTCTAACCCATGCTACTGTTGCCCTACCTTTATCAGCATTCATCACTACTGTTTGTTAGTTTTCAAACAATGTAGTGCATCATGTTAATCTCTTATTCTGTTTAAAATTTCTGAAACTATTATATACATTTACATACAACTCCTTTAATATTGCCTTTTCAAAGCAGTTATTAAGTTGTTACAGGGTGGATGGAAAGTACATTTCCTAAACAAGAAATGCACGTGTTTCTGTTATGGGATGGATTGGTATCACCAAAAAAAAAATTGAAATTAATTTTCCAAGAAAACAATTTCCCATCTTATACTATTTGTAACTCATTACAAGTAGCAGGTACAAAATTTAAGCAATTATTTAATAAACAATTTTGAGCACAAGACAAAAGAAAGAATTATGGCATTAATCAGCTGCAACCATTCCTCATTTTTTCACATGTTGGCTTTAAATCAACATGCTTGGCATAAGTATCTGTAGACACAGATATCTCATTGGTGGTAAAATTATCAGATGAATGTAAAATAGGGTGTGGTTGTTATGCAGACATTTTGCATCTCCTCTCTAAACAATGAAAAGCAACAACATCATTAGCAAACCTGACCAAAGATTTTTTAGATGTATGCTGGTTAAAATGCCTGGGTATCCTTTACTTAATCTGAGCTCCATTTCTTAACTTTTTTTGGCTTTAAGTTAAATTTCAAGGTTAATCGTGATGTTAATATAATGTTCAACATGCTTGTTGTATCCGGGATTAGTGGAAAGTACCATAGCAAGTGTAAAGGAATCAGACACTTCTTTAAGTTTGTTATATGTATATTTATATAAATCAATTAAATCCTTCAAAATTAAGACCAAAGCTGAAAAGTGTGTTGAACTGAAGGCCATTATTAAAGGAAACCTAAATGTTTTTTATGGTTATAAGAACTTGACTTTCTTCAGTCTTTTTTCTTTTTTTTTTCTTTTGCTACTAATTTGACTTGATAGCTTTATACTACCTCCCTTAAAGTACATGAATCTTGTCAGCAAAGTTTTATACCTTCTATACCTTTACTTTATAGCACACCTGACAATTGCACACCTGACAATTATTTGTATTGCCTATCTCCCTCATCAATATTTACAATTCTAATACATAGGCATACAGAACAATACCCATCTTCAAATAAACTACATAAAATGGCTGCTAAGACATAAGAGCATTCCTAAGTATCTTAACCTAAACACATAAATACAGGCTGAAATTTTATAAACCAAAACTCAGAATTGCAGTCCAAGGAGATTCTCCATATAAAACTGGAGGAACTTTTCTTGCAGCTATGTAAATAATATCTGCAATACTCATGAAGTTACCTTTTCTAATTACCTGCACTTGAGTGTAAATTCCTGTTTGCATATTGGTGAAGTGGTACCCCAAAATGATTAAAGTATTCGTATGGCAGCTCTGCACCTTACTGCTACCAATGTATAAACCAAACCTATAAAAATATACAAGTCTTGCTATCACCATCCACACATGATTTGTGGGCTAACTGGCGTCATTTTACCTTATCTTGTTAATGTATTATGGAGTAGTGAAACAGCCCACTCAGAAAATGTGTGTGACAAAGCCATAAAACCTACTGGCTGTATAATAGTTTCTTTTATTTTCTTTTCTTTCTTTCTTTATTCTTTTCTTTTTTAACAGCAGCCAGTCAGCAGTGCTGTTTTTTTTTTCTACATCCAGACACCTCCATTACATATCACCCCTCACCCTTTAAAAACCTTGATAAATTCAATTCCTGATCTGTAACTGTGACTTTGGAGAATGGAACTCTTTAGCTAAATAATCAAGTAATAAATATTTTTTTTCTATTCCTACAAAATACTTTGTAATAATTCCAAGAAACTGGAATCTTGCAAATAAACTAAAAACTTTGCACAAACCTGCAAAGCCATAGAAGGGTGGGGCAAAGGGGGCAGCTTCCCCAGGTGCATACTGTTAGGGGATTAATCAGCACTGTAGAGGAGGTGAGGACTGGTCCTTGAAAGCAGTACTGATAATCATTTAAGCACCCAGCTGTGATCATGATTTGTGGCTACTTAAATGATAGTCAACTAGGATGCAGTAAGAGCTATAGCAAGAAGTTACTATAGCTCCTCACTACAGTTTAACAAAGGTTTAGAGATGATGTAGACACATAATAGCTCACTGCATAACCTAAAAATCTTTTGTGTTCAGAGTCAGGGAAGTGTTGCAAGATGCTGTTAGAGCTCCTTGTTGCAGTTTAGCAAATAGGTTAATAGAGCAAGGAGTGTGTGTGTGTGTGTGTGTGTGTGTGTGTGTGTGTGTGTGTTGGTTCATTTCATTGCTTAGCCTGCCTCTATTTTAACTCTGAAAGAGCTTTGTGTGTTGGAGAGGGCAAATGGGGCAGGCAAACCAAACATAACTCTGCAAACTAAAATATTCCAGCCTTCTTAGAACAGAATTATCTGTCCACACACATTGCTCATCTATTTAACCACGTCTGGAAAACTCTCTCACTTTTTTGTAAAGAAAATGAGATGATAAAGTCTTTAAGAAAAAGTACTATACTCAGCCATCTAGCCACTTGACTGGAAAATGTGAAATACCAACCAGCATATTTTATAACGAAAAAGGAATATTAAAAATCTATAAGAATACACAGGGTCATTTTCAAAATCACAAACACCAAAAAGGTATAACCCCGCTAATTATATGGGGAGTAAGGGGATGGGGGTTGTTCAACCTCCATCTTTTTTATACCTGCCATGTAATGTTGAACTGGAGGTCCCAGACATGAAAATGATTTAGTCAAACATTTCTGTACAAGAATATCCATTTATTCATTTATATTTGACTGCCTGCAAAACTTATCAAATTTTAAGCTGTTACAAAGCTTACAGTCAAAGGAGAGCCACTTCAACTAATGCTTGTGGGAGACTCACCCAATATTGATGGGAGACTAGTAATGTCCCTCATTAAGCAGACATTGTTATTATAGTAAGTCAAGGTGAGTCTTATTAAAAAAATTCATATGTCTTTTAATAAGATTCACCTTAACATATTATATTAAGTTTTCTTTACTTAAAGCACCACATAAGCAGTTCATTATACTTTTTTCCCTTAATCCTATGATCCTATAATAATTGATCAGACATGATTAATCTAGCACCAAGTACTCACAGTCGAGTCTTTCACCACCAGCTTCTGCGCGCTGTCCCACTGCTTATTTCCATTACTTCCCAATATTTTAGATGCATCTGAGCTCTGTAAATGAATTCAGTGATGCATGTTGTTTGCTGTTACCTTACTGGTCATTTCTCCATTGTTCCTCTTGTTCACCCTATGTTTATTTTCTGTTTCTCCTGCTGTTCTTCTGCTGGAAAAGATATGACCCCCTAGAAACCTTGTCTTATATAGGCTATTTTGACTCAGTACCTATTCAACACCCTGCCCCTATCTACCTCACGTGCATCTTGCCCTGCCTTTCCCATTTCTTACTTCCCTCTCCTGTTAAGCATGTTACTTCCACCCAGTCAAATCTGCTTGTCCATTAATTCCTTGCCACTCTTTCATTCCAGTAAGACTACTGCTTATGGCTTAGTTTCATAATTTATAATTTGCTAGATGTCTTGAATTTTTTCTTCTTTTACATTTTGCTTGATCCCATGTGGAAAGTAACACATTGGCACACTTCCTATCAGCAAGTATGCTGATGTTTATGGAAGAGGGAAGAAAGGAGATGCATGTAAAACAGTGTTCTTTCACATCTATTGTACTGCTGCTTACAAAATAACTTCTTTCTTTTACACAGTAGTAGGTCACTTGCCTTTCCAAGCAGAAGAGAGGCAGCTTGGTTTGCTACATTGGCAACACCTACTAAAGAAGTGGTTATCTTTTGCAGAAATAAGCTTAGCAGGACCACACTGTCAGTGGTAGGTCATTCATTCAGCAGTTCATGTCTGTAAATGCACATGCACTTCCTTGAGAGCAGCTATAATGGAGCCTGCAAACCCGGAAAGTTAGGAGAGTCATTGCTCCACCGAACTGACTGAATGACTAACTGATTCACTCCTAACTACCAAACACTTACCTCTCAATGAAGGATGAGACTATAGTGACCATAGTAGAAAACAAATGAGCAAGTGTGTTTTTGCCCTCAGCATGATTTGACATAATTCCCATCCTGATATGAGGAGGCTGGTGGATGCCCCAGAACAGGGAATGATTTGGCTGCAGGACTCTCACCCTGTCCTGTTTCAGACCCAGTGTACTCTGTCCTAGGTTGGGGAGAGATTCACCTTGACTCTCCAAACACAGTTAATTTGAATCCCAGTAACTAGAATTAGTTACTCTGAAAACCATTTCCAGCAAACCAGAAACAAAGGTTTATTACAGAGAGCAAACCTCCCTGCACTCCCATGTGGGGGGAAACACCCATTCCCCAGTCAACTTAGATACACAAACTCCATGCTTACTCCCATGTGGGGGAACCACCCATACCCCAGTCAACATATATACACAAACTCCATGCTTACTCCCATGTGGAGGGGGGAAAACCCATACCCCAGTCATCTTATATACACCAACTCCATGCTCACTCCCATATGGGGGGAAACACCCATACCCCAGTCAACCTATATACACCAACTCCATGGTCATACAACAATGGAGAAAATGAAAATGTTAGGGTCTGCTGAAAGTGGTTTTCAGGAAAACTACTTCATGTTACTAGGACTCATGTTAATTGCCATCAGAGATCTGTTACATTCCCTAGGAAAATGGAGTGTTTCCCAGTGGTCGGCTGCCAACCCTGGGAGAAGGAATAAATTGACTGACTGGATGGAGGTACTGAAGTGATTAGGTTAGTCAAGCAGATGACTAGGGGAGCACAGACAGGGCAAAGTTGGAATTTTTGGAATCATATACTATCTTGTACACTGATTGCCACAACATACTCTCTTATTCAACCACAGACAACATATATTTCTGAACAGCATGGCTTTTCAATACTGCAGAAAAAATTATGTAAAATGACAAGCAATTTAGTCAATCAGGCACTATGAAAAAAGCCATTTAACCAAATAAAATTAATAATAAAAATTATAAAACTCCATACCAAACTACTCCTGGATTCTTCCTGAATCTCCACAAAATCCAAACTGAAATAAAAAATAAAAAGTCCAACTCTTCAAAACAGAATCAAAAGACTATCAATCCTAACAACCTAAAACATAGTAAATAACAAAACAGTAACACTATATTAGCCCTAAACCATAACACAATCACGGAAACTACCTAGAACAAAAGTTATTAATATTCCTTAAATTCAAATAGTGCATGATTAGAATCCCACAGAACTTCATGGCAAACACTAAAAGATAGAGATAAAAAATAAAAATGCTTAAATGGAATGTGTGTGTGTGTGTCGGGGTGTGTGTGTTAAATATGTAAGAAAAAAACACATTACTGTTAGGGTAAGAAATGTGATTTTTGACCTGCAGCTTTGACACTCATCACAAAATGTGCTCCCCACAAATATAGTAGTACAAGATATTTTTATACAGCTGCAAGTTGCTATCAGAAAATATATAGAGGTGTGGAGCCCACAGAAGCTGTAGAAGAAACTTCAGAACTATAAAAAAGACTATCTCCATTTATTCAGGTAGGTATCTAATCCCTACAATGAGCAACAGAATGCTTGCATTTATAAAAAAAGGTTTCAAATGTTTGCGCATACGTGCATTCAGCCATTTCAGCCTTAATCTGCTTCTAGCTGACTTGTAACCAGACATAGTTATTGCATTTATAGTTTATGCATAAATGCATGACACTTTTTTTGTGCTGTATTCCAGGCTGAGCCAGGAAATGATCCAGTGTGGTCAGTGCTTTATCCCTGCAAAGTCTCTCCTAGCAACACTGATGTTTATCATTTCCATTTAGGTCAGCTGCTTTATAGACAGCACATGATCAAATGATTAGTTCAACACTGCAACTCTGAATTTTGACAATATCAAACTGAGGAGTCCCCCTTATTCTTCAAGATTACAACAGACAGCAACAATTACAGATGCTGATTCATTGTTCTTTTTTATTTATTTTATTTATTATTTCATTTATTTATTTACATTTGTTGACCGGGAGAGTCCGACTGGACACAGGTCCGTTGTCAGCGGAGTCCCGGGGAGAAAAGCTCCACATTAAGTATTATTTGCATTATACAGTTAAAAAAAAAGCATAGCATTTAAATATAGACATTAGTCCAGTTAAGGACGCAAGACAAGAAGAAAACAGATATAAAACAGCTGTAGAGCATAGTACAATTTTAAAATATGGTGACATATACTAAACATGGTTAAAATGTAGTTGAGATTCATCAGTGAACAATTGATACAAACTGTTTTTGAGGTACATAACAGCCATTAGCAGTTGTTACTACAAGAAGTTATTATTATGTGGTAGGTAGCTGGGAACATGAGTAGCCAAGCTTGCTAAGAGTAGGTTGTTGATAGGGGGCTGAGAGAGGTAGTGGGTGGGGGGAATGGATGGTATTAGAGGGGGGGTTGCAAGGGCATATCTGGCAAGTTTTGAAGTGTGATTTTAGTAAGAATTTAAAGTTGGTGAAAGAAGTTACAGAGGTAATTGAGGATGGGAGGGAGTTCCAGAGTTTGGCTATAGTGCAGGAGAATAATGCTTCTCCAGCAGAGTTAATGGCTCTTGTGACCTGTAGGAGGTTTTTGTGGCTGGATCTTAGTGGTCTCGTGGTTATGTAGGGTTGGAGTAGATTCTGGAGAGATGGGACTTTTAGTGGTTGGTTTATTAGTTTGTGGGCGAGTGTGAGTTGGTACCATTGAAGGAGGTGGGGGAGCTCTAGCCAGCCCAGTTCTGCTAGTGAGAGACAGTGGTGAGTACGGTAGGAAGCCCCTGTGGCGAATTTGGCGATTTTGTTGTAGCAGGTTTCGAGCTTATTTAGATTGCATTGTCTAAGGTTAGTAAATATTGGAGAGGCATAGAGTAGGGTATAGATAAGATGAGAATTTGCTACCGAAATTTTAGCTGCTTTGGTAAGTAGTTGCTGATTTCTATATAATGCTCCTAGTTTTTTGTGCACTTTTTTAATGGTCATGGAAATGTGAATGTCAAAGTTCAGTTTATTGTCTATTTCTACTCCTAGTAATTTGGTATGTTCTGTAGGATGGATGGTGGTGTTGTCTTTTGCTGTGATGTTAAAGTGAGAGCTGTCTAGGGTAAGTTTGGTGGATTGGAAGATTAGTAATTTTGTTTTGTTTGGGTTGAGTATTAGTTGGGCATCGGATAACCAAGTTTCAATAGAAGAAAATGCTTCCTGTGTGACTTTTTGCAGTTCTGGTAGGGAGTGGGCTGTGCAGATGATGGTTGAGTCATCTGCGTATTATATGAGTGTGCCATGTGTTGTGGTTGAGGCTAGATTATTAGTGAAAATAGAGAAGAGTGTCATTTAAGTGTCATTTGCAAAGAAGAATGTTTGTTCCATTTTAATTCATAAATAAGTCTGACAGGAGATGACAGATTAGATTTACTAGGTGTGTTTGTTGAAAATGCAGAGCAGCTCCCTTGTGTTTATTTATATTACTGCTTTGTACTTTAAATTTTTAAAAACTGTTGGTGGATAGTAGTAGCCAATCATGTTTAAGGCCATTACACATTTGGAATGATTAGGTCAGCTGCCCTTAGTATAGAGACCATCTGAAATGATTTATTGGCTGCTTTGGATTCTACATATTATTAGTAGTTGGCTCCATCAAAGCAATAACAACATTAAACTATGCATAAAAGCAGGTTTTGTCCTATAACTTCAAAGGAAGATATATTACTATCTTATCACAAAGGCCTAACCATAAACCCAACATATTAGTCATAGGAGACTGCATTGTGAGACACACAGATGTGCCTCTCACCAGGCTGGATAAGGAGAAAGTCACGACGGTTAGTTGTCTGTCAGGTTCCAGAATCCACCATATCACACGCACAATCAAGTCTCTCAACAACAGGTTCTGTTATGATACTGTCATAGTCCATGTTGGGGTGAACAACTTGAGACATACCTCCCGGGACTATATGAAGAGAGACATGATTGAACTCGCTGAATATGTGTCACAGGCAGGTATGTCCCTAGCCTTAAGCAGCATTCTACCGTCATCTAGAATGATGCTTCAATACAAACAGAAAATGATTGACTTTAACAATTGGCTTAGTTTCTGGTGTCATTCCAGGGGGATCCAGTACCTGAAAGCCTGGAAAGATATGATCAACAGACCACAAAACTTTGCTACAGATGGCCTGCATCTGTCTCACTTAGGTTTCAGACCTCTGGCAAAGGCCCTTGCCTCCCTCATAGTGCCTTCTTTAGTAAAATTCCTGAGGCCGATAAAACCAACATAAAAATTTCAACAAAATGCAAATTAAAGGTCATGCTGCTAAACACTAGGAGTCTAAGTATGAAACTGCATTCATTGCAAGCATTCCTGACCCTGGAAGATGCTGACATTTGTGCAGTCACAGAAACCTGATTCAAAGCTGCGGAGAGCACCCCAGCCTTACCTGGTTACTCATCCTATCATACATTCAGACCCCAAACTATGGGCAGCAAAGCCAAAGGAGGTGGAGTTTCAATACATATTAACTACACACACACACACACACACACACACACACACACACACACACACACACACACACACACACACACACACCTCCAGGCTGGTCAAACAGTATGATGCACAGGAGACACTAGGTGCTGGTAACCGTTGGCAAGACCCCTATTCAAATCATAGCTAGCTACAGGTCCCCAAATTTGACTCAAGATGCCCACTCCACCTATATGGAGCGCTTCAATTCTATCAAGATTCATCCCTTTACCCTGGTCCTGGGCGACTTTAACTACCCAACCATAGATCGAAAAAGCTACTCATGCAAGAACACAAATGCCCAGAGATTCCTCAATTTTATCAATGCAAATACCTTGGAACAACTAGTCAATACCCCACAAGAGGTGATAATATCTTGGACTTGGTATTAACCAGCATGAGTAACCACTGCAGCAACCTTACAGCATCATCTTCCCTGGTAAAATCCAACCATAAAGCAGTCACTTTCAAAGTCAACATCCCCCCCCAGCTAGGGTCAAACAAAGAAATTCTCCAAAGCTGATTATAACCTCCTGAGAGCCCCCGTCCCCTTTGTTGGAAATGACACCAATATCCAACTCTACACCAAAGTACTATATGAGCTCTTACATAGATGCATGGAATCAGGAATACCTGACAGGACAAAATCATCCTCCACAAGGACATCTGCAACAAATAAACTATATAACAAAAGGAAAAAAAATTGCTGTCCAGGACCAAGAAGGAGCAGGTGCCCAATTTGAAGCAATCTCTCCTTAGCCTGAACAAGCAAATAAGAGCACTAGTGAAATCCTCTAAAGACAAATTTGAGTCCAAATTGGCCACATCTACTAGAGACTATCATAAGGTCTTCTCTCATAGGAAGCACACAGATCTGCTCAGAACTGGTGGACAAAGACACCACATACACAAATGTTGTAGATATAGCCAACCTACTGGCTGACAGATTCAGCAAAAACATCACCCCTCTGTCCCCCACATCAGTAAATCAGGACATCCTCAGTACCTGCCCACTCCCTTTATCTCTAGGGAACAGGTCATCACTCCCTCTCAAAGGCAAAAAATACAGCCTTCATGGGACTCAAAAGCATCCCAGGCTGCATCCTACATGAACTCAGGCATGAACTTGCAGCATCATTAAGCACCCTATTCAACCAAAGCCTGAATACCGGCTTTGTCCCAACCGAGTGGAGGACAGCCACTGTCATCCCTTTACACAAAGGTGGCATATCCACCGATCTGGGAAATTATAGACTCATCAGCCTAACTAGCCTGATCTGCACGGCCATGGAATGGATTATCATGGACATTACTAACAGGGACATTGGCAACCTCCAAACACTCGACCCACACAGTTGGCTTTGTCAAGCGGAAGTCATGCCTGTTAGATCTGGTTGACTTCTTTGAGACAGTCATCAAATCCATGGACAAGGGGAAGATAGTACACACTGCCTACCTTGACCTGGCCAAAGCCATTGCCACTATACCCCGCTCGGGCATAATAGATAAACTCTCTCAACTAGGCATCAATCCATATGTTACCAGATGGATAGCAAAGTGGCTCACAGATAGAACCCACCTAATCAAAATAGGGGAAGCCACCTCAAGCAATAGACCTGTAACGAGCGGCGTACCCCAGGGATCAGTCTTGGGGCCTCTGTTATTCGGGATATACTTCTCTGAAGTGCAACTCAAAACTAGTGGGCTATGGCTGATCAAGTTTGCAGATGGACTGCAAGCTGGGTGCGGTCATCAATTCCCCAAGTGATGTGGACATCCTCCAAGAGGGTCTCACCCAAACAAATAGCTGGTGCCAGAAACATGCCCTCAAGCTGAATGCCAAAAAATGCATCATCATCCCTTTAGGGAGAGTGATGTCCCCACATATTATCACATTGATAACAATGTCCTAAACATGCAATCAGTCATGAGGAATTTGGGCAGCCAGGTTGATAGTGACCTGACTTTTGACCACCATGTTGCTTCCATTGTACAGAAAGCTTTCTATATGGCCCACCTCATAAGTAAGGGTATCTCATCCAGGGACAAGGCGGTCATAAAATCCCTGTATTCTTCCCTTCTAAGGAAAATTATTGAGTACAACGCCCCCTTCGGCACATACCACTCAAAGCATATGCAGCTGATGGAGAGACCACACAGGTTCCTCACCAGAAGAAACCAGGGCTTAAAACATCTACCCAACACAGATAGGCTAAAAGCCCTGTCCCTCTACTCAGTGTCATACAGACTCCTCAGAGGTGACCTCTGTCTGGCATACAAAGCAATCTCAGACCCCGCCTTGATGGGACTGCTGCATATCCACAAGTCAAGCTCCACTCTATTAACCCAAACGCAAGACCTCAACCTGGTCTGTAACATCAATAGGACTTGTTGGTGGAACAGATTTGTGTCCCAGATACTCCCCCCATCTGTGGAATAGACTCCTTCACCAAGTCAAGCAGAGTATCTCATTATCCCTTTTCAAGCGCAACTTGGATAACTGGATGGGAAACAGAAAATACACCCCTGGGATTCCACTTTTGTCCCTGCTGGACAGGGGCTGTGGGTGCTGACTTGTTTAAACATGGTCCAAACTCTTGGCTAGGCTTATAAGGGCCTCATGGCCAGTAGCCTAGTAACTTCCTATGATCAGTAGTTGGCTACATAAAAGAAAAACAGCTTATGCAACAGCAAACAGATAAATGAATATTCTTACATCAATTTTCAACATTCCTTTCAGACAGTAGGAAATCAACACTTCATATAAATCAAAATGAATTGTTATATTTGCTGCTTAATGCCTTTTGCATACATGTTTTTTGCTGTTTATCAAAATGTGGTCTGCTACAAGTGCTCACATTTCATTTGCTCATGACACACTTCATCACTGCCACTCACTCATTTTAGCAAGTGCTTAATCTCCCTTAATTATCTAGTCCTATGAGAACCCCGATCCTAACCCTATAAACTCCCACCCAGTCCCTATCCCTAAAGTTCTCAATCTCTCCCTAAACCAAGAATTCACATCCCCCCAAAGCCTAAAGTCACGGATTGCTCCCTAAACCTACAATCTCCTTCCTTTCCCCAAATTTAAAGTCCTGATTGTTCCCTAAATCTAAAATCCATTTCCCCTCCCTAATCTAAAATGGCTAGTCGCTACCTAAACCTTAAATTCCCTTCCCCTCTCTAAAGGTAAAGTCTCAATCACTTCATAAACCTAAAATCTGCTTTCCCCTCTCCCTGCACCTAAACCCCCTTCTTACTCCCCTTCCCAATATACTTAGCCCATGAGCAATTCCTTCCCTAAGACATGAGCAGTTGTGTGCAACAGCTACTTGGCTGAACTCATATTTGAATACGAGTGCAAGCAGCTGGCTACAAGATACTTGAGTCCCTGGTATCAAAGAAATTGTCTTTGAGCTCTCGGGACTCAAGTGCTTGTAGTGTTCTTATAAAAATATCACTGTTTAACATTACTCTATAAAAACTTTGAAACTTTCAGGGTAAGAGCCTGGGTGCATCTATGCATACATGATATAAACCAGGGTGTAAAAAAACAATTTTAAGCGGGAAGCATTTTGACCAGCAGACAAGCCTAAGCCACCACTAGGGCTAAATAAGATGAATAGGATGAAGTGGTCAATGACCAGCTCTCCTATCATGGAAAGGGTTAGTGAAACCCTATGCCTGTGCAACCTCTGGTGAAGACCAGGAACCTCACAGGTCATCTATTTACTCTACAGGGGAAGGTGGCAATGTCTCTGACATCATTGCACTAGCCAGTCCCTAAGCAAGGATTGATAGCTCCTGGCTGTTTGCAAGCAACTTCCCAAAGAATCACATGCTCCTCGGGACTACAGGTGAGTTACTTACTGTTGAGGTCAACTTCCCAAGTAATTGAGGACCCACCTAGTGAAGGGTTCCACCAGGATTACCCCAAAGGAGCAATCAAAGCATCCAGGGATTGGGTGGTCATGCTAAAGGGATGTATGATATTTTTGGGGGGAGTTAAAAATTAAAAAAAGTATTGGAATGTCTTAGCTTCAAACACAAATCAAAGGCAAATGTGCAAGTAATTAAATGAGATGAATGTGTAATGAGGTGATGCATGCTTATTTTTCAGTTAAAACTTTCTAATGCAGCATAAGTAAATTTTATTGCCATTTTAGGCTATTTAAAGTAGAAAGAATAGTCATTGTAGTATTGGAGAGAGAGAGAGAGACAGCAGTGTAGTAGTTTGGTGTAAATCTACAAATTCTGAGTACTTCCTGGTGGGGAAGGGGGCCACAGTCTGAAAGTTTATATATATTTCCAAAACTCCTGCTTAACTGAGTACACCACGTTTTGGAATACCAGTTGTAACTGATGTATATATTTATTCACAGTTGTATATGGCTCATCAGCTGAAGACCTTGAGGTGTATATATTTTCAGGGTGCAATGGGGGCAGCAGCACGACTGAGGACACAATGGAATTTTCTCGCTACATTTCTGATTGATGTGCTTGACGTTTTCTCTATGTTTGTTTTAAATTCAGTTTTAGCTTTAATTGTAAAAGCTGTGCTTTGAAACTGTTTTGTTTCCAGATATTGAGTAGACCATGCGCTGTGCATTTCTAATATATTCACTTACTTATTAATTTTATTAATATGTATATGTACATATAGAAAGCTACATGTTTCAAACTTATTTGTAATACGATTTACTGTGAAGTCTACAGCAATCTGTTTTTAATGATTAACTGGACTTTTTTTCTTCCTGAACCTCTACTGAAAATATGTTTGGCCCAATTGAAACTTTTTCCTTCATATAAATTAAAAGATCTCTGAAAAGGGAGAAATCCAGAAAGGAACATACGGAGGTTTTTGCAACAAAAATCCAGGAGGCTTTTACACATGACAGCAGAGAGGAGAAGGGGGTAGCACAGTGGTGCAGTGCAAGTGTGCTGGGCTTGAGATCAAGGGATCAAAACCATCCTCTGCCAGACAGGTCATGAAGAATCTTTCCTGACATGTTCTGTGCTGCTACTTATTTTAGCTGGTCTTAAATGATATAAAAGTGGGAAATGGGCTATGGATACAAACATATGCTGAGGACTGCAAACTTGATACCATAATAACTAAATCAAAAATTATGTCAAATTTGATGATCTACAAAAAAAAATCTTGTGCAGTAAGTAGTATTGACCTCACCTTTAATGTCAGAAAATGTATCATCTTGAAACTCAGAAAAACGACATTGAATATAATTATAAAATAGTGGTCAAATTATAAAAAAAATACCATCACTATGGATTGAAGGGAAATAGCCAATTAAAGCTTTGACCATTGTCTATTTATCAGAATCAATAAAAACCTTGTGATCCATCTAATTCTAAAGGTCATATCTATTCTGCCCAAGAAGGGCCATTGTGTCACTCTATACCTCACTAATGTACCCCATTATTGAATACAGTGCTACATTTCATTGCCTTTGAACAAGCCAACTGAATGAACTTGACAAGACAACAATCTCTTACTACATAAATGGCAAGGTTATTATATTCTGTTCTGATGTGACCTCTGCCTGGTCTGCAGGAATTATCCATTCCTATTCCTTTTAAACATTTACACCCGGATCCCAGCTGGGGAACTAACAGTAGGTCAGGGAACCTAATTTTAAAAATAAATATCAGTCACAAAAATACAGCAGATACATTACACAATGTCTTGAAAATAAGCCGCCACTCACAGTCAGAAGTCAGTCATTACCTTCCTTCAAAAAAAAAAAAGTCTTAGCAAGTATAGAGTAAAGGTATTAACATGGGCTTACGGTAATCAAACTTCTTGAAGGCCACTAGGCAGTAAACCTGACAATCATACCTACGAACTTATAAACCAAGACTGTAAACAACATTTTTGGTGGTAAGGAGTGCCTGATATGCCCTCAGACTAGTATCACTGCCACCTCTAAGGTATCTCCAAGAGCCCACCTCTACTGCTCTGCACCGACTTTCTCCAAATAATCTCTGAAGCTCTTGATTTTCTTTGCATTTTAAAGCTGTACACAAGTTGAAGTTCTTCCTGTGCAGCCTGACACTAATATGTTGTTTCACATGATCAACTTTTTCCTCAAGTTTCAGCAGATTTCTCTTAAGACTATGGGTGGAATTCCACAAAAAAATATTAATCTAAGATACTTCAAGAGTTGCTAATCTTTTGACAGCTCAGTAGATATAAAGGCCTTTCTAGTTGTTTCCATACTCTCTGCACATTATGAGCGCTCCTCTTTCAAAGGTTGATGAGTAATACAGTTTTTTTTGTCTGATATGCAGGTGAATTGAAAAATAGATAGTATAGATTTTTATATAGCTCAGTGTAAGATGACTCTACTTGCATTATCCTTGTCTGCACACATAGAAAAATGACTACAGCATCAAGACAAAGGTGAGGTTATGCTATGTTTTCTTAACACTACATATATTTTACAAACATTGCATTATTTTACTATCTGAAAAATAAAGCCCATCACAGTGTGCGTAATACACTTCAAGCAAAGACTGTTAAAATCTTCATTCATTTTTACAGTTTACACACACATTATGCAGGAAAACTGTTATGTATTAAGCATCAACCTGGACAGCTGCTGCATAGAGAAGCTAATTTGTTTTGCCCTGTTGTTTTTCTGTTGCAGCACATATATCACTTTATGGACCATAATTTTATTCCTAATTTACCAAGGGCCTCTTGTTGTGATGGCTGGCCTTTGTTTAAGTATTTAAATGTAATGACTGTGTAGCAGCTGTATGATTTTCAGCAGCTGGGTTCTGTCAAACCAATAATTAAATCTGAATTAATTTACCCAGCTACTAGTACACTTACCAATAAACGCTCAAGTTTGAATTTAAGAGTGTTCCTGTGTCTGGGATTTTTCTGTTAAAAGGTAACCAATAAGCCTCTTATTGAGCAGAATTGTTCATGTCATGTGGGACAGTTTATCCTAATATAACAGTATATGTATAACATGCTAAGGTAAAACTGTGTTTTAAAGTAAATGTATATTTTCTGTGGTCAGCAAGTCCACTAGTTTTCAACAATTGTGTTTGTGTCTCTCGGCTTTTCCCGGTTAGGGGTCGCCACAGCGGAACTCCGGTCTGCTAATGATTGGTAGTGGATTTTTACGTACCAGGTTACCAGCCCTGATGCACAACCTTCAACGAAGGCATGCCCCATTCACTTATGCCTCCACACAGAAGACGCTCTAGCTGAGAATCGAACGGGACAACGTTTTGCTATGAGGCGACAACGCTACCGCAGCACCACCAATAATATATTAATAAGAATGCAGTGGTAATCACAGCAAAGCAGCACTTTGCAATAAGTAAGTTTATAATAATGAAAACAGCTGTAATTAGAAATTAAACCAAAGGTAAATAATGACTGATTTCTTCTGACTGTTTGTGGAAGCTTATTCCATAATTTGCAAGGCATGATGTTGTCTCACAACAAGAGAATCTCCAGTTCAGTTCTTATCTGGGACTCTGCATGTCTTCTCTGTCTTTGTGTGTTTTTTTCCAAGTGCTCTGGTTTCCTCCCACATTCCAAAGACATGTAGTAGGCGGACTGAACTCTCACAATTGGCCGTGTGTGTGTGTGTGTGTGTGCGTGCGCGAGCGCACTAGTATATGGTATGAAAGAACAACTGTGGCAGGGCTAGCCACCCAGAGGTGTAAACCTTACTTCTAGATGATTGTCAATTTGGAAGTGACATGCTGACTTTATGTATGGGGAAAAAGAGGTGGCGGATGGTTATATAATGTATTTGTCATGTTTTTTTTTTCTCTGACAGATTTATTTTTAAAATTGCAGTACAAATACTTCATTTTAGGGATGTTGCTGGGGAATGGGGGAGACTGTAGCTCTTAATCTTTTACCTCAAGAGTCAGGTACAAAAGCTTAAAATCAAGGAAACAAAATCTTGACGCTAATTCACTTAGAAAGCGATTAGAATGATAATTAATATTCATTTAAAGGATAAGAATTCTGTTAAGTGTCATGTCTTGCATTATTTAATGATCATAAACCATGATTTTATCACAAAATGAAGAACAGTGCAAAATGTTGAGGTAAAATTGTGAGTGTCTCAGAAAATCAAGGAGTTTACTATGAATAAACCCTGCCTTGTGTAATTGCCATGCAATTATTCAACCCCAAAACATACACAGTTTTGGTAGGGAGTTGTAACTCAAAACAGTGATATTTCCAAGAGTGCAAGACACAAAACCTAGTTTCATCTCTCATCCTTATTTAAAGCTTTTGGCACAGTTTCTCATCAGAAGCTCCCTTCCCTTGGCCTCAGTCACTCATCACTCTCCTGGTTCAATAGCTATTTATCCAACAGACAACAACCAGTGAAATGTCAGCTTGATTTATCACCCCTCCTACCACTCTCAGTTGGAGTCCCGTAAGGGTCAATACTTGACTCACTCCTATTCAACATTTTCATAAACAATCTTCATGAAGCTACCAAACATGATATCACACTACATTATGCAGATAATTCATCACTTATTTGCTCAGTCCCAACCTTACCAAAACTTCAGAAAATTACCTAAGACTCCTCATCCGTGGAATTGTGGCTACACTAGGCAGTTTCCAGCTACTACGAATTCCTAATAAAACCAAGTTAATACTTTATCACTACCAAGCCACACTCAAATCAAAACCTGACATTTTACATAATCTCATCTACACCTATACATTTGCAAGCACCTTTTCATGGCCAGCAATAGTGTCTGCAGCAATGGAAGGGTGCTTGCAAGCATGAACACGGAATGTAAACAAAATGACTTGTCTTTAGGCAAACCTAATATACAAGCACACGCTGTAGCCCAGAAATACTAAGGGCAAGTACAGTGAAAGAGTTCTGAAGGAGGGGATGTAAAATGGGCAAATGGATACAAATGGTTATACTCCATAATTATGTAAGAGAGAGGGAAAATGGGTAAAGCTTATATGGGTACATATACCACAGGCAAATGTGCTGAAGGTTCAAAGAAACATTTCTAACTTAAATTCTGCCATACTTATGTAATGATAATTAATGTCAATGATAATACCTGAGTTATGCACATAAACAGAAACTAACATGTTAACAAAAGATATGATAGGACTATAAAGATGCAGTGTAACAAAAAGGAGTTAAATGTGATATACATGTTAATAAAATCCTGAGTTGAGATAGTTAGCAAGGTGAGAAGATCCATTATGAGATGAAAGCATGGACTACAGTTACTGCACATGAGATGCATTTGCAGGAAATTTATGTATTTAAACTGACACCACAGCTGTATTCCCCACCTTAGCATGTATACATAAAAACAAATTGACCTTACAGCTGACATGTCATACAAATCAGAAACAAACATGTTTTTGTAAATAATTGTTATTGGCACCCATGTGAAAAGGGTTCATCACCTATAAATGTAATAGATAACCAAGCTGTATAGTCCTGTAAATGCTAAATGGTAATATAACACACAATATACATGAGTGACAAGTAACAATACAGATTGGATGACATTTCATGATTTCAAAGTTTTCCATTGGTAACTCACAAAAGTCTCAGACATCATTGGGCATGCACATATGGAATTACAGGGAACAGTAGCATAGCAACAATTCAACAGCACCGGCGCATAAGAAAGAATTATAACAGAAGACCATTTGCAGTTTCTGGTGGTCTGACAGCATGCCATACAATAAGAAATATTTTATGGAAGTCTTCATCTGCCATTAAGCTATATAATGTGACCAAAAGAATTGCTGTAATTAAGAAATGTCTGGATGAAAACGTAATACAGAGCATAATTATTTTGGAACTAGGTAATGCCTGTGAGCAATGAATAGCATAATAAACATTCACATCATATGATTTTCAAACACATGCTAGGAAAGAGATCAGAGAGATGCATACCAATCATGGATGCCACAGAAATATGCATGTCAGTTGTGGCATGCAGAACACTCTTGAAGGACTTACAGCACTTTACTATCATAAGGAGTATGGATGTCCTACCTTGTAGGACAGTAGCCTGAAAAAGGTGACCCTATGATTGTGCCGTAACTATTGTCTTTGTATAAGTCACTGCTGTCCATCACAATTGTCTGACAGACAGATGTTATCAGATTCAAACCCTTGCCTATGATACTAGGCTCCCTACAGACCTCTGTATGGACTTCATGCGCCACAGGAGATAGCAATGGAGGCTGTCGCAAATAACTGAAATCAATGCGTGCCATAAGAAAGGAGTTACGAATATAGTATGAATAATCTGATTTAGTCAGAATGTTGAAAATAAGATCCGCATGTTACTGTCCACTCAACAGTGAGAAGTACAATATCAATGCTTTGCCAAGGAAGCTGTTTTCATCATATAGAGACACACTGTCCCAGAACTGAACCACATTTCATCTGTGGAAGTATGCTATACAAGCCAGAACTCAATGCATGTGCCACTGGAACACTCATAGCATGACATGCCCCAAATATAAGTCAGTACATTCATATAATTTTGCCCTTTTCAGGAATTGAACAGCAAGCATGTGACTCTACTGACAAATGAAATGTGGGTGAACCAAATGCACCACAATGGAACACTCCATCTATGTTAACTTATTATATCATATGCATGTATTGAAAACAATCACTTTGGGATAAAGGGACTGTGGGAGGCTTCCCCCACTGTAAATGGACACATTGTAACTGTGATGGATGCCATTCATGCATTACAGTGTAAGGCCACACAATGCTAACAGTCACTGAATGTGGATGTTGAACACTTGAGGATATGACAAAAGAAAATACATAATACTCTAGAGAATGGATGTGCCATGGTAGAAGTGTCACTACATTTATGAGATATGTCAATATTTCAAGGCATTACATCATGTTTTTGCTGCAAGGGATGTGTGTGCCTGTAATTGCTCTACTAAAGCAACAACATACAGAATGTCATCTCATTCCTTCATGCCGGGGTTAAAGCTTACTACATATGTTATTTAAGGAAAATGTAATCACATGTCATCATTACTCTCAATAAAAGCATTGTTATGTGAGAAATGATCACTACTTGTTATAAGAGAAATCAACATCTGTATTTGTTTATAGGTTCATAGGTGTTTACTAGGCCAACAACCACAAGGACCTTTTTAAGCCAAGCCATGCATCCCAATCTCTGACAAGTTCCATACTTATGAACCTTACCTAGGTGATAAGTGTAAATATGGACCTTGGAGATGAACCATTTACAGATTACCTGTGTCGATTAGAGACATAGGTGCCAAACCAGGGATGAATTTCCAGTTTTCCATCCAATTGTCCAAGTTGCACTTGAATTTAGTTAGGGAGGAGCTCTGCTTCATATGGATGGGGAGCCTGTTCCATAGATGGGGTAGTCTCTGGGATACATACCTATCTCTCCAGCGGGTCCTATTTCTATCACAGGCAAGGTTTAAGTTTTTAGAATGGGTAATTCTAGTGCTGTTTGTTTTGTGGATATGCAGGAGGTCCATCACAGTGGAGTCTGAGAATGCCCTGTATGCCAGGCATGGATCTCCCCTCAAAAGCCTCTAGGAGAAAGAATACAGGAATAGAGCCTTGAGGCGGTCTGCATAGGATATTTTACTTACACCCTATATTCTTTTAACGAGGAACCTCTTTAGATATTCCAGTTGTTGGATATGCCTAGTTAGGTACATATCAAGGGGGCATTGTACTCAGAGATAGGTCTGATGAATGCCGAATACAATGGAACAGTGACTTCCTTGGACTTAGATGCCATACCTTTGTTTATAAGTTGAACAATATAGAATGATTTTCTCACCACTGTAGACGTGATGATCAAAGGCTAGATTACCATCTATGTGTGTCCCTAAGTCCTAGACTACTGGGTCAATTCTAAGGGGTGTGTTATCAATATGATAGTTACCAGGGATGGATGACTTCCCAAAGGATACTATTATGCATTGTCCAACACAGCAGATGTGTTGGACAACAGTGTTAGTGACATGTACAGTCGGGTCTACTTCTAATGACCGAAACGCCGATTCGCCGACAGTGAAATCACCGACGCCAGAAACCCGACAACGCAGTTGACCGACACGCTCGAATCCCGACAGACGGAAGACCGACAAGGGGAATGTGTAAGCGCGACCTGGTAAGTATGCGATAGTGAGGGATTTAGGAGTAGGGAGCGGACAGGTAAGTGTGCAATACTCAGGGATGTAGGGTTAGGGTGTGTGATAGGTGAGTGTGCGGTAGTGTCGGAGCTTGGGGTTCGGGGTGTAAGTGAGTTAGGGTTAGGGTGCAGGTAGGGAGAGTGTGCGGTAGTGTCGGAGCTTGGGGTTCGGGTGTGTAAGTGAGTTAGGGTTAGGGTGCAGGTAGGGAGAGTGTGCGGTAGTGTCGGAGCTTGGGGTTCGGGGTGTGTAAGTGAGTTAGGGTTAGGGTGCAGGTAGGGAGAGTGTGCGGTAGTGTCGGAGCTTGGGGTTGGGTGTGTAAGTGAGTTAGGGTTAGGGTGCAGGTAGGGAGAGTGCGGTAGTGTCGGACCTTAGGGTTAGGGTTTGGGTTAGGGCTAGTGGATATGTGTTGTAGTGTACTGTGTTGTTTACGTGTAGTGTGTCGGTGTTATGGTGTTCGGTGTTTCGCGTTGTCGGGTTTGTGTGTTGCCGGGTTTCTGGCGTCGGTGATTTCACTGTCGGCGAATCGGCGTTTCGGTCATTAGAAGTAGACCCGTACAGTCACAATAAGACTGACAAAACATAGTCTGAGCAGAAATGGCTAGATCTGGAGTACCGTAGATTACAATCTACAGATCAGTGCCTGAATCTCAAGCTCTACATGATATGCTGAGGCAACAACTGGGACAGTGCACAGTTGAATGGATGACATCACCACTGTTTATTATCTGGATGTTTATGCTAAAAACTAGTCTAAGGGCACAATAACAATGTACAGCTACACATCATGTATGTATTTAAAGAGTAGTATAGACAACATTAAGGTGAAATTCACCCTCACAATTGGCCTCAAACATCCTACATATGTAGCTACACAATGTACAAAGCTCAGTATCAAAGTCATGTACCACAGGAGAAGTCACACTACAAATTTGAGATACTGCAGTTATGGTATCATTATGTAATCATTGGGTTGCCAAAAAGTTATTTTCCCTGGGAATGCTAGGATTTGCTAGTGTAATACTATGCGACTGTAAGTCCATCTCATAAGTGAAGGTGTACATAGAAGTGGTTGTGAAGCAGCCAGCAGTATGTGACATTAATCACAGCCACACAATTTAGGCAAGGATGGACTCAAACCACCTACTCATCTAGTTATACAATCTATACAGCACATTATCAGAAACCAGCACAACTGGTGACTCCTAAGTACAAGTGAGGCATACCACATCTATGAAGGGATGACATCAGCAGTGTATTGCCAAGGAGATATGTGTGGCAAAATAACATTTACAGCCATCTGTGGTTGTAAATGTTACCATTGCAAATGTGTATAAACAAATTCTGAATTAATTTACAGTTGCACACACACAATTGTAGAAGTTAATCATTGTTATGTTTTAACCTCTTACCTATCTATTTACACATTCTAAAGGATAGTCTAAGAAACAGAGCACCACAGGAGAAGTCTGACTTTTAAAGTGTACACTTTAAAAATAATGATCTAATCAGTGTGCTACACAGAGGATATGGTTATGTAAGGTGGGATAAGGGGATGCTGGAGTCATCTAGCAGTTTAAAACATTTCTCCAGAGAAGTTGACTGAGCACAGGTGTGTTGGAGGACATGCTCACCTGACTCTATACCCATCCCACAAAAACATACACAAGTTCCCCACATTGAGCATTGAACCTCCTACTTATCTCGTTACACACTCTGTAGAGCATAGTATTAGCTGTAAGTGACACAGGAGAAGTCTGACTCTTAAGGGAGACAGTGCACTTTTGTCATAATGAACTCATCAGTGTGTTGCATAGAGGATTTTTTTAAACAAGAAACATCTTTATTTAATTATCACTTATGACATAGGCGATCATACATTTATATAAATGAAAACAAACCATAGTGACATATTTTCAGTTTCACACATTGTACATCACATACTGTATAATATTCTATACAGTCGTTGTCAATCAAACATTATATAGCTCATTTAGTTCCTCCCTTCCCTTAAACATTATTTCTCCTCCAAATCATTATTCTGCATGTGTTGTCCCCACAATTCCCATTTTTCTATGTAATTTGTTCCTACCCTTCTCTAAAGATCCCACTTCATACCTTTCAGCTGCCCATATTTTCACCCACTATCTAGATTTTTTGCATCAAATATTTGGTCTGTTCCTCATGAAATTTGTGATTTTCTGACAAATCACTGAGGACTGAAGTCACTAAATAATGACAGACATATATGTTTCAGACTCCATAATCTTCAGAAAGTACATGCTAACACAAATCCTGTCATTTTAGCAACTTTCTAAGTTTATAAGAGCAATATTTAAAATCTGTCTGTATTTTTGGGCCTTTGCCCCCCCCCCCATTATTTTAATTTTTGTCCAGATTTCTGGCACTTAGATGTTGAGAGGTATGTCCCATTTCCATTTCTTTTATCTCTGTAACTATATTCACTGTTTCTAGTACGGTCAGTTTAGACTTTGATTTCCATTGTCTAATAATTGCTTTTGTGCAGCCACCAGAATTAAACCCAGTAAGGCCTTATTATGTCTAGGCAATTCTGATTCTGTATCACAGCTCAAAAAATAATTTCCTTACTTACACCAATTTGCTCATGCAATATTTCTGACAGAGTAGTAGGCTGTTCTTATCTTATAATTCAGTAGTTTATAGAATCCTGGGGAGTACAAAGGGGTATTTGCATATCTTGTATTTCAATGGCAACAATAGAGACCTTTGGATTTAGAAAAGCATGTTTAATAGTTACAGACTATTTCCAAATGATTTCTTGTGCTAGTTACTTTGATTTCTGTTGTGTTTGTGAGGACCTGCTATATAAACACGTCAGGATATTAGGTTTTCATTCAGAAGAGCTTCTCCTACTGGTAGTTGAATGACCTTTTACCCAGTCATAGTTGTGCCATCCTGACAGATAGCCAGTGGCCCTCTTCACACCAGAAGTGACATTCCAAGATTGCTTGCAAACTATTGCCAGCTGCAATAGCAGTCTTACAACATTAATGAACTTGAAATGTGACAAGCCTTAACTGTGAGATTCATTTTGAAGTATGCAAGATCAGTGTAGAAGCTCGGCTTCAAGTTTAACCTTTGCCATTTCCTTGTACCTTTACACTATTCCCCTCCCTCAGATGAGCCCAGTTTGAGTAAACAATTTTTTTCTCAGCAGCAGCCACATCATCAGTGTTTAGACCATCATCAATGAATGGTTAACAGAGTCTTGCAGCACTATTAGACTCTGAGAAGAGTAAGCAGATGAGTTTTTTATCAGCCCCCCCCCCTTTCCAGGTTACAGCAATTTCAGAGTTAGTATCTATCTATCTATCTATCTATCTATCTATCTATAGTTTGGGGTGGGGTTTCCCTTACAATGGGGTAAAAGGAGGCTTGCCCCTCTGCAAAAAAGTTACTTTCATTCCTATTATTGTTAATGGTGTTAGTGAAGCTGAGGATTTTATTTATTGTACTATGGTTGGAACAAAAACATGCTGTATTTTGGAGAGGAGACTGTTGTCAGAGAGATATTTGATAAGCTGTGTGTGTGAATGCATTTCTGAAGAATTTAGTGCTTCAGCTGCAATTTTATATATTTAGTTGGTAGGTTGTCAGCTTTAGGTTCAGTAGATATTTTCTAATAATGGGAGTTGGGACAGGTTGAAAGCTGAAGCAGATTTTGTGGTTATCTTGCAAAGCTGAAATAGGTTCATAGGTTGGTACTAAGCTATCGGCCCTAGGGCCTATATAAGCCTAGCCATAACAATTTCCTGGATATTTCTTCCCACAATATTTACTTTCCTGGAGCCCTGTCTAGCAGGGCAACTGACCTGATCCTTGAGAAACATCCTGTGCAGGTCTTGAACCCAGGACCCTGTACACTATAGTCACAATAGTTAACCACTAAGCCATCATGCCAATGTAGAGGGGAAAATGATTACTGTTTGTTAGGGAAAGAATAATTGTTTAGAAAATGGGAGTTAAATTGGGTTGTAATGCTGTTTGTGTCATTTGTGGTGATGGGAGAGGAAGTGGTGAATTGATCAGGTTGAAGTGGCCTTTTTACAGATGCACAAAATAATTTGGGTATATGTTGGAGTTTGTGGTGATCTTTGCATAGTAGGCTTGTTTGTCCTTTTTACGTTGCTACTTGGAGAGATTTCTGAAAGTTTGGTAAGTGTTCTGTGATCTACTAGTAGACTATGTTTCTAGGCTTTCTCTCTGTCTCTCTGTAACATAAGTTGCTTACTTAGTTTCTTTTGTCAACCATGACAATGGGTTTAATTTAACTGTTATTTTGTTTTAAGTGGTGCCTGCTCTTTTAGAAATTTTAGGAACATTTCTTTGAAGTGAGAGACTGCATTATCTGGATAGAATGTTTTTAGTTTATTTCAGTTAGAGTATTTCACTTTTATTTTACTTTAAAAGGCAAAGATAGAGAATATAAAAGTACAGTTGTGTAAGAACTTACTATAACAGTAGATGTCCTACTTTTCACTTCTGCAGTATCCTTACAAAAGGCATATCCTTCTGCAGATAGATATACATCTGTCCAGTGTTCTAAAGCCTTCTAAGTGCAATATGTCAGATGTATCGGTGTAAGGTATGTAAATGACATACAGTACGAGTGTGACATCATCAGAACCGAATTACCCAGGAGAACTAGAGCAAATCAAGATGGAAACAATAATATAACATGTACAGTTGGAAAGGAAAGAAAGATCCCTCAGCCAGAAGGCAAAGAAAAAAACTGAATTGATGGAAGAATGGGGGGACAGATTACTCCAACACTGAAAAGCAGGACATCTACGGTTATGGTAAGTTCTTACACAACTGCAGTAAATCTTTTCTTATCACTATTGCAGTACTCCTTACAAAAGACAGAGTAATAAAGCTACTGAGGAAGGTGGGAGGAGGAAGAAGTAACAGAAGCCCCACCAAACCCATGAAGAATAGACCTGGCAAAACCTGCCCTAGTCCTGAAAACAACATCCAGTTTGTAGTGCTTAGTAAAAGTATGCACAGAAGACAAAGTAGCAGCATACAAAATAGATTGAGCATCAAGACCCTTGAAAAATAGTCCAGACGAGGTGACTGCCTTATTAGAATGAGCATGAAAATAACAAAAATGGCTTTAGAAATCCAAGAGGAGATGGTTTGCTTATAAACAGCCAAACCCAATTCCTGCCTTGAAATGAAAAAATTGTTGCTCAGGTTTCTTAATATCTTTAGTCTTATTTAAATAATATTGGAGCTGTCTGTGCAAATCCAAAGAATATAGAACTATCTTATTGCTATTTTGGGGAGAGGAAAAAAAGAAATAAAGATGCTTAGTCTGCTTCAAAGGCAAAGCATTGACCACCTTAGGCATAAAAGAAGACTGCTCTAAGCAGACAATATTTCTGTTAAAAAAAAAAAAAACAGAAAAGAAGTAGCTGCCATAAGAGCCTGAAGCTCTTGAGATTCTCTTTATAGAAGTCAGAGCTACTAACAAGACAGACTTCCATGTAAACTGCAAGGTAGAAGTTGTTGCTGGTTCAAAAGGAGGCTGAGTCAGCTTCTCAAGAAAGAAATAAGGTTCTAGAAAGGAGGAATTGACTTTCTTGGAGGTCTAATATAAAAGGTACCTTTCAAAAACTGCTTAACCTCAGATCTAGAAGATGGGTGAATCAAAAGGCAGATAAGCTGAAATGGCTGACAGATGAGCTTTAACAGATGAGTATGCCATTCCGGAAGTGAACAACTCACACAAATAAGAAAGAGGGTCCTGTTTATGTTTATGATTCCAAACAGAAAATCTCTTCCATTTAGCAACATACGATTTGTTATTACTGGGTTTTCTGGCCTCTTGCTAAACCGGAAGCAAATCCCCAGAAAACAGATGTCAAAAAGGAATTACATTCAACTGTAAGATGAAAAGATGAGGCTGACTAAGACAGCCCTTGTCCTGTATGAGAAGATCCATCTGGTGAGGTAACTTGAGGTGATTGCCCCTGTCCAGGTGAAAGGGAAAGGGAAACAAATGTCGTCTGACCAAATGGAAGTCACCAACAAGATTTTGAGCCTCTCCCATAGGAACTTGTGTAGGGCTCTTGGCAACAGAGGAAGAGGAGGATAAGCAAACTTTCCAAGAAAAAGACATGGCATCCACTTTCCAAGGCAGAGGATTTGGTACTCTGAAACAGATTTTGGGAAGCTGTCTGTTCAGAGGGGAGGCAAATAGACCCCACTGATGGACACTGTCCAGGAAAAACCTTCCTGTGAAGCATCTACTTGTGCGGATCTGTCCAGGACCTGCTCAGATTGTCTACCACCAGATTGTAATCCAAGGGAATGCAAACTACCTGAACAGTCAAGTGATGGTTGGTAGCTGACTTCCAGACTATTAAGCCAACCTGCAAAGATGGTAAAACTTTGTGCCTCACTGCTTATGTACCACATGACAGTGGTTGTGTCTGTAAAAACTGTTGAGAGGACCCAGAACCCAGAGAGAATATAAAGCCTGAAGTGGTATAAGCAGAGCTCTCATCTCCTTAATGTTGATATGTTCTTTTACCTACTGAGGAGATCAGACCCCTGGGTACTGACATTGCTGGAGGAAGACCCCCAACACAGATCTCAAGCATCTGAAGCAGCTCCTGGGTGGGTGAAGGAAACTGAAAAGGAAGACCTGGATTAAGATAAATCTGGTGATTCTACCACATAAACTCTTGTTTGAGACAAGACAAGAGAAGGAAGGGAAACTCCAGAGGATGGCAATGCTGCAGCCAAATCATCTTGAAGTACCGCTGAAACTTCTGCATTTGCAGCCTGACCAAAGGAACAACTGGAATAACAGAGGCCATAAACCCAGATCTCAAAGAAACTCTCTTGCAGATGTCACCTGTAAAGGGGAAGTAGACTGGAAGAAGGCTGTCAGAGAGCGGACCTTGGGAGTAGGAAGAAAAACCATCATTCAGACAGTCTGGATCCTGTATCCCATGAAGATTTGTCCTGTGAAGGGGTATGACTTAACTTTTTGGGATTGAGAGTAAAACCCTCACTGCAAAGGAGGAGCATGGTGAATTTTAGATCCTGCAGAAGAAGCTGCTGACAGAGGACTTAAATAAGCAGATTGTCCAGATAAGGAAATATTTGAATACCATGAAGTAAAAAAAAGGATGACTGGAGTGAGACACTATGAAAACCCTCAGTGCTATACAAAGACTAAAACGCAAAGTAGAGAACTGATAATGTGAGTTAGAGACACAGAACTGTAAATACTTCCTGAAGAGATGCTGAATAGGAATGTGGAGATAGGCATCTTTCAGGTTCAGAGATACTAGAAAGGCCTGAGGAAGCAGCAGAGGAAACAGTGACTTAAGAGTCAACATTTTGAAAGAAGGGACACTTGGAAAGGTGTTGAGAATGGATAAATCTAGAATGAGTCTCAGAATCCTCTTTTCTAGGAATCAAGAACATTCTTGTAAAATCTCTTGTCCTTCTGGGACAGAGTAATTGGTTGAATAGTTCCTTGACCCAAAGGTCCTAAGGAAGGTGAAAATGAGGGAGTTGGAAAGGAGGGGGCTGCAGCATCCCTGAAAATGGAGGAAGGGATTTCCAAATTATGAAATAACTGTTTTGGATGCCTGAAAGAACCCAAGAATCTGTGGTGATGTGTTGCCAAATTGGAAAGGACAGAGTTAGTGAGAAACAGGAATCTGGCCAAAGGGTAGAGAAAGACAGACTTGGCAGGAAAATAACACTTCTGTCCCCTAGAATCCTGAGCAGGGTTCTTGGGAAATAGTCTTAAAAAAGTCTCTTACCCTACAAAGGGATTCTAGAAGGGTAGCTCCTTTGAAACATACGCACAGGGAGAGATTTTTTTTTTTGCTGCCTAACCTTCCCTCTACCCTGTAAGACCTTAAAGAGGTATGCAGCAGCAGAGCTAAGCAGATTCTCAGTGTCCAAGACAGAATCTAATATCTTCAGGAAGAGACTGCATCTAAAGCCAGGAATAACTCCTAATAACTGACCCTGATGTGGCCACCCTGGTAGATGAATCAGCAACATCAGAGCTGCATTTGATGGAATGTTGAGCAACCTGTGAAGCAGAACCCAATAAAGAAATGTCATAGAATTTAGCTTCAGAATCTGTCATGTCAGTCAAAACACCCACAAGCTTGGCCAGTACAGCCAGAACACACATGGTTATAGATGTCTGGTAATTTATGTCCCTAAAGGCTAAGGTGGCAGAGGTATACACCTTCTTACTGTAGTTGTCCATAGCCCTACTAAGACAGAAGCTTGGAGGAAGGTGATCAGCAGAAAGAGAAATCACTGCTGGATCAGAAGAAGGATTCTTGTACAGGAATTTTTGAACCTCAGGGACTTTGCAAACCTGTCAGTTTTTCTAGGAGCCGGGGCTGAGACATAGGGGGCACTTTAGATGGTCTGGGAGTGTCCATTTGTAAAAAGTCACTACATCTTTCGTGGAACTCAGACATTTGGGAATTTTCCCATTGAAAATGTTCCATCATTTTAATAATGATGTCCCCAAAAGACAGCTCCTAAGTAGGGGAATCAGGTGACACAGTATCATCCTCATCTGATCCCAAGGTATGAGGGGAATGAATCTGGGAAGAATAAGCAAGGGACTCTTCCCCCAGAATGTAGCTCTTCCTCATCAGAATAAACAGAAGCCCTGAGCCTCTTGGAAGAATTTGAAAGAGAAGTTAACAGATGAAGGCACAGACAAACCCTGGTGGGGGGTTAAGGACATGAGGGCCTTAAAAAGACCCTGAGTGAAATTCTGCCTCTCTTTTTAGAGATCCTTTACAACAGGGGGCCATGCATCTGTTTTTTATTTTTTTTGCTTTTTCTTAATAGAAACCTCAGCCTAAACAAGTCTGGAAGGTTCTGTTCCCTGCCTAGCCTCAGTAAGCTAATCAGGTTCTTTGTCTCTTACCAAAATCTGGAGAATCCCCATAGACCCTTCAGATATGATAGGCCTTGGCTCCCTATTCTTGTCTCAGCCTCAGCAGACATGAGGATAGCAAGCATCATGCCAGCTTCATACAGAGTTGCAACAGAGGGAGCAGGTATTGCAACTGGATGGTCCTCAGGTTCTTCATCCAACCTTACATAGACGTCCGGCACAGAATGGAGAGCCGAGGTCTCTACTGGTATCTTTTTGGACTTCTTCTTGGTGAGCGTCTGAACCTCCAGGTGGACAGAATCAGAGACCATGCTTCCCTAAGCTAACATGTCATTTTTTTAAATACATGATAAAGAGTACAGATGGCTGTGCAGGGTCTTTGGTACAAAGGCCTGACAATTCTTGCACTAAGAATGATTGTGGTCTACGCCTAAAAAAGGCACTTTTTGTATCTGTCTTTATGGGGAATTTTCCTCCTACACTCACATTTCCCCTTTGTGGATGACATGTAAAACAGTTAACCAAAACAAGAGAAATATAAGGAAGACTCCACAATGGGATACTTATCTGCTTTCAGCTCAGTATCTGAAAACAACACGAAGAACAACTTACAGACTGAATTCAAAAAATAGCATTCAGTCTGGTGCCAAAGAAGTTCTGAAGATTTGACACACATACATCACTTATGTCCCTTACGCCTCAGATTTAGGACATAATCCTGATACACAGCACTTCAAAGGGCCTAAGGCTTTGGTATGCTGGCTGGACATACGGCTATCCTCAGCATGCTATCCCTTTTGTAAGGAACACTGCAACAGTAATAAAGAAAGACATCTAGTCAAACAAATGCAATGAAAAACTATCAATAACTAATAACCAAAACTCAAAGTACCTATTACATTCCAGACAAGCATATGTGTACATAATCAATTACATACTTTTCTTCCTTGCTTGGTATCATGCTCTCAACAGGACATGCATTGCTTCCTACCTTCAGCATCACATTACAATTTAGTCCATTCTCGCATACCAATCCCTTATTAACTTTATCTATATAAAAAAGAAAGCATGTAAACTAAAAGAAAGATCATACATTTTGTAATGCTGCATAAGTTAAAATAGACCAAAGACTCATATAAACTCACCAAATATACAAGCAAAAGTAATCCTGAAAATATTTCTGGTAAAATCTGTTAAAGGGCATGCGGACACCAATTTTTATACATTTGTTAACCGGGTAAGCACACTGGTCCATGGACCCTTTTTAGGTATGATCCAGGTGTTTTAAAGTGTGTAATTAAAACCCAGAAAGTTAATGCGGGAAGGGCAATAAAAAGTAGGGGAGGGTATAAGAATTTCACAGACAGTAGATGGACTTCCTGAACAGCATACCTCTCAACTGTCCAGATTTTTGCAGAATGTCCAGATTTTTGTCCCATATTTTGGACGGTTTCTCTTAAAATGTGTGGTTTTCTGGTAAATCATTGAGGATTGAGATCACTAAACAATGGCAGACACGAGTTTCAGACTTCATATCCTTCAGAAAATGTATACTAAAGCAAAACCTGTTATTTTAGCAACTTTCTAAGTTTATAAGAGTAATAATTAAAATATGTCCCTATTTTGGGCCTTTGTCCCCTACCCCCATTACTTTTAGATTTGTCCAAATTTCTTGCATTGAGAGTTTGAGAAGTATGCAATACAGTACACGAAGTGTACTCACAAAATTATATAATATTAGTAAGGCAAATGCCTGGAAGCAAAGTATGTTATACCGAACATGTAGTGATGGTTGTAAAGATTATATAGAAACTGTGGAAACTCTGCACACAAGCAAGTGTTATGAGGACACCAATGCTTTATAGAATAAAATACAGAAAATGTGCAAAGCATTCTCTTGAGAAGGGATTTATCGACCGATTGATTTTTACTGGGATTATCCATTTGGGCATAAGCTGCTCCTTTTCATTGGAGTCCCAGAAGAAAAGATCCAAGTGTAATATAATATAATATATATACGATTCAAAAAGCTGATAAGAAAACTTACAACTACATTAAGCAATTTAACAGAATGAATGCAAATAGAAAACATAAACAGACTTCTACAAAAAATACCAGTATATATAGGTTCACAGGTTATATATTAGGCTAATGGCCAGCAAGGCTTTTATAAGCATGTGTACCCATGTAACATGGGCATCTCTTTGGAGGGTTATTTTAGTTAAGAGGTTGCTAAAGGTTTTGTGAGGGATTCATTTGTTAGGCAATATTTACTGTTGGCCTCTGTCTTTCAGAGAAATGGAGGACAGACTGGGGATGAATTTCTCATTTTCCATACAATGGTAAAGGTTATATTTGAATAGGGTTAGGGATGGACTCCACCACTGGGGAGCATATTCCACTAGACTGTGGGAATCCTTTGAGACACATATCTGTCTCACAAGCATGCTCTATTTATGTTGCATGCAAAGTTCATATTCTTAGATCTAGTGTTTCTGGTGATACTCATTTTGCAGATGTACAAAAGGACCATCAAGGCTTGATCTGAAGAGGCCTTATATGCCAGGCATAGATCACCTCTCAGGAGACTGTAAGAGACTTGAGTATAGAGATAGGGCTTTAAGGTGATCTGTACAGGATACTGAGGTAATACCCTGGATCCTCTTCGAGACTTGAGTATAGAGATAGGGCTTTAAATTGATCTGTACAGGATACTGAGGTAATACCCTGGATCCTCTTCATGAACCTCTGTGGGTGTTCTGCCAGTTGTATATGCCTGGTCAGGTACATATGGAAGACAGAATTGTACTAAATGATAGATCTGATAATGGCCGAGTAAAGTGGTACTATAACTTCCTTGAATCTGGATGTCATACCCTTACTTATAAGTTGGGTGACATAGAATGACTTTCTTACTACCTTGGCTACATGTTGGTCAAAGGCCAGGTTACTGCCTATATATATGTTCCCGGATCCCTAACTGCTGGGTCAACTCTTAAGGGTGTCTTATTGATGGTGTAATCAACCTGGGTGGACTTTTCCCTAAAGGCACTATAATGTGCTTCATGACATTGCGTTTTAATCTGTGGCTTTGCTACCAGCCATTTGTCTGTGTTAGATCCTCTTGCCAAATGTTAGTGTCATGGGTGAATCTATGATAGCTCCCGGGCATTTTTCAACTTCCTCAGCAGAAATAGATTTATGACTAAATGGTAAAGTCTATTTGGGATAACAAAGAAAATAAGGTGAACTATAGAGTCAAACAGAATGGTAGGAGTAGGTCAGAAATGATATACCATAATATCAAGCTGGAAACATGGAAGGAAGTTCTAATTAGCTTAGCAGCAGAGATTAGTGAATCTGATGAAGAAAGACAACTAACCTCTATGCCTGTAATTCAAGAAAATGACACTCTATCTATACCACAAAAACAAGGACTAAGGAATTTTTGCTAGGTAGCAAGAAAGTAATTTCAGGAGTAAACCTGATTCAAAACTGTTGTAAAACTATTCTGGGGAAAAGGTTGGCTTATAATATAAAAGAATATGAGAACACCAATAAGTTTGCACAGCATGTACTAAGTAAGTGACTTAAAATTGCTGTAATAGAGCAGTTGCACGTGTGCAGCAGCACCCTAATGTCAGTCTAAGAGCCAGAGGAAATTAATGATGATGATGGAAGCAAAGCAGCATCATAAAAGCTGACAATTGCCCAGTTCAAGGACCGACAAGACTAGTAGATATGAGGAATGTAAGAATTTTGACTGCAGTTGGGGACCTACGATCATTCAAGGGTTGAGGACTGCATTTGCCTGGCTTGATTCACCACAAAGTGGATGGCTCGTTTCAGGTACACAAACTATCCAGTAGGCATGAAAACAATTGCTTAAATGGGATGGGGGGGGGGGGGGCAGCTGTAGCACAGTGTGATGGTGATTACCAAATAGTAGTGTACAAGTGACCAAAAATGTGCAAACAGTTGTGTTAATAGTGTTTGTATCCCAAAATTGTATATACAGTGGTGTAGTTTGTGATCCAAAAACATGTAAACAGAGTGATGTTCCTTTAAATGTAGTAAGTGTTTGTTCAGAAACCTGTTTGCTCCCTTAAGTATAGAGCAATACCTGCCTGTATTAGTAAGAACAGGTTAGCTGGATGAGAATTTGTGTGGAATAAAAAGGCCAAAGTTAGCTCAGACAGAGAGTGCCTGCCCTTTGCGAAGTAAATTTAATGCCCAGAAAAGTGGCTCTAGGGGACAAAGCTAAACAAAGTTAAGAACAGTCTTAGAGAAGAAACTGGAACGTATTCCTGGTGGAAGGAAAACAGAAAGATCTACTAATAAATGGCCCTATTTCATCAAAATCGGTGGTCCCAGTCAATTTATTTACAGTGGAAAACATTACGCCAAAGAGCAAAGGTTCATTTTAAAAGAAAACAAGCACACTTCTGCATGACATAATTCTGATTGCTTACAGTTCTATTCTTGTTGTTTGCTACTCCACTTTTAAAGTCTGTCAATAAAACACAAAATTCCATGCAATTCATATATTTGATATTGCAGTTGTGGTCAAGCTGTTTTGCAATCCCAAATGTATCCACAGATAAGCTCTTGTGCTCTTTGAGTAAATCATCACTTAGGCGGTACTCCTCAAGTAGCTCCACAAGTCTTCCAGTGATTCTCCTGGTAATTCCACGGCTTTTATAGGTCAATATTCACCAAGCTACTCAACCTTTGGCATCAGCATTCCTCTCCATGAGAGGCAAATATTTAACATTATATACTTCCTGACCTTTTAACAGTCTTTCATCAGGTAATTCAGATTATACTATGCTTTTATTTTTGTTCTTTGCTACCATATAGTCTATACACACCGACATCAGCTTTGACCATAAAGTGTATATACATCACATCAAAACAGCATTTCTGATACACAAAATAGCCACTAAGCTGTCAATTCTATATTGAAGAGGATGGGTTATTGAACCAAAGTAAGTCATCCAAATTCTTGCGGCTGTTGCAGGGCCTACGTCTAATGGGAAAATGAATAACATGCAGAGATACCTACAAAACTTGTTATTCACATCACATTACTTGTACAACAACTGTAGGGGCTGCATGGCCAGTTACTAAAGTGAAACAACATCCCAACAAATAATACTACAATGAGGTAGTGCTCACTTAACAGTGACACATTCACACTCTGTGGCAAAGTGTCTTGTGTCAGCCTTAGATAGTTTCTGACTGAAGTAGCGAACTGACTTCCTGAGATAACACAATTCTAATCATCTCTGGATGCACTGGTGTGCATGATAAAGGGTTTAGTGAAGTCAGGGCAACTAAGATTGGCTCTGAACATAATATAGCTTTTAGGTGATTAAACGACTCACCTGCTGCTATGGTCCTCCTTATTTGAATGGGAACCTTACCTTTTGCCAGATCTGTCAGAACACAAATTATGGTAACAAAGTTAGGTATGAGCATTTTTACAGTAGCCTAAGAAGCTTTCAACTGTCATTTGGTACTGGGTACAGGCTAGTTTTTGACAGCTTCTATTTTGTCTGCTTGGGGTTTAATTAACAACACCCAACTGTATATCTAAAGCATCTGGCTTCTGTTATACAAACCTTATTTTTAGCAGCATTAGATTTAAGTCCAGCACAGCTTGTACTTTGGAGAAATATGCCCCCCCCCCCCCCCGAGACGTCTGAATAAATTACAATGCCACTTAGGTACACAGCTCAGTATGTGGCATGAGGTTTTAGAACTTTGTCCACGAGCATTTGAAATGTGAAAAATGGCTCAGGAAAAATGCCAGCGTCCACAAACAAGTATTTAATAAAATCAATGAACTTTAAAAAACAATGTTGTGATGGAAAAAAGTCCAAAATAAGCCAAAAAACAAGAATCAACAAATCCAAGTGTAAAGCGCTTTTCGTCTGTTAATATAAACAGACTTCTTCAGACCATTTGAAATGTGGCAGAGACTTTCTGAAGTCTAAAGAGTAAAACAATAAAAAAAGAATGTTGTCTTCCATTCGGTTTCAGGCATTAGGGAAATCTTGAATCTAAGATGGTTAAAACCTTGATTTGCCTATGATCTCATCCCTTCTGAGCATTGCATTTTGTCAGTCTTGGCATTCAGTTTTGGAAATCACTGCAAAATCTTAAGGAGCCATTCAGCTTAAGGTCTAACACAATCAGACCGTAACATTCACTTTGAGAGACCACAATAAGTTTGTATTTTTTTCCTTTTTTTCTCTTATTGCTCTTCTTTGGTACTCTTGTGTCCTATACAATGTTATGTTTAACTTTGCACCTGTCACGGTTTCAATATGACATTGCATTAAATCAGTTCTAACAGGTAGCTCAGAAAAAAAACTTTATTTCATAATAATAGTAGTAGTAGTAGTAATAATAATAATAACTTACTACTTGCTTTGCTTCTAGGTCATATGCAATGTTTCTTCTTATTTAGCAATACAGAATTTATGCATTTCTTTTAAACTTATTTTGATAATTATTTTATTTACTTCACTCTTTGTATCAAACTATTACCATCTATGTCAGTTCCCAGGATGAGTGTAGAAGCTTTAGTATTCCTCCATAACTTTAATACATTTATCTGATAGATCTGTTCTGGTCCTCTTTCCAGTTTGTCTTATTTTTTGTTAATTTTCTCTTCAACATTAAAGGTTTCTTGTTATTTTGCTACAAACTTAATTTCAACAGAGGAAGCTAATGCTAACACTTTACAAAACTCTCCAAGTCTGTCATTCTTTTTATACACATTCTGTTGCATCTCTTTTATCACTTTAGTTACAAACAGCTTACTTCACAGACACCATTGAAACAACTATAATTGTAAACATTATACATCACCTACAAACCACACAGTCATTGTCAGCCAAGCATGTATAGCTCATTCAAATCCTGCTTTTGCCGCTTAACAAGCTGGACGTGGTCTCGACTTGGCTGGAGCTAAGTGGTTCTTTTTACCTTATTGGTCCTTGACCTAGGGAATTTTTGTCCATATTAACCAAACAGCTGTTTTAACAGCTATTTCTTACTAGTTCTTATTGTTTTTTTGTTGAGTGCTTGTGTCCAAAAAATTTAATTTGTTCAGTCGAGCAAGGCCCGTTTAAGTTAGAGGGCCTTTGCCCTACCTTTTGAGTGATTTTAGTTTTTATTAACCTTTGGTTAGTTGTTTTTTTGGGCAAAGCCCGTTTAAGTTAGAGGGCATGGGTCGTTTAACTTTTCAAATTGTTGTGAGGTAAACTTCCACCAGTACTCGCGCCAGTGTGTCTCGGCTTTTCAGTTGGCGCAATTTGTGTGTAGTGCTATACTTGTTGTGGTAGAGTAGTATTTCCTTAGAGTTGTACTTGTTGTGGCCTGTATCATGTCTAAGGAACAAAAGTCAGGTTTTAAAAATGCACTCGGTGCAAATATAAAATGTCCATTACAGACAGTCATTCAGTATGTGTGTATTGTTTGGGGCGAAACATCTGCAAGAGACTTGTAGCGTCTGTCATGCGTTCTCATCTAGAGTTCTTCAAGAACGCAAGAACAAATTAATATTGAAAGGGCTTATCAAGCCTTCTTTTGAGGAAGCCTTAGATCTACCTGTTGCTTCCAAAGAAAAGATCGTCGGCTCCGACAAGTCCGTCGGAGCCGACTTCTAAAAGACAAAATTGACCTCTTCTTCCTCGGCTCCACTGACTTCGGGGCCGAGGGTCCAAAGGTCTGCCTCGATACCTCCTACCTCGGCTCCATTGCCTTCGGAGCCGCAAGTTGGAGTATCGAGAGGTGAATCACCTCCATCGGTTCCAATGGCTTCGAGCGGTGGAAGTGTGCAGCTCAGACTCTTCCCCTCGGCTCCGGAGAAGGCTCCTTCGGTGCCGATGGTGGTCCATGCTGTGGTGGAGTCGGCGCCGATAGCATTGGAGCCGGTCCCCTTCTCTCTCGGAGCCGAGAGGAAAGTCTTCTCGATTGTCTACCTCCTCTAAATCATCGAGACTTTCAGATTCGGACCTGGATAGGGTTTTACAGAGGCTATTCCAATCTCCAGTGTTTACTAAATTGGTCTCGGCTCCAGCACAGTTAGCTTCGGAGCCGATCCCCCCTCCAACACATTCGATTCCTCCTCCAACCTCCTCGGAGCCGTTGGAGTCGGTGGTGGTGGAGCAAAGCGGAGCCATACGGTCGGAGCAGAGACCCTTCGAGGTCTCGGTTCCGACTGTGCTTCCTACCCTGTCCTCCAGTTCAGGGTTTGGTACTGCGACCTCTTCAGCCGGGCCCGAGGGAATACTTTGGGATTGGGTGCTTGGTGCCTAGTCTTCCTCTCGGAGCATCGGCTGCTGGAATTCCCAGTGCCATCGTGGCCTCTAGACCAGTGACCTCCTTGGATTCTGGAGGTCCGGCCTTTGAGGCCATGAGGAGCGCTGGCCATGCCTTTGCCGGTTCAGCAAGATTCTACCTCACCGTCCCTAGATTTGGAGACTGGTGCCTCTGTTGTGTTGCAGCCCCGCAGCGGGCCCCAGGGCCTGAGGATACCCCTATCGGGGTTCCCTTCTCCCGGGTGGTCCGTCGAAACTGCTTCGGATGAACCCCACGGAAGAAATTGTGTAAGAGGAAGCACGTAGACTCCCAAGATGAGTCTATTACATCGGATACTGACCTCGATGACGCAGAAGGGTCCCCAAATCATCTTCGAATGATATCTCCTTCTCAGATATCTTCGAGCTTCTGAGTCAGGGAGGTGACTGGCAAGTCAACAACCCTTCAGATGGGGAGTCAGTTTTCCTCAAGGCCTTTGGGGCCCAGCCTTCCGCCTCCTGGGTGTCTCCGCCTTCGATGAACTCCTTGATTTGGTTTCTCGAAGGCGTGGGAACACCCTGATTCTGTGGAACCGGTGCCTGCGAGGCCCAATAAATTTTGTCAGCCCCCAGAAGGAGTTTCTCACAAAGGGTGTGCCTGTAGATGCTTTGGTGGTGGCTTCTGCCACACAGCAGGACGTGGCAGAGGCTTCGACGTCTGTTCATCCTCCTAATAAGGATTCTAGGAGTATGGATAGGTACGGGAAGCATACCCTGTCTTCAGCGGCCTTTGCCTTACGGTCGCTAAACTACTTATGTCATTTTACGAGGCTCCAAAGGGATCTTCTCAAAGAGCTAAATGACTCTCTTGTTGGTAACCTACCTGAGGCGCTGGCCCCGACTGTTGGCGCACAGATGACTACCCTCTTTTCTACTGTTAACTCGTCCATGAGGCTCATTTCATATACGGCCAAGGCGAGTAGAGCAGCGGAACAGGCGTTGCCCTCAGGAGACAAGCCTGGTTACGCTTGTGTTCGTTCGCGGAGGCCTTCAAGTCTTCCTTCGCCGACGCCCCCTTTGATGGGTCTTCTTTGTTTGGACCCAAGGTGAAGGACACACTAACTTGGTGCGAGCAGGAGGGCAAGACTTTGACTGCCGTTGGGGCCCGATTTTCCGCTCCTTCTAGGCCTTACCCCAAGGCTGGGAGAGGAGGGAAAATGTGGTTTAGAAAATCTCAGAAGTCTTTCCCTACTCCACCCAGTGATTCCCCCTCCAGAGGCAGGGGGGGGGGAATTTCGGAAGACACCGCCCCAGAGGTGGCAGAGGCCCCCGTAACTCTGGAGACCGCGATTCCTTTCGTGGTTCTTCATACAACCAGCGTTCCTGAGTTGTTGCCCGACTGTGCAACTCCGAGCCAGTCGGGTCGCTTCTTGGCGCACCCACAAGCTTGGGAATCCATAACAAGCGATCAGTGGGTGCTTCGCATTATTACCGGAGGTTATATCATCCCCTTCAACAAACCTCCCCTTTCTTTAAGGGAAATCCCGGACGTACCACCCAGTCAGCGGGATCAGGCAGCATTAGAGGTTTCAAAGCTGCTAGAAAAAAGAGCCATCCAGCCTGTCCCCATCGACCAGATCGGATCAGGAACTTACTCAAAATTATTTTTGGTACCAAAAAAGACAGGGGACTTCAGGCCCATTTTGGACCTCAGTTCATTGAATCGTTACGTAAAGAAGTCCAAATTCCGAATGGTCACTCTTCAATCTATTCTTCCTTTGCTGGAAAAAGATGCATGGATGTGCTCCATAGATCTCCAGGACGCTTACTATCACATTCCCATAGCTCAAGAGTCCAGGAGACATTTACGCTTCCGCCTCGGAGCCAGTCATTTCCAATTCCGAGCACTGCCCTTTGGTCTCACCACAGCCCCCAGGGTGTTCACCAAGTGTCTGGCAGTGGTAACTGCTCACCTGAGAAGTCTGGGATTCCAGGTGTTTCCTTATCTAGACGACTGGCTCCTTACTGCCACCTCCGAGCATCTGCTACTCCAAGCGCTCAGAGCCACGTTCACCTTGGGCCGTTTCTTGGGGATCACGTTCAATTTGCTAAAATCTGTACTACAGCCATCTCAGCGTATTACTTTCATAGGCGCAGACTTAGACACAAAAAGAATGCGCCTTTTTACCGGCAGCAAGAATTCAGGTCTTACAAGATCAAGTCAAATCCTGTCTCCCCCTACAAAGAGCCCCGGCCCATCGGATCCTACAACTGTTGGGCTCGATGGCGTCGACCATACTTTTAGTTCCCTTGGCCAGACTTCACATGTGAATTTTACAATGGCTACTGTCGGTTCAATGGTCTTATCAGGAACTTCCCTTGAACCACTTAATCATAATCACGGAAAGTTGCCGTCGGGATCTGCATTGGTGGCTCCTCCAATCAAATCTCGACCAGGGGCGACCCTTTATACCTCAACGTCCCGTTGCCACTGTGACTACGGACGCCTCCCAGGTAGGGTGGGGGGGTCATTACCTGGACAGGTCGGTCCAAGGCACATGGCAGATCCAGGAAACACATTTGCATATCAATGTCCTGGAGATGAGAGCGGTACTATTGGTACTCCAAGCTCTGCATCACGCTCTCCCACAGGGCCCGATTACTATCCTATCCGACAACATGTCGGTGGTGTGGTACATAAACAAGCAAGGTGGAACCAGGTCTTACCCACTATGCAGAGAAGCCATGAGACTTTGGCACTGGGCGGTAGCTACCAACCGCTTTCTAATGGCAACGCACATACCAGGGAAGTCCAATGTGATTGCGGACAGATTAAGCAGGACCATTCTTTTACCCCATGAGTGGTCCCTCAACCAGGGTATAGCTGCGAAAATCTTCGACAGATGGGGTCTTCCTTGCTGCGACCTGTTTGCCAGCCCTCACAATGCGAAATGCAGAGAGTTCTTCACACTGTTTCCTTCTCAGGGACAGATTCCCAGGGACGCTCTGACTCACATTTGGCCCCGGTCTTCTCTACGCCTTCCCTCTGTTCCCCCTCCTACCGAGGGTGATACAGAAGGCCATTTACATGGAGAGCGAGATGATTTTGATTGCCCCACACTGGCCTCATCAAGTTTGGTTTCCTTTCCTACAGAGGCATGCGATAGAAGGTCCATGGTTTCTGGATCCGGTGCCAGACCTGTTGACTCATCAGTCAGGACGGCTTCATCCGTCTCTCAGGTCCCTGAAGTTGGCAGCATGGTTACTCCACTTCCATCCTTAGTCCGAGACAATGCTCTTTCGCCGGACGTGGTCCACATACTGTCTTCTTCTCATAAACCTTCCACCATCAAACTTTATTCCAGTAAATGGAAAAGGTTTGCCTTCTGGGCTCAAGAACGGGTATAGATCCTCTCACTGCACCAGTATCGGAGGTTCTGAATTTTCTGGCCTCCCTTTTTCAGTCGGGCTCTTCAGTTTCTACCATTAAGGTTCAGTTAGCGATCTCTAATTTTCATGCTTCATTTGAACCTTCATTGATGTCTCACAAACTTTGTAAGGCTTTCCTTAAAGGGGCTTGGCTCCTTAGGCCTCCGTTATCTCATCCTGTCCCCTTGGGATTTGAATATGGTTCTTGCTGCCCTAACTGCCCGTCCTTTCGAACCAGCTGCTACTTGTGATTTAAAATTTCTGTCTTGGAAAACGGCCTTCTTAGTAGCCATAACATCTGCTAGGCGAGTTTCAGAACTTCAAGCTCTTTGTTCTGATCCTCCCTATTTGATTTTTCACAAGCATAGAGTTTCATTGAAATTAAACCCTGCATTTATACCAAAAGTGGCCTCCTCTTTCTGTATTCAACAAACTATAGAACTCCCTGTCTTTTTCCCAGAATTCTCTAATAACGCAGAATATACTTTGCATCAACTGGACGTACATAGACAACTGCGTTTTTATTTGAATAGAACCGCTCAAATGCGGAAATCAAATCAATTGTTTGTTTCCTTTGCAGTGAACAAATTGGGTCAACCAGTAACAAAAACCTCAATATCTAAATGGATTAAAGATTGTATCATTTTTATTTATTCACAGGCTAACAAAGACCTTCCCTTTCCAGTCAAGGCTCATTCTACCAGGGCAATGGCTACTTCCGTAGCTTTTCACTCCAAGTTATCAATAGATGATATTTGTGCTGCGGCAACCTGGACTTCTCCGCACACTTTCATTTCTCATTACAAATTGGATGTGGTTTCTCGAGGCAGAGCTTCCTTTGGTTCCACAGTTCTCAGGAGTGTGTTCCAATGAGCCACCCGGGATGTAGGTGCTAGGGACGCTGTCCCATCTGTTGTGAATGTAGGCGAGATAGGATCCCATTACATCTTTTAGTTATGTACTTACCATAACTTCGGATGTATGGGATCCATCTCGCCTACATTCATAAGTATGTTTCACAAAAAATACCCATTCTTAAAGGTACAAAGCAAGGATGTCCACTTTCTCCACTATTATTCACTTTAGTAATGGAGCCTTGGGCTAATTTGATTAGAAACAGTACTGACATAGAGGGTTTTGAAATAGAAGAAAATACAAAATCAAAAATTCAACTTTTTGCAGATGATGTTCTAATTACATCAGCAGGATCTAATTCTTCTATGCAGTCTTTATTTGATAACATGATGAATTTTAAAAGTATTTCTGGTTTAATATTCAATGAAGAAAAAACTAAAATACTACCTATATATACATGAAAAAATACTCTCATTAGTGATTTTACTAAATATGTACCCAACTCAGGTCAGATAACTTATTTAGGTATAATACTATCTAAAGATATTAAATCTATTATATATAATAACTATAATACCTGTTTTCTTAATATACAAAATCTTTTTAATACCTGGAATAATATGTTTTTACTATGGAGGAGAGACTTACAATTATTAAAATGATAATATTCCCCAAGATTTTATACTTAATACAATCAATAATACTTTCACCTACAAAAATAACTATCAAGAAACTGAATACACTAATGTTAAATTTCTTATGGGCACCTAATAGACCTAGGATTGCATTAAAGAAACATACTAATAGCTGGTCTCAAGGGGTATTTCTTTTCCAGACTTTAATTTATATATTATCTCTTCTATTATAAAAGTTATTACTTTATTAATAGATCGGTCATATGTCGCAAAATGGAAAGATTATTGGGAGCTAATTAGTATGCACTTCATGAAAATCTCCTTAACACATAAAAATATGATTATAAATAACTCCATGTTGTGGTTGCTAAAGGAATTTTGTACTTCACCTACTACACCTAAACATATGGTCTGTTACCCATTAAATATTATTATTAGTTATCGTAACTTTATATTCATGCACCCTAAGTATAGGGAATGGAATTTTATTGTATTCCCTATAATTTATACTCAGGGTATGCTTATGTCATCTACTTCTGAAGGAGCTCATTTAGCTATAGATAATAATCTAAAGTACTGGTATCAGCTGATATCTGATAATAAAGTTAAAAATCTAGATTTCTTAAAACAAGAATTTGATCTAAGAGAAACTTGCTGGTTAGAGGTTCAGATCTTTAGACATCTCATTGATAGAATAGATCTAATGTCTATAACAGTTAAAGAATCTATTCCAAAACTGATTGATTACTTGATAATAAATTTACAGCATAAAGTTTCTGATAAAGGTAAACTTTCATATATACATAAAATTATCAGACAAGAAACTTTTACAATGTAGATTCATACTGGAATTATTTCACCTCTATTAATGGGGACCCACCAACTCAACAAGATAAACAATATATATTGGAATCTGCTTATAGAACTACATCTTCCATTGTCTGGAGACTTTATACATGGAAATTTTACATAGATCTTTTTATACACCTTTGATGATGAATAAAATTAATAATAAAGATAATCTATGTAAGAGATGTAATGTAGAAATTAATGCTGACTGGGCTCATATGTTTTATGACTGTATGAAGTTGAAAGAATACTGGAAGTCAATTAATGAATTTTGCAGGCTCTTTTACAGATAATTTCATTATTTCTAAGTCTCTTATATTATTCAACACACCTGTACCTCAATGTGTTAAAAGATTAAGCTTCCCTTGTTATGGTCTATCCTAGCAGTGGCTAGGAAAATAATAACTAGAAATTGGATTTCAGATACACCTCCTTCGTTCAATGAATTTAAAATGTTATGAATATAATGTGTCATATGGAAATAAGCACAATTAGAATGAGAACAACTAGAAAAACATCACATTTTATTGTATGGGATAATTTACAAAATTTGTTAAAAAAATTCTAATTTCAATAGCACAGTATTTTAGTTTAATTAATTGATCTGATTGTAGTGGATGTCTTTGTAAATACTTTAGTTGTTTTGTTGAATATTATAATAATACCTATTTTTAATTATTTGTATAAAATTGTTATGATATTTCTCTTATATGTTAAAACAATAAACTTGTTTTGAAAAAAAAAATCCTGCTTCTTAAACCTCATTCCTGATGTGCATATATTGTTCCCACAGTTCCCATTTTTCCTATGTAGTTTGCTCCTTCCCTTTTCTAAAGATCTCAATTCCAGTTGTTTCATCTCTGCTACTATATTCACTACATCTAATAAAGTTGGTCTAGACTTCGATTTCCACCCTCTAGTAATTGCCTCTTTGGCAGCCACCGTAACCAGACTCAGCAAAGCTTCACCATGCCAAGGCAATTCTGATTCTATAGCATAACTCAGAAAAAAATCATCTCTCCAGGCAGTCCAATCTGGTCACCCAGCATCTCTGATACACAGAGGTCTGCAGGGAATCCCAAAAGTCTGCCTGCTCATCCCACTTCCAAAAAATATGTTCCCAGCTACTTCTTTCTTGCCTGTCACACCTCCAACATTTCTATCCACCTGAGGAAAAATTGAGGTATAAAAATACCTATGTAAACACTTCCAGGCAAATATCCTAAATCTTCTAGACTTTGTTGCATATTTGGGAGATATACATATATACCCCCATTGACTTTTTGTGCATTGCTTATCCAGTCTCTCTTCCCAATCCTTTCTAAGCTACTCTGATTGATTCTTATAATTATCATGCAATATTTTATATGCTTTACTAATTATTCCTTTTTTTAACAGCAGCTTCTGTTCTAGATTCTTTTAAAAACTACCAGTTCTGGTCTTTCATTTAGGAGCCCCCTATTTCTTTCCCTTTGCCTATACTCTGATATCAATCCTTGATAGAGAAGGCAATCTCTAACCTGCAGACCAAATAAATTCTTGGCCTCTTCCCATTCTATTACCTTTTCATTTCTAGTTATTTGCTCCCAATACCTTGGTTCCTTTGCCAGTTTTCTCCAATAAATTCCAGTCCCCTCTTGCCCATTATCTGTATCCCTGACCACAGTCAACCCTATCAGCCTTTTCTCCATTATTGGGCTGGTTTGGTTCTTAGAATACTCCCTGTTATTTTATGAATATAATACTCTGTTATCATTTTGGTTGTTCTCCTTAAGGGTCTGCATCCAAAATCCCAATTTCTCCTTATTTCTTGAGCTTCCTCCTTGTGTCAGCATCTTTCCTTTCCACTTTGAATTATAGTTTTTTGCTTGTGCTATGTTTTAGAGCCTTAACTGTGTTGCTCTAAAATACCCCCTCAAATTAGGTAATCCTAGTCCACTTTGTTCTATTGGTAGAATCAGTTTATCCCACTTGACTCTTGCTGTCTTCCCTTCCCAGATAAAATCCTTCAACTCTTTTTTAATTGCTATTCACAACTTCTCCTTCAGATTATAAAAGTATTCCTGACCTGTGTATAAGACTAAAGGGACCAAAAACATTTTAATGGTTTGCATCTTAGCATCCATATAACAAGACTTCCAGTTTTTCAGTTTTTGTATTATCTTCTGTTTAGTCTCTTCCCACATATCCTTAGCTGCCACCACAGAGTCATTTCTAATCCATACTCCTAAATATCTAATTTTATCATGTCCTCATAAATATGGATATTGTTAGACCAATTTGTGTGTGGGTACATAATTTACTGCTATTGTCTTTGTTTTAGCTTCATTAATTTTTATATCCCGAGAAGAGTTGAAATGTCTTAAGATGTTCCACAACACTGTAATGTCCCTTTCTGGTTTTGTCATGTATAAAATAATATTATCTGCAAATAGAGCCAGCTTTTCCTGACTAGACCTTTCACATATGCTCCTTATCTCTAAACATAACAGTTTTTAAAAACCTACTTTGCAAGTTTGTAAAGTGTGCTATCATAATTTTAAATAGGATTTTTCCCTCTCCCAAGTCTCTTTTCTTATGTATAACAAACCAAAGGGATGCCTACTATATAGTAATGCAATTGGGGTAAATCTTGTTGTAGCTTTGGGCACTTTTTTTAAACACCTTTAATGAATTATCACTTGTAATATGGGCAAACTTACATTTGTTGTTATATTTCTATAATCTAACCAGCATTAAATAAGTTATTAAATTCCTGCCTTCTCTTAAACCTCATGCTTCCTCCAAAACATATTTCTACATGTACTGTTCCCACATTTTCCATTTCTTATATACAATTCACGCCTACTCTTTTATAAAGATCCCACTTCCTGTTCTTTTATCTATGTTACAATATTCACTACTTCAAGTAGAATTGCTTTACATTCAGATTTCCATGTGCTAGTAATTGCTTTTTTTGGCAAACCACCAGAATTAGACTTAACAAGGTCTTACTATGTTTACATAATTTAGAGCCTGTTACCCAGCTCAAAAAATACTTTCCCTAGTTACACTCATTTGCTTGCCCAGTATTAGTACTCTGTGGGGAACTTCTAAAGTCTGCTGACTCATTACACTCCCAAAAATGTGTTTCCATAATACTTCCAACATTTACCATCTACCTGAGGAAAACTTTGTTGGCATCTGTTTGGGGTATAAAAGTATGCAAACACTTCCACACAAAAATCTTAAATCTTCTTGATTTTGTTGCATACGTATGTCTGGCCATTATTGCTTTGTGAATTGAATATCTAATCTCTATTCTCCATCGTTTCTGACCTCTTCTGGTTGATTCCTATAGTTATCATGCAATATATATATATATATATATATATATATATATATATATATATATACACACACCCTACCAATTATCCCTTTTTTACCAGCAGCTTTTTTTCTAGATTAAATTAAAAACTCAAACAGTATAGGTATTTAATTTAGGATTCCCCTATCCCTTTCTCTTTGTCTGTACTCTGATGTCAATCCTTAATAGGTAAGGCAATCACTAGCTTGCAATACAAATAGGTTCTTGGCCTCTTCCCATTCTCTTGGCTTTCCTTCTCTAATTATTTATTAACAATACTTGGTTCCTTTAAGGTTTGGGCACTTTTCTTCTATCAAAAAGGAGGTGACGAATAACCAGTTACTACCATCCTGTTTAATGGCCTACTTTATCATTGACTTCAGGGTGTTATTAAAGCACTCCACTAGTCCATCAGTTTGAATGTGGCACACTAACATTTTTAACTGTTTAAAGGTACTTTAAAGCTAGTGCATTGCCCTGGACATAAATGTGGTTTCCTGGTCTAAACGTATTCTCATTTTGCTATTACTATTAGCTTTTTACAAGAGTACTGCTTCAGGAAACAGTGACATAGTTAATAAGCATTAGGCTGTATTGGTAACCATGACTATATTTTATCAATAGACCTAAAAGATCTATAATTATCTTCTTAAACGGAACTTCAAAAATAGGCTTTGGTATTAGAGGATTTCTTGAATGCAATATATGATGCTATCTTTTGACATTCAGGGAAATCTGTAGAGTTACATGTCACTTCCATCACACCAGCTCCATAAAATCTAGCTTTGTATTTATCCATCTTTAAGTATCCTCCCAACATATGGCTCTGTGCTAGTTTTATCATGTGTTCTTAATAGTTTTGGAACTAACAGTTGATACAGTATTCATGCTATGTCTTTATTTACCTTGTGCAGTAAGTCAGTCTTTAACACAAAACACGGGAATGTGTTGAAGCCAATCTGCTTTTTTGTTATTCCTTTCTTTCTGGATATATTTTCTCTGGACCTGCTTAAAGTGTTGTCCTTTCATTATGCTTTCCTAAACTCTTCAATGCTTATCTGCAAAATCAGAAACACACATGTCAGTACACTAATGTGAACTAGAGGTTATACCATCTCCACATACAAATACAAGTATTCAGGTTTATTTTCTCCTATTCTCTTGACCAAAGGCAACTCATGACAGTGAATGTTGGCCGATAATAATAAAAGAGCATGAATGATTGTATGTGTGCTCTTACACTGACGTTGTTGATGTGGAGAGGTCAAGAGAGGTCACATGACCATGCACTTTATAATAAAGGAGGAAGCGAGGGTTGTTCCCCTCTTCCGTTTTTAACCAGATTGATTGCCTTCCTGTGTGTTTATTTTCCTCTGTAGATGTATGTCTAACCTGACTTTCTTACCCTTAAGATGATACTGCCAACAGGTTATGGGTCCAGGAGGGAAGTAGGAAGCCGATGGCATAGACTATGTTTCGACGGAGATGAGAAGAATTACGAGTTGTGGGAGACAAAATTTCTGGGACACCTGCGCTTGCTAGGGTTGAAAGATGCCATTTTGCAAAATGTGCAGCAGGAAGCAGAGGACGACGAGAATGAGGAGGAAGGTGATGACAATGCTGAGAAAAATGAGGAGGCATATGCAGAACTAATACAGTTCTTAGACGACAAAAGTTTGTCCTTCATGATGAGAGAAGCTGCAGGCGACGGTAGAGAAGCGCTTCAGATCCTGAGAAACCATTATGCCGGGAAAGGGAAGCCATGGGTAATTAGCCTATACACCGAATTAACAAGCCTCCAGAAGGCCACCAGTGAAAGTGTCAGAGACTATATTATTAGGGCTGAGATGGCCATAATGGCACTTAGAAATGCTGGGGAGAAGCTCAGTGATGGATTACTAATTGTGATGATTCTAAAAGTGTTGCCTGAAACTTTTAAACCATTTGTAGTCCACATCATGCAAGATGATGATAAGTTGAGCTTTGGTGAGTTCAAAACAAGGTTGAGAAGCTATGAACATACCGAGAAATTTAATGCCAATGTGATAATGTGATGAAAGCAAGTGACCTTGGGGAAAGAGTAAAAGCAGAGATTATATGCTATAGCTGTGGCCAAAAGGGACACAAGGCACGAGAATGATGGAGAGAATATAAAGGCCAGAGACAGTGGTATAGTTTGTGTAAAAACTCTAGCCACAGGCACAGTAACTGTAGACGAAAGAAGAAAGACAATGTGAAACAAGCAACTGATGCAGATGATCACACATTTGTCTTCAGAATAAATGAGCATCAAATTCATGAATTAAAACAGAGGGGATTAATGGTGGACACTGGTCACACATAATTAACGACCTGAAAAAGTTTAAATACTTTGATGCAACCAGAGGAACACATTGTGGAATTAGCTGATGGAACGAGAACCTGTGGGGCCGCACAGAAGACAGGTAATGCGGAGGTATGGCTGCTAAACACAGAGGGGCACAAAGTAAAGGTGATGATGACTCAGGCGCTGTATATCCTGAAGTATCCACAAAGCATTTTTTCTGTTAAGGCAGCAACGTCCAAAGGGGCCTTGATCAACTTTAAACAAGGCTGGGACCAGCTCATCTATAAAAACAGCACCAGGTTTGACATAATTGAGTGTGATAGACTCTATTATTTAGACACATATAAAAACGGCAACAGGTTTGACATAATTGAGTGTGATAGACTCTATTATTTAGACACATAAAAAAATGGCACCAGGTTTGACATAATTGAGTGTGATAGACTCTATTATTTAGACACATATAAAAACGGCACCAGGTTTGACATAATTCAATGCGATAGACTCTATTATTTAGACACATATAAAAACAGCACCAGTTTTGACATAATTGAGTGTGATAGACTCTATTATTTAGACACATATGATGAAGAAAACAATAGTGAGATACATTATGATGCATCTCAGAGCTGTTATGACCATGACAGTCAAGCATGGCATAAAATGCTTGGTCACTGTAATTTTGAAGATGTGTCAAAATTAGAAAAAGTGGTAAAAGGAATGAAAATTAAAGGTAAAGTTGAGAGACCTAACCTAGATTGTGAAACCTGTATGCAAGAGAAATTTGTACAGAGCAGAAACATAGAACCAGATGCAAGAACAAAAGTTGTGTTTGAACTAGTCCATACTGATTTGGCAGGCCCAACTGAGCCAGTAGCAAAAGATGGCTTTAAGTACACTTTAGCATTTACTGGTGACTACTCGGGTGTAATATTTGTCTACTTTCTGAAAGCCAAGAGTGATACAGTCAAGGCAACGGAAAAGTTTATTGCAGATTCAGCCCCTTATGGGAAGGTGTATCAGATCAGATAATGGCACTGAGTTCATGTGGAAAGACTTCCAGTCACTATTGAGTAAAAATGTTATACAACATGAAACATCCACACCTTACTCACCCCATCAGAATGGGACAGCAGAGAGAAACTGGAGAACACTGTTCGAAATAGCAAGGTGTATGTTGATAGAGAGCTACTTACCTAAAGAGTTGTGGACACATGCAGTAATGACTGCTGCTTTTATTCACAACAGATGTTATAACAGGCGTGTGGGGCAGACCCCATTCTTCATGCTAACAGGAAAGAAACCTGATCTTTCAAGGATGAGAGAATCTGGATCAGTGTGTTATGCATACAGACAAGATAAAAAAAAGTTAGACCCAAGATGTGTTAAGGGGATCTTTGTTGGATATGATAAAAACAGCCCATCATATCTGGTCTATTATCCTGACACAGGAAGGGTCCTTAGACACAGGTTAGTCAAGTTCTTTACTAAGAATGTAGCTGAATGCCAGATTCAGACAGATCTAAAAGTGATGGATGAAGATCTTAATACCAGAAGAAGTGTGCATGTTAAGTCAGAATCAAAAGCTGACAGTCAAGACACAAAAACAAGGCAAGAAGAGGAAAGGCAGGATACACACTACTCTAAAAGAGAGAGAAAACCACCTGCATACTTGAAGGACTATGAGTGTAAAGTTGAAAATGACGATTATGTGACAGTTAATGTTGACTATTGTTACCAATTAATATGCAACACACTGCAGAGCTTTAAAGAAGCCATGACTTTGTCTAACTCAGAAAAGTGGGTCAAAGACATGAAGGAGGAACTTAAGTCTTTAAAGGAAAACAACACATTTACACTCACCACACTGCCAGAAGATAAAAATGCAGTGGGGGGGTTTCACTGTAAAAAACAATGCAGATAATACAGAGACTTACAAAGCTAGATATGTAGCTAAAGGCTACAGTCAAGTCACTGGTATAGATTATAATGAAACATTTGCACCAACTGCGAGTATGACATCTGTACGAAGTCTAATGCAGATGGCAGCTCAGTATGATTTAGAATTGTACCAGATGGATGTACAAACGGCCTATTTACATTCTCCTATTGATTGTGAGGTGTATATGGAGCAACCTGAAGGTTTTGAAATAATGATGAAAATTTGGTTTGTAAACTAAATAAGTCATTATACGGACTGAAACAATCAGGGCGTAACTGGAACAAAATGTTGCACGATTATCTTTGTGAAAATAGTTTTATCCAAAACCCCGCAGACCACTGTGCATACACTAAACAAGCTGAAAATGAGAAAAGAGTTCTAATTATATGGGTTGATAATCTCATTATAGCAGCTAGTGACAATGAATCACTAAACGATGTAAAGGAAATGCTCAAAGCTAAATTTAAAAAGAAAGTTCTGGAAAAGTTAAGACATTTTCTAGGCATTGACTTTACCCAGAATAGTGGTGAAGTAAGGATGAACCAAAAGAGGTACATCACGAAAATTATTGAGAAATTTGGTATATCTATTTTCATTTATTTTACATTTGTTGACCGGGATAGTCTGACTGGATACATGTCCATTTTCAGTGGAGGCCCGGGGAGAAAAGCTCCACATGCAAATTTTGATATATACAGTACATTGTGACAAACAGTGAGAGAAGTACATAAGACATAACACGTATTTACACTATACATGATCGGTTATAAGTATAATACATTCCTTCTTTAAGTCATTTAGCCTACACTATCCAATTGAGTTAGAGTCTTTGGGACACGGTTGAGTTGCAGTCTTAGGGACAGTGAGAAGATGCTAGTCAGGTTTAGCACAAGGACAGAGCCAGTGCAATTTAAAATGTTTTCTGAGATTTTCTTTGAATAGAGTTAGTGAACAATTAAGAGTGAGGTCAGGTGGTAGTTGATTCCAGATTTTGCCAGTCGAGTTGGCGAATAAGGCTTCACCAGCTGAGTTATTGGATTTGATTGTTTGGATAAGTAGTCTATTGCATGAGCGGAGTTTGCTGTGATTACCATATGGGGGTGACAATGTTTTTGAGAGATGGAATATTATCTGGGTGGTGTAGGGCTTTATGGGCTGAATAAATTGAAGAAGGGAAGGAAGTTCAAGCCACCCTAAGAGATTTAGATTGTGGCAGTGGTGTGTCCTATAGGATGAGCCCGTGGCAAATCTAGCTATGTGGTTGTAGCAATGGGATAATTTGTTGATTTCAGTACTACGCAAGCCCATGAATAGGGGGGAGGCATAAAGGAGGGTGCAAAGAAGATGACATCATGCAATGGAAGTTCTGGCAAGAGGAGTGAGGAAGGGTCTAAGCTTATAAAGTGATCCTAGTTTTTTTGTTTATGGTTTTGATGGTTTGATTAATATGAGCATCATATGTAAGATTATTGTCTATTGTGACTCCCAGAAGTTTGGTTTGGGCATCAGGGTAGATAATGGTCCTGTTGTTAGATGTAATGGTCATGGGTGGACCTACGAGTGGGTGCAAAGAGAAGCAGCTTAGTTTTTTGGGGGTTTACTAGCAGAGAGCGATTAGTGAGCCAATATTCAACAGTACTGAAGGTGCTCTGAGTTAAGGAAAGCAGATCAGATTGCGAGGAGGCTGAGCAGATCAACGTGGAGTCATCTGCATACTGAATACACGTAGCCTTGGGAATAACAGTGTAGAAGTTATTAATAAACATGGAGAATAAAAGGGGTCCTAGTATTGAGCCCTGAGGGACTCCTAGGGAGATGGGTAGACAGGATGATAGCTTTTCTTGCCATAGGACTGCCTGTTGGCGTCCAGATAGATTGGACTGAAACCATAGCAGAGAGTGGGAGTCAAGGGAGAAGCTAGTTAGGGTCTGTAGGAGTAACTGATGGTTGACCATGTCGAACGCCTTAGATAGATGAAAAAAAGAAAGCAGAAGAGAGTAGATTACTATTACGGTTATGGTTGATTACATTGGTGAAGGAGAGAAGAGCTGAGGTGGTGCTGTGAAAAGGTCTAAAGCCATGCCGAGATACAGCCAGTAGCCTGCCTTCTACAAGGTGGTTCATAAGTTGTTTCTGGATACATTTTTCCATTATTTTAGGTAGTGGAGATAGAATAGTGATGGGTCTATAATTAGATAGTTCATTAGAGCTTCCACCTTTATGTAATGGTATAACATGAGAAACTTTCAAAATTGATGGGACAGAGGCTTCGGATAATGTTCTATTTATTAGTATTGAAATTGGGTAGTCTATGATGTCAGCAACCTTTTGCAAGTATTCTGCTGGGAGGAGGTCAGCAGCTAGAGTGGTGGGCTTTAGTTTTTTGATAAGACAATGGATGAGTGAGGTAGGAACAGGTTGGAAGCTAAAGGAGGTGGTGGTGGTAAGTTTCTCATTGTCCAGGTAGGAAGAGAGGGGCACAAGGTGGCTGGCCAGGGACTTGATGGTTTCTGTGAAAAAGCTATTGAAGGAGTTTGCAGTGTTTTATGGTGACTTTTTATTATGGGTTAGAGGAGAGGGGGTAGGAGTATGTCCTGGGTGAAGTAGCTTATTTAATCCAGCCCAGAATTTTTGAGGATTGTTATGTTTTTTTTTTTTTGTTGTTGTAAATGGTGCTAGTAGTTTTTCTTGTCTATGATAATAGATTTTCTGGTATTGTTTCTTAATTGCCTATAACTAAAATGGTGTTGAGGGTCTTTGGTGGCACGCCAGGTTGCCCAAGCTTTGCTTCTGAGTATGATTTGAGATTTAGTGTCTTTTGTCAGCCATGGTGCTGACTTTGTTTTGGTTCTGATGGTGCGGGTAGGGGCGTGGGAGTCTAGAATGGCAAGGAATCTGTTATTGAAGTATTTCACTGCATCATCCAATGAGAGTACCTTTAGGGGAAACCATTTGTAAGCCTTGAACTGATTGTGAAAGTTGGTGAGGTTAAAGTTTTTGCTAGATCTTATTGTTTTAAAGAAGGGTACTTGGGAGTTGTCTGTCTTGAGCTTAATTATATATGTGAAGCAGTGGTTGCTTATGTCATCAGGTAGGGTTCCGGAGTTATATAATTTGGGAAGACTGTTGACAAGTATCCAATCTAGGGTGCTTTCTTTATTATTGTTTTTATTAAGTCTGGTGGGGGAAGTAATCACCTGAGAAAATCCATACAGGTTGGTGGGTGCAGCAGCGGAACATGAGTTCCAGTCAATATTGAAGTCCCCAAGAACAATGGTTTCTTGGGGGTAGGTAACAGATAACCATTGTAAGATGTCTTCTAGGGTGCTGGTATTTTTACCTAGGGGAATATAGACACAGACAATGTACCTGTATTTGTTTTTATTGATTTTGAGTTTGGTAATTAGGATTTCTGTGTTGCTATCTTGGGGTGGTTGTAGAACATCTGTGGGGATTTTTAGATTCGATTTGTATAGAACAGCAACTCCACCACCTTTCCTTTTAGTTCTATTCTGTCTAAGTATCTGATAACCTGGAGGTGTAACCTCATTACCTTTAGTTGCTGGTTTCAGCCAGGTTTCTTTGAGACAAAGTATGTCTGGAGAGTAGACAGCTAAGTGGGCATGCGGGTCATGAATTTTATTGTTTAGGCTTCTAATATTCAGATGACAGGCTAGGAATGAGTTGTGGGGCCTATTAGACAGAGGGAAGCTGGTAGGATTATTGGAGTGAGAGCTTGGTATACCTGTGAGGGCAGGACCGGGGTTAGGGTGGATGTCACCAGACTTTGTGAGATTGTGATGCAGATTAACTGCGAGTTTTAGTATTTTGAGTAGGAGTTTATGGTAATATTTTGTTTTGGGGGGGCGTATAAGCAGATCTGGTTAGGTAGAGATATGTGGGGGTAGCAGAGTTGGTTAAGAGGGGTGTAGAGAAGTAATCATGTTTATTCAGTAGTGGAAGGGAAGATGTGTGAAATTTTGGGTACTGAAAACCAAGGCTAGACTGGTTTTCATACGTTGTCAGGATATGTGGGATGACAACTAAGGTTAGTACTAGAAGAATCATGAGGATATTGCGAAGAGACATTATGTAGGTTCGAGTAATAAATAGTTTCTATTAATGTCTCACTGTAGCAATCCTTGATGGATGATTACTAGAGATGGGTGAAGTAATGGGTGTAGTAATTAATGTCGGGCTAATGGCAATTATACAATTAAGTGGGGGAGTGGCTTTATGGCTTTAAAGTTAAGGATACTGGGGGGTGGGTGGGATATGGGGGCAGGGTGGGGCACAGAGTGAGCCTGAGCACAGCGAGGGCGAGCAAAGCGGGGATAAACTGTATCTCAAGGTACAATTATCCAGGGTTTTACAGTGGGTAACTTGTGACTCCCCTAAGAGAAGCAAGACTTAAATAATAGCTCTGTTAGCTTTTAAGTATGATGTTAGATTAAATCACACTGCTAGCTTCAAGTTATAGTTATACTAGCTTTTAATTGGGTTATTGGGACACAAGGGTCGTTTCCAGTGCTTTAGACACAGGTAGCGTGGTTAAGAGAAATAATCTTTGGTTATGGTTATTAATCTTGCATTTTATTTAAAGCTGGTGAGGCAGGGATGTACTGCTTCCCAATCCAATCACTAGCTTTAGGTAGTTCTCAGAACGTAGTTGGCCTTTCAGAGGGAGCATTGGGAGGTAGGACCTGCAATGGAGAGAAGATGAACTGGATTTAGCTAGGTCTAATTGTAAAGTAAGAAGTACCCCTTCCAAACAAAAACTAAACTTTAAATGTGACAGTGAATCTACAGATCCAAGAAAATATTGTGAGCTTGTGAGTAGTTTGATATATGTTATGACAAGCACGAGACCTGATCTTAGCTGGATTATAAGTAAACTTTCACAATATTTGTCACAACCAAGTGAATCTCATTTAACACTAGCCAAACATGTTAAGATACTTAATAGGTACATTGGACAGAGAGCTGTGTTATAAGAAAAGTGAAGGGAAACTTCAGCTTATAGCATACAGTGATGCAGATTGGGCAACAGATCAAAACAATAGATGTAGTACAACAGGTTATTGCTTTAGCCTCAATAGAGACGGGCCTATTATTTCATGGAAATCAAAGAAGCAACAAATGATAGCTTTATCTACATGTGAGGCAGAGTACATGGCACTGACAGCAATAAAACAGGAGAGTTTGTACCTTGTGCAGCTGTTGAGTGGAATGAATGGAGAGCGGAAGTATGTGCCAATAACAATATTTGAGGACAATCAAGGAGCAATTGCTTTGTAAAAGAATCCAGTAAGCTGACAGAAATGTAAACATGTTGACATTAAGTATCATTTAGTCAAATCAGCACTTGATGACAAAATAAGCATTGAATATTGCCTGACAATGGAAATGGTTGCATATATTTTTACTAAACCTGCTACGAAATCGAAGATTGAAAAGTTCATGTATTACGTATTTGGAATGTGAAGGAAAAGTTATCCAAAAATATGTTCTTAAAATGTATTTGTATACAGCGTAAGAGCAAGTGGGGGTGTTGGCTGACAATGAGAGAGAGTGAATAATCCTGTGTGTGTTCTTACACTGATGTCGTTGGTGTGGAGAGGTCACATGACCATATGTTTTATAATAAAGGAGGAAGCGAGGGTTGTTCCCCTCTTCCATTTTTAACCAAATTGATTGCCTTCACATGTATTTATTTTCCTCTGTAGATGTATGTCTAACCCAGCTTTCTTACCCTTAAGTTGATACCGCCAACAGTGAATTTCTTCTGCCTTTGGTTATGGCAATTAGTTACTTTTACCTTAGTAACTTCTGCCTCTAAGTATTTGATGCTGAGAGTCCTCTTCCTAATCAATCCTCTCTTTTGACATTAGAGAGAGAAACCTAGGATTCTGTTCGGGTTCCCTTTCTTCCAGCAGTAGGTTTATAATTTCAGTTCCTTTTTGTCTCCACATAAGCATTCTTCATGACTTTTTAACAGATGAAACATTCTGACAAGATTCTTTATCAGGCACTACTAGTTCTGCCCTTTCGGTTTCTGCAGTCTCCTTTCACTAACTTAAGCTTGCATTTTCTGGTAAAAGTCACTAACGGTTTTCTCATAACATCCCCCCATGTTATTCAATCCTTTTCAGCCAAAGCTAGATTTTACTTCCTACTGATGTTTCCACACCTGCCCCTTTATCTTTCTCAGGATGTTGTGTTTTAAGTGTATAAGGTTGTTGTTGCTACCTCATTTTTCTTAGGGGTATATTTAGAATGGTGTATTCTTAACACTGTGTCAGACTACTGCCCCCCCCCCATTTTTTTTTTTTTTGCAAGTGGTATATTCTGACCACAGAGTATATAACTGTGCACCTTCCAATAATTTGCATTACTTGGAATTAAGGGAAGTTTTACCTAATTATGACATCCTGTGTTAAATTGTGTATCAAAGTTACAGGATGTAGTACTTTACCCAACATAGTGTAAGTTCCTACATGTGTATTAGGTGGTGTCAGACAGTGTGGCAAAATACAGTTTCAATGATTTTGTGTCCGAGTAGGTAAATATCATGAATCTTATGAATTTTTAGTGTAATCTTGTTTGAGTAGAGGATTTTTCTTAATATTTAAGTCAGGTAAGTTGGATTGGATTGGGAGTGTGTGCAACTGTTTACATGTTAAGTTTTGGCAAAGGTTAGATAACGGGATTGGTTGTGTGTAAGAGTTTGTTGTTGTTTAGTCTAAGAGTAAGAGCTAGTTAGTGAGATAGGTTTAGTGGTGCGTGTATACATGAGTTTTTCAGGGCTAGGGTTGGAGTAACAGTTTGGTAAATTGATAGGCTTTCTGGTGTGTGGGTACATAAATGGTTTTGGAGTGTGTGAGTAAAATTGTCAAACAGCAATTTGTTCAATAGCGTGGTGATGAACATTAATGAGTGTATGTTGCACGTTAAGGCTAGGTTACTGGATACATTTTGTATTGTTTGTGGTTGACTATGTGCTTGTGTGCGTGTGCTGTGAAGTGGTACTCTTAGGAAAAAGTTTACGTAAGTTAATTTAAGAATTAAGGATAGAGGCAAGGGCAAGTTTAGGGTTAGTATACATAAGAACCAGTTTACTTTACTCATGCATGCTAACTCTAATCCATTCAAATAAATTTGGTCTGAACTGACAGGGTTGGGGTTAAGAAATCAGAAAAGAATATTTGTTTTCCTTTTTTTGATCACTTGTTGTTTGAGTGAGTTAAGCTTGTTTCCAAAGTGCAGACATCACTTTATGGTGCTTTAATGCTTGTGTACTTCAGTGTTGTGCTATATAATCATTTTAGGATATCTCTGTGAAGGCTGCCAGCCTAGCTAGATAGGATTTTGTAGATAATTCTGTCATTTGTAAATATTAATGTAAGCCACATGCTAGTTCTCTTCAATGTAAGAAAATTATGGTAAATGTTGAACTTCAAAAATGTAACCACATTGCATTCTGCTGGAGGAAAGCTGATAAGTCAAGCACTGTATAATTGTTTGATCTCAAAACTTGGAGCCGAGATGTCTGAATGAAGGAATTCTTCCTATTGTTTTGAGAACAAAGTTAATGGCTAGAATTTACGTGTACAATGTCTTCTATTGCTCTGCTTTCCTGACCAGCTGTAAGATCAAAAGGGCTGTTACACTTTAAGTTTCTGTTAGCCTGGGAAACAGAAAATAATGATGTAATCTGAAATGAGTCAGTGGTACTGTGTCATCAATTTAAGGACAGAGAAAGAGAGAATCAGAGCATTTTGCATTTGTTTTCAGAACCGACAACATCACCAGAACTGCCTTCCTCTATATGCACGTTTATCTTAGAACTATGTTTGCTCTTAGATATAGATAGAAAATAGAAAGTCTAGTCTAGCTGTTTTCTGTATTGATGTCAGAACTTTCTACTGTATTATTTTAAGCATTTCTTTGTCATCTCCGAACTCTTGACTAGCACTATGAGTGTGTAGTAAGAAGTATTGTCTTGTGTTCTTATTATTTATTATTAAATATTTTTAAACCTTTCAACTATGGCTGTTTTATGTAGAGATAATTTAAGCTCTAGAGTACACTGAATGTATATACTGATACTGTCCAAGCCACTCCAAATAAGCCTTGCTGTTCGTCACACTTACCATTTGGATAATAATATTGCACAGTAATAATTGGACACCCTTTGACAAGGGCCTTATTAGTAGCTGATATTAGTGGTTGCTGACAGGTGGTACTATCATATAGTCTGGGCAGAAGGGGCATAGCTGGAGAACCTGTGCCAGTCTTCCCCAGAAGTGTCTGTGTGTTTGTATATAAGTCATATCTAAAAGTGTGCGTGTGTCAGTTGCTTGGTCAGGGACACAAAGAACTAGTTGGACAGAGAGAGTGCTGGAGGTTTTAGCCTGAACATTAGGCTGAGATCTGGACCCTATATCTGTGCCAGTGGGGAGAATTATTGAGGGTCTGGGGAGAAACCAGCCCCAGACTGACTGTGATCTCTGTGTGCTCTTAAGGGAAAATGTACTTTACTGTGTGTGTATTTGTTATCCTTTCCAGTGTGGATGCCCCTCACTGGTGTTAGTGGTGAGGACTGAGGCTCTTTGATTGCTGGGCCAGTGCATGGGTGTCACAATCTCTTCCCTTCCTTATGAGCACATATTATTTCCATTTTCCTCTTGTCATTTGTTTTATGTCTACAGACATATGGCCTCTTGGTAAGTGTGAACATGCTTCCAGAATCTAGTAGCCCAAACTATTCCTTCCATCCACCAATACCATACCTTTGGATACAGTAGTAGATGAACAAAGACAATATGCTGTGTGACATAAGGAAAGGGTTAAGGTATATAAAAGGTTAAGTTGCTGATGGGATGTCCCAGAACACCAGAGTTAGGAGCAGCCACTGGGGGGGTCCTAAAGCAGAACATGCAATAAACCACTCAGAATGATGACTAAAGCAAATTATTACACTTCAGGACATACCTTTTAAATAGTGTGAAAAATGGGCCTTCATAATATGGCTAAGATGGGGGGGGTAGAAAGAGGCCTCAAAGCAGCTCAATAGTCAGAGTTGTAAACCTCAGAGGGGAGTGTGGGTCAGAAGCCCTGGAGTGAGACTTATGAATCAGTTATAAGTCAATGAAGTTTGCAAGATTCAAACTGTTATTGAAGATAAACCCAAGTAAGACAGTTCTGTTTTAATTTCTTTAAATTACTCGATTGTTTTATTTCAGAAAAAAGTATGTCTTGTGAATTCTTCTGAAAAAGCCTTTTATTTCAAGTGAAGTAAAAATTATTACTCTGTAGCCTTGAGCCTTCTGGATTTTCTTGATAAAGCAAACTGAGCATGTGCTAAATGGTGGAGAATGCATGAAATGCATACTATTTGAGCTAATATTTCTCCAGAACATTACATCTGGTGGAGAATTTTGATAAAAATAAAGGGATTGTATGGGAAAATACTTCTGTTTTATTATGAAATAAAAAAAATACTTTATTCAGCTGCTTTTACTATATTTGTGTTTCCTCTTCCTACTCTATTACTTAATCTTGCTTTTTCTGCTACTTGCTGCTTGTTCTCTAAAGTGTTCAATTGCATCTTTTCTGCTGCATTTATTACTGTTTGTTTATAGCTTGTTTAAATTGTGTTATTCTGAGCCTCTTAGTTTTGGTTTAAGCACTTGGGCTTTAGGCCTACCCCTTAGCTCTCCCTGGCCTTTCTCCCTCAGATTCTGACAAATATGAATGGACAATTTTCTACAGTTTCTCCTGCCAGACTGGTTGATATGGGTGTCCCGAGACATTGTAGTAAATGCCTCATGTACATGGACAACTATCTACTGCTACTACCTAGGAACACAATTTAAGAGAGACGCAATTACATTAGGAACCTAGAGTCTATGCTCTCTCCCTCACAAGCCAGTATATGTGGCACTGAGAAGGTTATCAACACAAACAGTACACCTCAAACACCACCCACACCTACACAACACACATCCATATATGCGGAGGTCCTCAACAAAAATATACCCAAACAAAGGAGACCTCCTATGCAAAAACACATGCAATCTCCACAATGCTCCATCCCATGCATTGTCCACATACCTGTGTCTCACAGCCACTAAGGCTTAACCATAAACCCAATATATTAGTCATAAGAGACTCCATTGTAAGACACACAGATGTGCCTCTCACCAGGCTGAATAAGGAGAAAGTCACGGTTAGTTGTCTGTCAGTGGCCAGAATCCACCATATCATATATGCACTCAAATATCTCAACAACAGGTACTGTTATGACTCTGTCATAGTCCATGTTGGCGTGAATGACTTGAGACATACCTCCCTGGACTATATGAAGAGAGACATGATTGAGCTCACTGAACGTGTGTCCCAGGCAGGTATGTCTTTAAGCAGCATTCTACCGTCACCCAGAATGATGCCTCAATACAAACAGAAAATGATCGACTTTAACAACTGACTTGGTTTCTGGTGTCATTCCAGGGGGATCCAGTACCTGAAAGCCTGGGAAGATATGATCGGCAGACCACAATGCTTTGCCAGAGATGGCCTGCATCTGTCTCACTTTGGCTTCAAGCTTCTGGCAAACCTCCCCCATAGTGCCTTTTTTTAAGAAAAGTGATGAGGTTAAAACTACCAACATAAAAATTTCAACAAAATGTAAATTAAAGGTCATGCTGCTAAACGCTAGGAGTCTAAACATGAAACTGCACTCAATGCAAGCATTCTTAACTCTACAAAATGCTGACATCTGTGCAGTCACATAAATCTGGTTCAAAGCTGCGGAAAGCACACCAGTCTTATCTGGTTACTCATCGTATCATACATTCAGACCCCAACCTGTGGGCAGTAAAGCCAAAGGAGGTGGAGTTTCAGTAAATATTAAAGACATACACACCTCCAGGTGCGTCAAACAGTATGACACATATGAGACACTCCAGGTACAGTTGACCATTGACAAGACTCATACAATTCATAGCTAGCTACCAGCCCCCACATTTGACTCAAGATGCCCTATCTGCCTATCTGGACCTCTTTGAATCTATCATTATTCAAGCCTTTACCCTGATCCTGAGTGACTTTAACTACCCAAAACACAAATTGGAAGAACTACTCATGCCAGAACACAAATGCCCAGAGATTCCACAATTTTGACAATGCAAATGCCTTGGAACAGCTAGTCAGTAATCCCACAAGAGGTGATTGGACTTGGTATTAACCAACATAAGTAACCACTGCAGCATCTCTGCAGTATCACCCTCCCTGGTAAGATATGACCACAAAGTGGTCACTTTCAAAGTTAGCAGCTCCCCTGTCCCCCCTCTAGCTAGGGTCAAACAAAAAAACTTCTCCAAAGCTGATTACAGTCTCCTCAAGGATGGTATAAACAGCTTCACAACCCCCTCCCCCTCTATAGGAACTGGCACCAATATCCAAAACTACACCAAAGCACTATATGAGGATTTATATAGATGCATGGAATCAGGAATACCCAACAGGACTAAATCATCCTCTGCAAGGAAGAGTAAATCTGTCTGGTGGACATCTGCAACAAATAAACTCTATAACAAAAGGAAAAAATTGCTGTCGAGGATCAAGAAGGAGCAGGTGCCTAATTGGAGGCAATCTCTCCTTAGCCTGAACAAGCAAATAAGAGCACTGGTGAAATCCTCCAAAGCAAACTTTGACTCCAAATTGGCCACATCTACTAGAGACAATCATAAAGCCTTCTTCACATATGTTTGCAATCTCAAAGGAAGCACCCAGATCTGTTCAGAACAGGTGGTCAAGGACACCACATATACAAATGCCGTAGATATAGCAAAGTTGCTGGCTGACAGATTCAGCAAAAACTTCACCCCTCTATGCCCCCCATCAGTAAATCAGGACATCCCTAGTACCTGCCCCCTTCCCCTTATATCTAGGGAAAATGTCATCACTGCTCTCTAAAAGGCAAAACATACAACCTCCATGGGACCCGATAACATCCTAGGCTGCATCCTACATGAACTCAGGCAGGAGCTTGCAGCACCATTAGGTGCCCTTTTCAGCCAAAGCCTGAGTACTGGCTTCATCCCAGCTGAGTGGAGGACAGCCACTGTCATCCCTTTGCACAAAGGTGGAGTATCCACCGATCTGGGAAATTATAGACCCATTAGCCTAACTAGCCTGTTCTGCAAGGCCGTGGAACAGATTATCATGGACTTCATTAACAAGGACATTGGCAACTTCCAAACACTTGATCCTACACAGTTTGACTTCATCAAGGGGAGGTCGTGTCTGTTAAATTTGGTCGATTTCTTTGAGATAGTCACCAAAGCCATGGATGAGAGGAAGACAGTGTACACTGCCTACACAGCTGAGTGGTGGACAGCCACTGTCATCCCTTTGCACAAAGGTGGAGCATCCACCGATACGGAAAATTACAGACAAATCAGCCTAACTAGCCTTTTCTGCAAGGCCATGGAACAGATTATCATGGACATCATTAACAAGGACACTGGCAACCTTCAAATATTTGATCCTATGCAGTTTGACTTCATCAAGGTGTGATTGTGTCTGTTAAATTTGGTCGATTTCTTTGAAATAGTCACCAAAGCCATGGATGAGGGGAAGACAGTGTACACTGCCTATCTTGACCTGGCCAAAGCCTTCAACACTATTCCCCACTCAGGGATAATAGATAAACTCTCTCAACTAGGCATCAAACTGTATGTTACCAGATGTGTAGCAAACTGGTTCACTGACAGAACCCACCTAGTCAAAATAGGGGAAGCCACCTCGAGCAGTAAACCCATAATGAGAGGCGTGCCCCAGGGTTAAGTCTTGGAGCCTCTGTTATATGGGATATACTTTTCTGAGGTGCAGGACAAAACCAGTGGGCTATGGCTGACCAAGTTTGCAGATGATTGCAAGCCGGGCGCTGTCATCAGTTCCCCTAGTGATGTGGACATCCTCCACGAAAGTCTCACCCAAACAAATGACTGGTGTCAGAAACATGGCCTCAAGCTGAATACCAGAAAATGCATCATCATCCCCTTTGGAGAGAGTGACATCCCCACAAATTATCACATTAATAACAATATCCTAAGCATGCAATCATTCGTGAGGGATTTGGGCACCATGTTGATAGCAACCTGACTTTTGACCACCATGTTGCTTCCATTGTACGGAAAGCTTTCTACATAGCCCACATCATAAGTAAGGGTATCTCATCCAGGGACAAGGAGGTCATAATATCCCTGTATTTTTCCCTTATAAGGCCCATTTACTGAGTACAACACCCCATTCGGCATGTACCTCGCAAAGCACATGCAGCAGCTGGAGAGACCAAACGGGCATCTCACCAGGAGAATCCAGGGCCACAAAAATCTACCATACACATTTAGGCTAAAAGCCCTCTCTCTCTACTCAGTTTCTTACAGACTCCTCAGAGGTGACCTCTGCCTGGCATACAAGGCAATCTCAGACCCCGCCTTGATGAAACTGCTGCATATCCACAAGTCAACCTCCACTCTAGTAACCTGCATGCACGGCCTCAACCTGGTCAGTGACATCAATAGGACTTGTTGGCAGGAAAGATTTGTGTCCCAAAGACTCCCCCATCTGTGGAATAGACTCCTTCTCCATATCAAGCAGAGTACCTCTTTACCCCTTTTTAAGCGCAACCTGGATAACTGGATGGGAAACAGAAAATACACCCTTGGGGTTACACCTGTGTCCCTGCCTCATGGCCAATAGCCTAGTAACTTCCTGTGATCCTATGAACAGTAACTTTCAAAGTGTGAATTGAAATGGGGGTAGGGAAACACAACAAAATAAGTACTGCAGAATGAAGTGATAGTTGATTACTAACCAAATTCTGTATTCTGAGGAAATGTAGTGAGCTCTGGTTAAAAGCTGTGGAGTTTGCTTTACATGAACTATGTTCACTAAACTCAGTAGGGCCAGGATATAGTCACTTGTTAAATTGTGCTGAATGGTCATTAGTTTTTTTCTTTGCCACACCTAAAGAAAAAAACAGAAATAGAAGCTAGATGCCTACAGTGAAGTAAATAAAATAATTATCAAACTAAGTATAAAAGAATTCCATGAAAAAAGTGACAGAATGACAAGTACTGCTGAATGATTTGGAAAGTGATATGAAATTCCCAAAAGCCTGCTTACTTACCAAAAGTCTGACTTGACAATTTTATTTATTTAATTTATTTATAATTTGTTGATCAGGTTAGTCCCAGTAGGCTAATAGTATCTTTTCAGGGAAGACCTAACGCTGAAGTTATACTGCTAGAGGAAAACTGGCCAGGGCATCAGGTAACTACCCCCAACACTTTTTGACAGGTGCTGTGGGATCTTTTACGTCCACTTGAGCTACCACCAACTCAAGCAGATGGGACCTCAGTTTCTCTGAAGGATTACACACTCATGAGTATGGGACCCATGCTGCACTGCAGCATCAGAAATTCATCTATCTAGTGTGGGAATAGAACCCACACCTTGTTGCATCAAAGATGAGTGTGCCAGCTGTTATGGCTCTGACACTGAATGTACTAAGCTGCTGAAAGAAATGCACAGACAAAATGTTGTTGCTCAAGAATACAGGTGAAATAACTTACTGAAACCAGTAATGAATGTTGCTAATCATAATCATCAACAACCCCCTGTCTCCCATTTTCTGCATGGGGCCAGGATATTGTATCAGCTGTCACCACTTCTCTTGACTCAGTGCCAATCTGCTAGTTTCCTCTTGTCTTCTTGTTCCTCCCAAGTCTTTTTGGCAAATCAACTTCTGCTGTCCTGTACACATGCCTGAATCACCACAATCTGTTCTATTTGACTTTATCTGCAATTGGAGCTACCTTAGCTTCTTCTCATGTTATAATTTCTCCATCTATCCCACAGCATGTATCCTACCATATCTCAGGTACTTAATTGCCATCACCTCTAGCTTCCCCAATTACTCTGTCTTCATTGTCCAGTTTTTTGTACAATACAGAAGTACTAATCATATTGAAAAGTTGTGCTGAATTTTCAAACTTCAAAAAGAAGCATTACTGCAGTTTAAATGAAAAATTAAAATCAACAAATTTTGAAATATTAATTTACAAGTTAATTATGACATGGGGAAAGTTGTTGGAAATTTCCCAAACATGACAAAGTGCAGCTAGTATACGCAAAGTATGAAAAGTGATACGCATAAAGAAAACAAAGCAGTAACTGATAAAATGTGTTGGACTTAGCATCTGTATCAAAGCAGTCTGTGTTTAGAATCAGTGATGCGCTGAGGAAAATTTTTGACTGGCTTTCTCAAAACGGCAGTTCAGGAAATTGCGTGAGAAGAAAAACTGAGAAACAGAGTACAATGCTTGTAATTTCAAGTGTTCAGAGACTGAAAAAGCTTCTGAAGCTAATTGAAAGTAGTGTTTATTATAGCAACAGAAATAATATTGCATACACAAACTAGGTTACATTTCTATTTGTGAACTGCCCTCTCTAAGTCAAAATCTATCTGATTCCTGAAAAGAACTGTATTACTCTCTTGACACTGAGGGATTCCAACCTTTCTTCAGGTGATTCACATTAAGCCATATTATTACTTTTCCTACCATAGTATGTTATCAATACACACCACCATCAGTTTTTATCACAGTATATGATATATATATATATATATATATATATATATATATATATATATAGTATGTATAGAAACACTCCTTATAATCAGTTGCTCATAATTTCAAATTTTTTTTCAGCCAGAGAAGTGATCAAAACCCATTTGATCATTTCTGTTGGCATTAAGTTTGTGTGAATTTCAAGCAGTGGGGATCAGGGAATTTGCCTTTTCTCTAGTGTAGGGAGATCTCAAAGTTGTGTGTGTGTGTGCACATATCATTTGTGGGAGGTGAGGGGGGGGGGTTGGATGGGCTTACTCCCTTGCAACAATCATGTTTTTTTATAATCTTGGATCAATGATTTTCATTCAATTTTGACGAATATACATATATACATGCATACAGACAGACAGACAGACAGACACACACACACATATATATATATATATATGGGTCCCCTACTATTTACCGAAACGCCGATTCGCCGACAAAGAAATCACCGACACCAAACGACCGACAACACAAAGTACCAACAACGCAAAACACCGAACACCATAACACCGACACACTACACGTAAACAACACAGTACACTACAGGACATATCCACTAGCCCTAACCCAAACCCTAACCCTAAGGTCCGACACTACGCACTCTCCCTACCTGCACCCTAACCTAACTCACTTACCCACCCCTAACCCCAAGCTCCGACACTACCGCACACTCCCTACCTGCACCCTAACCCTAACTCACTTACCCACCCCTAACCCCAAGCTCCGACACTACCGCACACTCTCCCTACCTGCACCCTAACCCTAACTCACTTACCCACCCCTAACCCCAAGCTCCGACACTACCGCACACTCACCTATCACACACCCTAACCCTACATCCCTCACTATTGCACACTTACCTGTCCGCTCCCTACTCCTAAATCCCTCACTATCGCATACTTACCAGGTCGCGCTTACACATTCCCCTTGTCGGTCTTCCGGCTGTCGGGATTCCAGCGTGTCGGTCAACTGCGTTGTCGGTCGTTTGGTGTCGGTGATTTCTTTGTCGGCGAATCGACGTTTCGGTAAATAGTAGGGGACCCATATATATATATATATATATATATATATATATATATATATATATATAAGATAGATACCAATATATCTACAGATATACCTATATCTGGGTCTACTTCCAAATTTCAAAATTTCAAAACTTCAAATTTCTTAAGGTCAAGACCATAAAATTAAAGTTTTGAAACTTCAAACCATTTAAATGGAGATTGCTGTACAGCACAGAAAAAGAAGCTATGCACTTACCATAATGTTCAATCTGAGTTGTTGTTCTTTCATTTGGTCTTCAACCTGTGGGTTTGGATCTGATATCAGATCTGACTTGGTCGAGTGCTACAACTTTAGAATCTGAAAACTCTGAGCTCCTCCTACCCTACCCATAATGCCCCATTCCTCCTTCATCCCTCAGATTGAGTTTGCTGGCCACCAAATGAATATGCATATATCCCTAAAAGGAAAGAACAAGGATACTTCAGGAGCTCAACATGGACACAGAAGTGACCAAAAAGCAACATCCACCAAGTCTCCAGAAAGAAAAAATGTGGAAGGGGGATGGAGGGAGGGAAATAAAAACAACAATGGAATGCTATGGTGAGTACATAACTTCTTTTAAGTTGTTTTCATTTGGTCTTCAGTCTGTGGGACAGAGTCCCCAGCTACATAGACCTTGGGAGGCCCTTATGGAAGGATATTCTGGAGCACAGCAGACCAAAGTTGGCCCTGTTCCTAGAAATAATGTCCAATTTGTAGTGAGATATGAAGGTATGTGAGTTAGACCAAGTAGCTTCAGAACAAATATCATCAATGGGCACTCTAGACCAGAAGGCAGCAGAGGCAGATACTAATCTAGTGGAATGAGCTTTGATGGTTTACGGTAAGGGAATCCCTTTAGTAGAATACACCAGGGAAATACAGCTTGTAATCCAATTTGCTTCAGAAACTTTGGAAATTGGTTTCCCAAATTTTGTCTTGGAATAAGAAATAAAAAGCTGGTCAGACTTTCTGAGGTATTTAGTTCTAACAAATAAAAACATAACTGTCTATGCACATCCAGCATATGGAGTTTGGGGTTCCTATTAGAACGACGAAAATGCATTTTGTCAAATGCATTTTCATCGACACAAAGAGCGAACAGGCAAAATAGCGAAATGGCTGTTAGCGAATTCTTTCCCTGGGAAAGAAGTCGCTTGACCACTTCATTGCTTTGCCATGTTCTGCACTGTAATATGGTCCCTTGTCAGGTATAGCTCCCGAGCGTGAATGTGCAACAGTTACTGACTTTAGGGTTAGGGTGCAGGTTAAGGTAAGTGCATATGTATGAAAGTGTTTACTGTTTTTTTTTTGCGTTAGATGTATGGTTGAGTTACGTGCATATGTGTATTCATTTGTTGACTGTTTTTTTGGGGGGTACAATTAGGGTTAGAGTACGTGTGTATGTGTATGGAAGTGTTTAATGTTTTTTTTTTTTTTTTGGTTGGAACAGCGATTTCTCGTTGTTCTGTGGTTTCAACATTTTCAGCTTTTGTTGAAAATGTGTCGATGAAACATCGTTCGCTGTTTTCAGCATTCGATGTTTCAATATAGACTCGGAGTTTGTACTCTCATTTGTTTTGGAAATTAGGGATGAACACTACAAGATTTACTACCTGGTTAATATTAGCCTCAGAAGCAGCCTAGGGCAGGAAGGAAGGACTGGTGCTCAACGTAACTCTATCTTTGTGAAAGACCAAGTAGGGTAGTTTGATAGATAATACTTGAAATTCAGACACTCTTTTAGCTGAAGTGATGGCTACTAAGAAAGCAGTCTTAAAAGACAAAAACTTCAAATCAACCTTAGCAGCTGGATCGAAAGGAGGTGCAACCAATGCTTGTAAGACCATGGTAAGGTCCCAAGGGGGAGTGGGATCCTTAATGGGATGGCAAAAAAGAAAGGTGCCTTTAAGGAAAGTCTTGCACAGCTTGGAGGAGTCTAATGGTAATGAATTCTAATCCACATGAAAATTCGAGATTGCTGCCAGTTGTACCTTGACAGTGGAAAAGTTCACTCCATTATGAAAAACGTATGTTAAGAAGTTTAACGCAGCAGAAATGGGAGCTGCAAAGGGATCCAGCTGGTTTTGGTGAACTCAAATAGAAAATCTCCTCCACCTGCTGTTATATACTTTCCTAGTGGAAGGTTTATGCGCTGCTACTAAAATCTCCCTAAATGGGGAAGAGAGCCTGGGATTTCTAGCCATCAATGGAATTGGAGGAATCAATCGGTCAATTTCAGGTTGGGTAGATCTGGGTGAGGGTGCTCCAAGGGATGAGATAGGAGGCTCGGAGTGGGATCCAGAGTCCAAGATGGACACACTAGGTGAGACCAGAGGAAGGGAAACCATACCTGTTGCGGTCAAAAGGGGGCAACGAAGATAACTTTGTTCTGCAACCTCTGATCTTTCTGAAGAAACTTGGGAATGAAAGGGGGAGAGAGGGGTAAGCATAAAATAGACCAGGGGGGCAAGCATGGACTAGATCATCTCTCAGTAACTGTCCCTGAGAAGGGATCAGGGCAAAGAACTTGTGAAGAGATTGCAGCAAGGCTGACTCCATTTCTGGAAGATCATTTCTGCCACTTAAGGATTCAGAGACCACTTGTGAGGCATCAGAATGGTCCTGCTGAGCCTGTCCGCAGGAATGCTCGACTTCCATGGAATGAGCATTGCCACTAGAAAGCGGTTGGAGGAGATTGTCCATTACCACATACTCATGGCATCTAAACACAAGGGATAAGAGTTGGTTCCTCCCTGCTTGTTGATGTACCAAACAACTGCAGTGTTGTCTGTTGGAATAGCAATGGTCCCTAAAGGAAGAGTGGTATGAAGGGCTTGCAATGCTAGGAGCACTGGTCTCATCTTCAGGACATTTATGTGCAAATTGGTCTCTAAAGGGGTCCAGCTGCCTTGGACCATCTGACCTAGAAAATGCCCCCCCCCCCCAAGCTAGGAGGCATCCGTGGTCACCTTTGGGGAGGAAGGATAAAGGGATGACTCTGTTCTAGCACCTGCGACTGCAGCCACCAGAAAAGAGATTCCTTGCATACTCGAGAAAGTTTGATTGGATGGCTTAGAGAATAATAAAGGAGGGACCATTGAACTGCTACAGTCCATTGAAGAGCTCTCATGTGAAGATGAGCCATAGGAATAAGAGTTATGGTGGCAGCCATGGAGCTCAACGCTCTTAGAACAAGGTACACTGGAGGTGTAGGGATGTCTAGAATCTGTCTGACATGAAGTCTGAGGGTGGAGATCCTGTCCAGGGGAAGAAAAGCTAAACAATGTGTCATATCCAGATGAGCTCTGATGAAGTCTGTCACCTGTACCAGTTGTAGATGACATTTTTTCAGGTTGGTGGAGATGCCCAAGGCTGAGGCTAGCTGAAGTAAGTAATCCCTGGCATGGAGGAGTCAATGCCTGGTGGGAGCAGTGAGAAGCCAATCATCCAGATAGGGAAAAACATGGAATCCTAGCAGTCTCAGGTGAGAGGCGACTACTGCCATATATTTGCTGAACACCCAGGGGGCTGTTGTGAGATGGAAGGGGAGTACTCTGAACTGATAATGACTTGCTCCCAGCCGGAGGCAGAGAAACCTTCTGGAGTGCCTGTTCATTTTGATGTAATAGTACATGTCCTGAAGGTCTACCAAGCACATTCAGTCATCCTTCTGCAGGAAAGGCAGAATGGATTGAACTGTGACCATTCGGACCTTCAAATTAGCAATGGACTTGTTCAAGTTTGTCAGATTCAGAAAAGGTCTGAGATCCCTCATTCTTTTGGGCAGCAAAAAGAATCTGGAATAGATACCTGATTTGAACTGGTCTTGGGGGACAGTCTTGATAACTCTTTTTGCGAACAACTTTGAAATTTCTAATGCTGCAGCCTCCCTCTGACTGGATGGAACACTGGGGAGGGATGTGGTTGGAGAGGGGTTTTGGAAAAAGGGAATGACATAGCCCTCTGGATATTATGCTCAACACCCAATGGATATTTGAGATGGCTTCCCAGGCTGTTGGGTGTAGAGACAGAGATGTCCCCCAAGTGCCTCCAGAGTAGAGTAGTTGGGCAATCCTTTAAGACATCTGATTGGGCCTGTCTGAAAAGGTATCTCAAGACCCTTCGTTCACCTATCTGAAAAGGTATATCGAGACCCTTGGTTCATCATACCCCCTTTTGCCATGAGGATTTTGTCTGTCATTAGCACCATTTCCACCTCTGCCTCTGGAGGAAAATTGTTCCAGTGATTCCTGAAAAGGACCTGGAGATCTTTGGAATCAAAACTTCTTGCCACCCCGTTAGTTCATGGAAAAGGACCATTGAGGGGTGGCAAAATGGATTCCAACAGCAGACAAGGTCTTCCCATCCTTCTCACTCTGGGAGAGCATGTCTTTAACAGTAGGAACAAACAAAGATGATCCATCAAAGAAAGCATTAGTAAAAGATGCCTTAAAGGGTTCCGTGAAAACACAGAGCTGCACCCAGGCATGGTGCCTTATGGCAATGCCTGAACTGGCTGCCTATGGCATACCCTCTGCAGCATTTGAGATCAACTTCATGGATGTATTCACTATAGAAATAAGGGTGGCCATTCTGGAAGAAAAAGCTTTTTGTTCCTCCACAGACATGGACACTGGGGCAGAACTAGAGAGCTCCTTAACTAGGTCTCTTTGAAGTCTGGCCACATGTGTCAAATAGCTTAGTGCCTGCAAAGTGAAGGTAGCTGAAGCATACTCCCACTTTTCAAATCTGTCCACCTTCCGAAACTCCCTATTTAGGGGGAGAACAGAGGAGCTTTCGTGAGCCAGCTCCTTTTTAGTGGTTTCTGCAACCACCATGACATTGACGGGGATGCCCTTGGTCCAATGAGGCATAACCAAAGGTGTGCTAAGGATCTTGTCCGGGCATTTGAGGATGGGTTACACTGTGTCCAGCTCCTTTCACTCTCTGTGGGAGATGAGATCAGTAAGAAGATCCACAGGGAGGGAGCACCCAAGATGTAGCTGGGCCTGACTCAAAGGCTTACAGAAACACCAACTCATCTGGGTTAGGGTTTGGGTGGACCACCACCCTACCTGGTGCAGAACTTCCACGATATCTCCAAATGAGACATCCTCAGGTGGGGATCTTGGGGACCATTCCCCTTCCTCCAAATTGGTGTCCTCATTGAGGGATTCTGGAGAGGAATCCACATGCCTCCTTTTGCACATACGCTTACAAGGGACTTCCTTGATGGGATGTTCTGATGAGGTATCGGAAGACTCAAGGTATTCCAAGTGAGAATAAACCTGGAAGCTCTTTTGGGCAGGCTGTCTGGGAGGAGACAGAAGGGATACCTCTTGCACCAATTCTCCTGAGGAAGGATCGGGCTCTGAGTGATGGAGAGCTGAGTCTCTTCTAGAGGTGGAAAGAACTCTCTCCACCACCTCGAATGCTGAGGACCAACAGGAGTCCAAGGGAGCCCACACTGGAGCTGAAGCTATCAATGCAGAAACCCTATGAGTTCTCACCACTCTCAGATCTGAGAGGGGAGTTGGAACTGAACTATCAAGCACCAAGGCTCTGAGGGGAAGAGACAGCTCTGAAAACATAGCAGCTGACATCAAACCCTCAGATCCAACACCTGAGCTATATCTCCGAGAGTCACCCTGATCCAAAATTGTCGGTGCAGAACTACTCAGGTCAACCATCTGAGTCGAGGTAACTGTACCTATTGGCTCCAATGTGTCAGCTCTCAGGATCTTTGGATCCAACAACTCTGAAGCCAGGGGTCAGATCAGAGAAGGAGAGACAAGGATAAAAGCAGGCTGAAGGCTACCAGATCCAACAGGGGATGGAGAAGGCAAGACCCCCAGTTGAATTTGTGCCTTGAAAAACATCAGCATTCTCCCCACCTCAGCTTTAAAAAGGCTGTGCAAGGACCTGGGGGATGAAGCAACTGAAGGAGGACTGGAGAGTGGTCTCGGGGAATGAAGAATATGAGAAATGGACCTGGAGGTAACTGGCTCTAGAGAAAACTTGGGAGATTGCAACCAGACCATTTCCTCACCTACATTCAGATACCATGGCTTAGGATCCAAAGTTTTGGAAGACTTGTGAGAGGGCTCCCCGGGCAAGGAAGAACTTCTTTCTGGGGAACTTTCCCTCTCCTTATGCCTCTTGTCAGGGGTTTGAGCCCCAGACGTGGATGGAGAACCAGAAGAGGAGGAAGAGGGCAGAAGACCTTTGGTATCAATTTACTTTTCCTATCAATCAAAGTGCACTGACTGAACCCAGCACAGATGGAGCAAAATGAGTCCAGATGAGAAGCACCCAAGTAAACAACGTATTCTATGTGGCCATAGCAAAGAGGAATTTTATGCCCACATGTACAGCACTTTTTAAAACCCACTGGCTTGTCCAACATTGTAGCTGCCAATCAAGAAACACACAGGCAACAACTTTTAAACACAGAAAAATGCTTTAACTATAGCCATAGACAGTACTTAAGGCAGATAGAAGTTTCTCTCCTTTGTTTTGGAAGCAGAAAAAGAACGGACCCACACGGTGCAGATAATGATAAAGGATAGAGTAGACAACTACTTGAAACAGAGGAGATTTAAAGAAGAAAACTTTGAAATTTACTTACAAAAAAAAATAGGAGCTCAGATAGTCGCTATCCCATGCTGTTCAAAAACGCAGCAAATGAGATCTGAGTGATGAAGGCGGAGGGGAGCATTATGGGTAGGTGAGGAGGAGCTCAAATCTTTGGATTCTAAAGCTGTAGTATTTATATATATATATATATATATATATATATATATATATATATATATATATATATATATAGAGGGAGAGAGAGAGCGAGAGAAATAAATAGATATAGGTTTACACTGAAAAACTTGAAACTGTATCGGTCAACCCTGCAGTTTTCAAGTTGCTAGAATGTCGAACCAAAATGTATTGACTACACTACAGTGAATGGGTAGTGTAATTCGAGCATTTGGATTCAGCATTGTGCAGGGAGATCACGGTTCAGTGAGGAACAGGGAATTAGCCCATTTCCTCACTGTAGTGCGATCTCGGAGTTGGTATATTTAATGTTTAGGTGGAGTGGGGGGGGCTGCCCCCCTACAAAATAATAGAATTAACATACTGTTGACTGTAGAGGTTAATGGTACGTTAATGTGCATAGCAGGAGGTGAGTGATGTCACCTCCTGCTATTTCAAATAAATCGAACCACGGTTGTCAATGTATTCATTTTCACTTTGGTTTACTTTTCGGCATTCCAGATTCAGAATTTAGGGTCAATGTTCTAAACAGTCAACTAAGGTGGATTCGAAATGCCAATAGTAAACCACAGATATAGATGGATCTATGTCAGAATGTCAAATGCTCAGAATGTCAAATGCTCAGAACACTGAGCCCAGAAGCATGAAATGGCAGAATACCAAACTGCCAAAACAGCTAAGAATGGAAGACCAAATTCACTTGTGCCCACCACATCTTCAACTATTTATATATCCTAGCTTTGAGATTGCACTGCAGCTGGGAATGGAGAAAACTTCAAACCCAGCTGTATTACAATCTCACACAATCATCCACTTCCAATGTAGGATCTTCTGTACTTCACTGTTTTGGCATTTTAGTATTCCACCTTTCGAGCTTCTGGAATTACTACAGCAAAGTGCTGATTAGCACTAGCAGTAACACTGCATAATTTAGAGACATGCAAATCAGTCAATGACACCTTTCCCTATTGTAGCTAATCTGTCATTGCATTACAGTTATTCATTATCATGAAAACTTTTTTGCCACGGCACTTTAAGCTTAAGGCAGGATTCTTTCTAAACCCCAGCCTGAATTTCAGATTGCAAAGTCATAATCACTTTTAGGCCAAGGAGATAGTTTTCACTCTTATGCTATAAAAAGGAAAAATACAGTTATGATTTTACATATTATGTTTTCACTCCCTCTAAAAAGGTAACACTGGGTACTTTACTTGTGAATTGAGTCTGAACACGTGCATTAGGGAAGGTTTGAAATTATGATCACAGCCTTGAAAACCAAAACACGGGTTATAGCTTCACTACTTTTTCTAAAAATACAAATTCTAGCTTCAGTTCCTTTTGCACAAACACTACTCATGCTGGAATGTGCCTCTTTTGAGAAAGGACAGTGCCTCTCACTGGGAAGTCATATAAACAAAGTTATGTACTCACCATAACATTCCATCTGTATTGTCCATTTTCATTCTTCGTTAGCCAATGGGTTCAGATCTGACTCAGACACTTTCTAAAGATTCTAGGATTCAAGTCTCGAACTCCTCCCTTACCCATAATACCCTGACCACCTCAGATTGAGTTTGCTGCTATTATATATACATATAATACAATAATAATGCTATGACAGGAAAGTAATAGCTGAAAGGTGAGGAGCTTAAACAGGAACTACAGTCCTAATAATACTTCCGTTAGGTGTCTCTCAAAGAGAATGACATGGGAAAGGAGGGGATTGGAGTTGAGGAAAGATAAAAATGGACAACACAGATGGAATGTTATGGTGAGTACATAACTTTTTTATCTGAGGTTGTCACTTTCATTCGTTCCTCAACCAGTGGGACAGAGTCCTCAGCTACAATAACCTTGGATGGCCCTCATGGAAGGATGTCCTGAAGCACCATGGAATCAAAGGCAGCTCTTTTCCTGGAAATGATATCTAATTTGTAATGCCCAACAAAAGTATAAGTATTTGACTAAGAAGCAGATTCATGATCATCATCAATAGAGGTTCTAGACCAGAAAGCTGCTGAAGTAGACGTTGACATGGCTGAATGTGCATTTAATTATCTAGGTAATGCAATACCTTTCAAACAGTAGATGTAGGAAATGCAATCTGTTATCCATTTGGCCAGGGTAGTCTTAGAAACTGACCTACCCATTTTTACTTTAGAAAAGGAAACACATAGTTGATCAGATTTTCTGAATGCTTTTGTTCCATTCAGATAAAAACTCAGTTGTCTACATACATCAAGAAGATAAAAAGTATATTCTCTTTTATTTTGAAATTTAGGGAGGAAAACTGGCAAATTGATGACCTTATTGATATTATTCTCAGAGGCAACCTTTGGTAAAAAGGAGGGACTTATGTGTAAGGTAGCAAAAAAAAAAGATGGCGGCACCCAGGGAGGCTGCGGCTGTGTTAGCTCGTGATACAAGATTGCTTAATTTGACTTATTTTTCTGGCAAAAATACGTGAAAATCATTTTCCAGTCATTTAAATGATGTTACAGTAACTTACAGCAGAAAGAAACTTCTGGAAATCAAGTATTCCATTGTGCCATCATTCTGGCTGAATTCCCTGCTTACCACAGAGCATCTGGGGCCTATAAGACTCACAGAACTGCTAGAAATCAACATCCTAACCAAATAAGATTCAAGGTACCTAAATTAGGGAATGGAAGGTTCTGGAACAATCAGGATGAGATCTAAAAGGAAGAGATGTAACAGAACCAGGAAAAGAGGCTGCAGAGCTGGGACTGCTGCCAGATTGAAAACAAACCCTCACAGGCCTGCATGTCCCTCAATTCTGTTAGCAAATGTATGTTCTTTAGACAACAAGATGGACTTTCTCAGGCTTGAGCTCAAAATCACAAACAAGGTGAGAAATTCCTGTCTGTTAATCTTAGAGAGACTTGTCTAAATAACAGGATTAGTGACAGTTCTGTAAACCTTGATGGTTTCACTTTGTTCAGAGCTGACAGGAACCTAGCTCTGTGTGGAAAAGCTAAGGGAGGCGGAGTGTGCATTTATGTGAATGATAGCTGGTACAAAAACTGTTAACATTGTGAATGAACATTGCTCTGTAAATGTGGAATTTCTGATACTGAAATGCAGACCTTTTTATGTGCCCAGTGAAGTAAATGGTCTATGTAGTAACAGTATATATACCACCGAGTGCTAACATCACTAACTGAAGCACTGAATATACTGCATAATACTATACGTGAGCTGCAATGCAAGAATTCTGACTATACATTTGTGATAGCTGGTGACTTGAACAAAGCAGATCTCAGGGAGGTGTTAACCAGTTACTACCAAATTTTGGATTTTCCCACAAGGGAAGCAAATACTCCGGACAAGGCTTACACCAGCATAAAAAGGGGCATATAGAGCTGTACAACAACCAAACCTGGGTGTCTCTGATCACATCTCCATAAAACTAATACCAGTTTACAAACCTCTCTTGATCAGAGATAAGCTCACTGTGAAACAAATTAGGGTCTGGCATGAAGGAGCTATGGAAAGTCTCAGGGACTGCTTTGAAACCACAAAGTGGGATGTCTTCCGGGAGGCAGCCATGGTGAACAACCTGGTGAACACAGATGAATGTACAGAGACAACTATGGCTTATATATCCAAATGTGTGGAGGATGGAATGAAAATCAAAAATATTAAAGTAAAAGCCATCCAAAACCATGGCTAAACAGCAAGGTGTATGAGTTATTGAGGGCAAGAAACACTGCTTTCAGGACAAAGGATAAGAAGTGTCTAATGTGGTAAGGGCTAATCTTAAAAAGGGTATCAAGGAGGCCAGGTATGGAAAGAGGATACAAGGATGCTTCAAGGATGCGAAAGACTCAAGAAGCATGTGGCATGGTATTGAACAGCTAACTGACTACAAGACCAAGTCAGCTCAGTGTGATGAAAGCAGTGAATTGCTGAACAATCTAAACACATTTTATGGCATGTTTGAAGAGAAAAACAACCTGGAGGCTGTAATGCTTCTCAATGACCAAAAGGAAGCAGTACTTAACTTCAGTGCTGTGGATGTAAGGAACCAACTGAGAAAAGTGAACCCCAGGAAGGCTGCTGGCCCTGATAATATTCTGGGGAAAGTATTGAAAGGTTGTGCACACCAACTCAGCATAGCCTTGATGGACATCTTCAATACCTCGCTTGTCCAGAAAAAAGTACCATCATGCTTCAAAGTTACCAACATAATCCCCCTGCCCAAAAAAGCCAGCCCCACCTGCCTAAATGATTACAGGCCAGTGAACCTTACATCAAATGTAATGAAATGCTTCGAAAGACTGGTTAAAAGGCATTTGACTACAGTACTACCCCAATCCTTTGACCCACTGTTTGCCTATTGGGCAAACAGATCAACTGCCAATGCCATTTTCATGGCATAAATAAAGGGCTGTGCAACTGGATCCTCGATTTCCTGACTGGAAGACCACAAAGAACATGTGTTGGTAACATTTCAGGGAGTATTACAATCAAAACCAGAGCACCCCAGGGCTGTGTGCTGAGTCCTCTACTGTTCACAATCCTTACCCATGACTGCTCTGGAAAAGTTAGCAACAACCACATCATCAAATTAAAAAAAGCGAACCAGGGACAACTGCAAAACACCGATTTATTAATACAAAAAGAAAAGAAATCCAGTACTAAGCGCTTTCACCCACACACGTTAGGGCATCATCAGAGTACTGAGAATCCATGTATTGACTTCCTTTTAAATCCTTCCACAAATTAAATAATTAAACAATTAAACAATTTATTTCCTATGGAGCTAATAAATTATCAATTTTAAAACATTAAAATCATCAAATATTGACATAAACAGCCAAGACTAGTGTAGAATTAATACTAATAATATATATATATATATATATATATATATATATATATATATATATACTAAAACTATTTATCAAGGAACCTGTGTGTAAATAGTGCAAATAAATAAAAATTAAAAACTAAAAATATATATCTGTATATAAATATAAATAATTATTAAACATCTTACATAAAAACATTAAATACTAAAAAACATTTTAAAAGGCATTGCCACAATAATAGTTACACTAACATTATAATTCATGTGGTTATAAAAAAAATAAAATGAACCAACTATTGAATATTAACCTAATAGGAGGTCCTATACAATAATCAAATAAATTGAGACTTATATTTGAGTATACTGGATATAGAGATGTGCTCATTAATACCAGGACTAGAACTGGCATTTAGCCTTAATTGCCATAAACATTCTTTGGCCTCAAGTAGGGTATTATCATCACCACCTTTATTGTTGTTGTAGTATGCAATTCTATCAATAACAAAGAATAAAAACCTCTTAAAATTCTGACATCTTGAACTATGTGTATAAAGAGAACTAGTATTTTTTTTGTTTTTTTATATCTCTAACATGCTCCACTATCCATTCTTGGAGTTTCTGTATCGTCTTGCCAACATAGAAGGCTGGACATGATGAGCAAATAGCAAGATAAACCACCATTTTGGTGTTGCAGTTACAATGACCTGGGCATCTAATTGTTTTACTAAAATTGTGTACAGCAACATACGGTCCATCATTAATAAATTTACATGTATGACATGCCCCACATTTACTCATCTTAGATGAATTAAACATATTGTTATTATTAACTGCCTCAAAATGTTCTTTAAGATTCATCCCCCTACTGTATGTAATCTTAGGCCCAGTCCCTAAATTGTCAGTTAGTTCACCATTATTCTGAAAAACACTTACCCAGGTCTCATGTATTATATCAACTATCCTGGATGTTACTTCATTAAATGGTATAATAAGGGTATCCTTTCTAGAGGTATTTTTAATCTTAGATATATTATCAAAACCAAACTTTATTATAGGTTTGTATATTTGATATTTTTTCTTATGAATCTCTTCACTAACTTTAACAATTAATTCTAGTGGATAGCCTCTATCAATAAACATATCAGATAATATTTTAATCTCATTACAAAACTTGGTGTCCACTAATAATTCTAGAAAATCTGACCATCTGTCCCTTTACCAAATAATTTTTTTGGTAATAGGGATGGCAACTATTAAAATGAAAAAAAGAATTTGAATGTGCTTTTTCCTAAAAATATTGGATTCCAACCTACCCATGTTTTTATAAAATAATATATCTAGATACTCACAATTATTTTCAAATATCTTAGTAGTGAAATTCAAAAAACTGGATGTCGTTTTTAGAAATTTTTCAAATTCAATAAGCAATAATCTGTTACCCTTCCAAAAAATAAGAATGTCATCCAGGTACCTTAAGTAAAGGGCAATATTAGGCCAGAAACTAGAAGTAAAAACATATTGTGTTTCCCATAAGGCTAACACCAGATTAGCATAAATGGGGGCACATCTGGCCCCCATAGCCACTCCTGTACTTTGTTTATAATGTTCACCATTAATAAACATGAAATTGTTTTCAAGTACAATAGCCATCAGTTCACTTAACAATTTACATTTAGTCTTATTTAAAACACTAAATTTCAATAAACTTGTCTCAAACATTTCAAGACCTAAATCATGAGGGATCATTGTAAATAAGTTGACAATGTCAATAGTTACCATAATCATATCATCATCAATATCAGTAAAATGTTCTCTCACTTTTTCTAAGCAATGCCAGGAATCTTTTAATATATGAGGCAGATGTTTTAAAGTTCCCTTACAATGCAAATCTATGTATGAGGCAATGGCTTCAGTCTTAGAACCCCTAGCAGAGACTATAGGTCTAAACGGTGGATTGTGTATATCCTTGTGAATTTTAGGAATACCAAAGATGGATGGCGTCATTGGATGTTCTACTAATAAAAAATTATATTAATCTTTAGTGATGACGCCATCCATCAGAAATTCATATAGATACCAATCCACCTTTATATATGCCCTTTCCATCTCATGTTTTGACACCTTTTCATAAGTCATGTTGTCACTCAACATTATTGTCATTTTATTCAAATAGTCTGTTTTAGACATAATAACAACCCCACCCCCTTTATCGGGTTTCATAACCCTGAATTTATCAGTAGTAATCAGCTCTTTAAGACAACATTTTTCAGCTGAAGTCAAATTATCAGATGTAGTTCTTCCATTCTTTAGTATTCTTCTAATTTGTGTTTCACATAGTCTTTCAAATAAATATATTATCGGGTTCTGTGGGGGTATAAAAATACTACTCCTTTTAAGTGTAAAACTAGTATTGTCACTCTGGTTACATTTGTTACTAGCAAAAAACAGTTTAAGATAGAGTGTTCGAGTATAAAGTTTTAGATCAATCATAATCCTACCAACATCCAATTTAAATGAAGGGACAAATCTAAAGCCCTTCTTAAAAAGGTTTACATAGGCAGCATTAAAGTGAGTGTCAGTGTAATTGTATACTCTAAAACCTCCTCCTGTAATAACAGAACAGTGCCTTTCAATGTTGTCAATGTCCTTCTCCTGTGTAATTTCCATAGAAAATGGCAATATATCAACACAATCCAGAGAATAAGGGCATAAACTGACACTATCATGAATGTCACTCATATAATAGCCTGTTGGATAAACTAGTGCCTCACTCAGTAATGTTGTAGTTGTACTACAATGACTAGTATTTAACGGTACCAAGAATTGGTTCTGTGTGTTGTCTTGTAATAAGGTCGATTCTGTTGATATTGTTGGCCTCCATATCGATCCCGGAGCCGCTCTGACCTTCTCAGTGTTGGCTCGTCTAAAAAAAAACCCTCTCCATTCTCATTATTAACTCTGTAATTCTGTTGTGTACTAGAGTGGTTATTAGAGGTGTTCAAATTATTCTTGGCTACTGAATCGTTCACAGGCTGTTTCGACAGTCGCCTCATATTTTTTAAATCTTTAAAATGCACATACACTTTTTTATTCTTGTAGTCATTTGTGTCCCTTACTAATTTGTAGTTTTTTGTTTCTAACCCTTTACTAATAAATCTATCCATGTCTTTAATGATATTATCAAGACGAAATCTATTAAATTCGAATAACAAGTCTTGGCGAATATTCTTATCTAAAATAGCCAGTTGTTCATTTAAAACAGCAAGTTTGCAATTGTTATTGTGAATAATTAGTTTAATCAGTTCAATACCTGTTCTATTGAACAGTTGCAGCAGTTCTTCAAACAGTTCTGTTCCTTCTAAAAAACCAAACGGAAGTTTGAATACACGTAGTCCCTTAGGCACTTGGCCAAGCTCAAGGGACCTCTCCAAAAAAGCGCTGTCCATCTGTAGAGTTTTGAATGTTCTCAGTGTCTTTTCAAACTCTGACAACTGTTTGTTCAAACTACCTAAATCATTGTTATTACTCCGTGTTGTGTGCTGAAAAACAGGAGCAGCTAAAATATCTTTTAAATCCATCAACAATTTTTTTCCGTACCTCAGTGTCTCTAGTAACACCGTCCCTAGTGTTCGATGCTCTGTTCGAAGGCAGGTTCCCAAGCTGTGCATTTCCTGCATTGACCCCTCCTCCTATGGAACACGCCGAACCATGACTAGCTGACGGTTGCACCGGACTCGATCCTGGTGTGGAATGTAATGTAAAAAGTTGCTCCTGGGACTCAGTAACAACCATATTAGTTGCCACAGGAGTTTTAAGTCCTTTCTCCTGTAAAACATTAATGAGACGCTGCGTAGTCTCAATGTACTGAAGAAAAAGTTGCTCCATAGTTGAAACCACGATAATCCAGGTGAACAAATATGTAATTTTTAATTTTATAAAATCAGTGATCAAACATCGTACCAGTAAGCCCACAAGGATGATAATGAACAGTTCTTATACTTGTAAAACGAAAAAAAGCGAACCAGGGACAACTGCAAAACACCGATTTATTAATACAAAAAGAAAAGAAATCCAGTACTAAGTGCTTTCACCCACACACGTTAGGGCATCATCAGAGTACTGACAATCCATGTATTGACTTCCTTTTAATTCCTGCTGTTCATAGATTTCAGCTCGGCATTCAATATGGTGATTCCAATGCAACTTATAGAAAAGCTAATCAACCTTGGCATAAATAAAGGGCTGTGCAACTGGATCCTCGATTTCCTGACTGGAAGACCACAAAGAACCTGTGTTGCTAACATTTCAGGGAGTATTACAATCAAAACCAGAGTACCCCAGGGCTGTGTGCTGAGTCCTCTATGGTTCACAATCCTTACCCATGACTGCTCTGGAAAAGTTAGCAACAACCACATCATCAAATTTGCAGATGATATCACAGTGGTAGGACTCATAAGTGGTGATAACAAGAGTGGGTACAAGAATGAGGTCAAATCCCTGATTGAATGGTACAATAACAACAATTTGGACCTGAACGTCAATAAAACAAAAGAAATTATTATTGACTTCAGAAATAGCTCTGCCGTGCACCTGCCCCTCAAGATAAATGGTGAAGAAGTGAAAACAGTCCAAACTACAAAGTTCCTGGGAGTACATATATCAGAGGATCTTTCCTAGAGTACAAACATAGGCCGGCTAATTAAAAAAGCCCACCAGCAACTACACTTCCTAAGAAGGCTGAGAAAAGCAAAGCTCTCTATGAATGCTCTAATTACCTTATACAGAGGAGCCATTGAGAGCATTATCACCAGCAGCTGCACTGTATGGTTCGGTAACAGCACAATAGCCGAAAGGAAGAAGCGGCAAAGAATAATAAGAACAGCAGAAAAGATCATGGGCACTAGTCTTCATACCTTACAGGAACTCAAAATACTGAGTGACAGTTCTCAACCAACGTATGGTTAATTCACTAAACTTGCTTCTGGTAGAAGGTTATGGAGTATCCGCTGCAGGACCTCCAGATTCATGAACAGTTTTTATCCATCTGCAATAAGACTCATTAATGCAGACATAACTCTGGATGTATCAAAGCTATAATAGATTGTTACACTCTCATTCTTTTTTTTCCATACAATAATTCTATTTATTTACTGCATACTAAACTTAATATATTCTCATTCAAGTGCAATTCCAGTCACTTCCTTATGTGCAATATCACCCAGTCTCACCTCTGTGTATAGTGTACTTTTCTTTTCATGTGTTATCGAGTAGTCAGTGTTGTCCAGTGTAATGGTGTACAAGCATGTGTGTCAGCTACTTAGATATTTAGTTTTGTACTATAGTTATTGTTTATTCTCCAATACCTATCATGTCTGTCTTTTTCTGCTTTTCTCCTGTAAAAGAGCTGACACTCAAAATTTCATTTAGGTAGCACTTGTGTTTCTTAAAAGACAATAAAGTTTCTTTGAATTTTGAATTTGATTTTGAATCTTTGTGAAAAATCATATACTATTGTTTGGAAGATAGTGCTTGTAGTCCCGATACTCATCTTGCTTAGGATATATCTACCAAAAACACAGTTTTCCAGGAAAGAAATTTGAGATTCTCCTTGGGAGATGGCTCAAAAGGAGAATGTGCTAAGGCTTGTAAAACCATGGTGAGATTCCAAGGTGGAGTGGGGTCTTTTATTGGAGGTCTAAGTAAGAAGGCACCCATAAGAAATGCTTTACACAATTTAGATAAAGATAAAGAAGAAGCATTATCCTCTGTATAGTAGGTGAAGATGGCTGGCAATTTAACTTTAACTTTAATAGTAGAGAAACTTGCTCAATCCTGGAATATTGAGGCAAGGAAGTCATGTACTGCTGGGACTGGAACAGTGAAGGGATCCAATTATTTCTGTTGACCCCAAATAGTGAATCTTTCCATTTACTATTGTAGAGTTTTCTACTAGAAGCTTTATGGAAAGATACCAAATTTTTTGAACTGCAGAGGAAAGCCTGGAATGTCTAGCCATCATTGGAACTGGAGAAGCCATGCAGTCAGTTTGGGGGCTACAAGATTTGGATGAGTCTGTCCTGATGGATGAGCTAGGAGGTCTGGACTGGGATCCAGCATCCAAGGAGGATCTACTAGGTGAAACCAAAGAAATGGAAACCACACCTGCAGAGGCCAAAAGGGAGCAATGAGGATCATTCTGCTCTTCAACTGTTGTGCTTTCTGAAGAAATTTGGGGATGAGGAGTAGGGGAGGATAAAAGGAGGCCGGAGGGCCAAGCACTGAACTAGGGCATCTTTCAGTGACTGTCCCTGAGGAGGGATCAGGGCAAAAAACCTGCTGCATTTGTTGTTAGAGGGGGGTGCAAATAGGTCACAGCAAGCTTCATCCCATTTGTGGAAAATTATGTTTGCCACTGACTGAGAGACCACACCTGAGGCATGAGGATGGTCCTGCTGAGTCTGTCTGCCAGAATGTTGGACTTTCCCATTGTGTGCATTGCTCCTAGGAAGCAGTTGGAAGAGATCACCCATTACCAAATGCTCACTGCTCATCCAAAAGAGCTTCCAAACAGTTTCACCTATGGAGCTCCCCATCTGGTCTGATACTTCCCTGGAACATCCCACTGAAGAGGTTCATTGTAAGAGAACATTCAAGAGGATGCACCTGGATTCCCCCACAGGATTCCCTCGGACAACACTGACTTCAATGAGGAGGAAAGGTCCCATAGATCACCATCAGAAGACGTCTCATTTGGAGGCATCCTAGAAATCCTTCACCAGAAAGGTGGTTGGTTTTCCCAAAACCCTTCCCAGGAGGAATTGGTGTTTTTGGAAGCCTTCAGCTTATAGATATTGTCTCCCGCAGGGTGTGGAAGGAACCAGACTCCATGGAACCTATTCCAAAATGACCAGATAAAATTCTTAGTGCACCGACAGATAGACAGCACTGGATGAAAGGAATTCCCGCAGATGCCATGGTTGTTGCAGCAGCCATAAAGAAGGAGCTAGTGGAACAAAGCTGCACTGTACATCCCCCTAACAGGGAGTCTAAAGCTTTGGACACATTTGGGAAGTGGGGCTATGTGCAGAGGGACTTAGTAAAGGGACTCTCTAATTCTTACCCAGGGCCCATGTCTACAGAGGGACAGAAAACATTTTCTTTGAGAATGGCCACCCTACAGTCCATCTCAAACATGTCCATGAGATTAATCTTACATGTTGCAGTGGGTACCTCAAGAGCAGCTGGTTTGGGCATAGCCATAAGGAGACCTGCCTGGATGTTATGTGACTTTGTGGAACCTTTCAAGGCATCATTCATTAATGCTCCCTTTGATGGATCATCATTGTTTGACCTATCAGTGAAAGATACTCTTTCCTGGAGTGAACAGGATGAAAAGACATTCTCTGCTATTAGAATTCTCTTTTCTACCCCACAAGGACCCTTTTCTAGGAACCAGAGTGGTGGTAAGAAAATATAGTTAAAGAAGTCTCAAGGTCCTTTCCAGGAGTCCCACTGAGATTTTTCCCCAGAGGCAGAGGAGGAAACAATTATAATGGTAGACACCACCTGCATGGCAGAGGGGGTCCGCAGAATCAAGGGTCTCGAGATTCTTTCTTGGACAGGTCCTTCCAGCTGTTCTTAAAGAATGCCCAACTGTCCCTCTCTGGATGCAGTCAGGGGTGCTTTCCTTGCACTAAGATGCCTGGCTTACCACCCCAAACAGTTTTTAAGTACAAAAGATCATATCCAAAGGATACTTCATTCCCTTTTTACAAATCATGGGAAAACTAAACAAAATTCTCCCCGATGTTCCACCCAATCAGAGGGAGCTTAGCAGCTCAGGAAATTGCAAAGTTGCTAGTCGAAAGAGTCATTTGGGAGGTCCCACTAGACCAAATAGGATCTGGAATTTATTCAACGTTCTTTTTAGTGCCAAAAAAGACAGAGGACTTGAAGCCAATTCTGGTCCGAACCTACCTGTACCAATTTGTAAAGAACTCCAGATTCTGGATGGTCACAGTCCAGTCCATTCTACCTCTTCTTCAGAAGATTAACTGGATGTGCTCAATCAACCTTCAAGATGAATACTATCACATCAAAATGAACAGAATGTTAATGAAGGAATCTCACTTTCAGCTTGGAGTCAGTCATTACCAGTTCAGTGTTCTGCCCTTTGGTTTCACCACAGCCCCCAGGGTGTTCACCAAATGTATGGCAGTGATAGCAGCTCACCTGAGACTGCTTGGATTCAAAATGTTTCCCTATTTAGATGACTGGCTTCTGACCCCACCAATCACACATCTACTAACACAAGCCAGAAATTATCTGCTTCACCTAGCAACTGCACTGGGAATCATCATCAGCATGCAAAAATCTCATCTACAACCAGTTCAAGTGATAGATTTCAGAGGGGAAGGTTTGGACACAGTCAATAGTCTAGCTTTCTTGCCCAGAACAAAATTCTTACATTGAGAACACACATCAGACAGGTCCTTACTGTTCCAACTCCCTCAGCAAGACTGACCCTCAAAGCATTAAGTTTGATGTCTGCCAAGATAACTTTGATTTCCACAGCCCACTTACACATGAGGATTCTGCAATGGGCTGTAGGGGTGCAGTGGTCCTTTCATCACTGTTCTTTGAGTCATATCATAAAATTGTCTCAAGTGTGCAGAAATTCTCTTCTTTGGTAGGTCCACTCTGAAGAAGTCGAGCGAGGGCATCCATTTATACTTCCTCCCCCCAGTGCCACATTGACCATGGATGCCTCCCAGTTTGGGTGTGACGGCATTTCTTGGGATGGATGGTGCAAGGCACACAGTTGATACAAGAGACCAATCTGCATATCAACATCCTAGAATTGAGACTGGTGCTTCTAGTATTGCAGGCCTTTCAGTGCTTTCTTCCTCTAGGGACTATTGAAGTACAAACAGACCTGTCAGTAGTCTGCTACATCAACACACAGGGGGAACCAGATTTTACCCCCTTTGTCGAACTTTTAATACAAAGTTGATGCCTATTTGTTTGGCTAGTGTAAATACTGTAGTAGCCAAATAACTACCCTACTGGTGTTTTGGGGAAGATGCATTTTGTGTTTGAAATGAATTTTAACAAAAAGTATGCTAAAACCGAGAATGCTTTGTACTTAGAGTAGTAGGAAATTACTCAGAATTCTTGGCATCTGCATGCATTTAGGTGTTAAACAAAGGCTCCATGTAAAGGTGAAAATGACACAGTGATAGAGGACCATCCTTTCTGGTTCCAGATTTTATAGGATTTGGTTTGCAAAGAAATGTGTAGAGTTCTGTTATAAAAATTTAACACTTAATACATTTAAAATAGAGAATGGATTGTTCTCCAAAACTTTGAATGCAACATTGCAGCCTACCTTATCAAATAAACTTAGAAACATAAAATGCAAAAGTTGGGAAATTACATTTTTTATTGATGATACTTGTGTTTCTAGAGTCAAAGTCTGAACTTTTGTTTGTCATTTCTAAGTACAGCCTGACTGAAAAGGGAAGAGATTAAATGAAACTTAATCAACCATGCCACTACAAGCTGTAAAAGCAATACAAATGTTAATATTGTAAATTAAGAGTGCTGCAACAGGAGATCTGTGTTGTCTGCTTCCATCCTTTTCAACCTGTGGTTTATTGAATCTGACCTGGATCCAACAGCAGCCTTTCTTCTGAGACATCAGCTTCAAAGCTCCATGTTTTTTACCCATAATACACTGCTCTCCATTTACCTTAGACTGAGTTTGCCACTCACACAGATCAAAAACATGGAAGAACCACTCCAGGAGCAAAGGGGAAACCCAATGACTCAGTTGGCCGATCACATGGAGTACAACATACAATAAGGAGGGGGATAGGACAGATGGATGGTTAAAACAGACAACACAGAAATATCATTATGGTAAGTACATAACTTGTGTATCTGATATTGTCTTTTACATCTGCCTTTAACCTGTGGGACAGAGTCCCCAGCCACGTAACATCCAAAGGGAGATGAGAGAACATTTTGCAAAATGGTGGAACTGACAAAGGCCCTTAACCTCAACTGCACATCCAATTTGTAATGGGACATAAAAGTATGACAACTAGTACAAGTAGAGGCAGTATAAATGTAATCAATAGAGGCTGTGGAGAAAATAATAGTAGAAGTAGACACTGCCCTGGTAGACTGATCTCTAGATGGTTTTGCAGGGAAGGACCTTCTTCTCAAGTTGTTCACAAAATAAATGGAATCAGAAAGCCATTTGGATAGAGTTGCTTTTGGCACTGATCTGCCCAACCTGGCCCTGGAAAAAGAGACAAAAAATAGTTTTGACTTTCTAAAGGCTTTTGTTTGGTCTAAATAGAATCTCAGCTGTCTATGAACATCCAGACAATGTAGCAAATATTTTACCTTATTACTAAAATTCAGAACAAAACATAGGCAAGTGAATAAGCTGGTTCAGATTAGATTCTGATGATACTTTGGGCAAAAGGAGAGATCAGTCCTGAGGGTAACTTTGTCCTTATGAAAAATCAGATAAGGAGTGACAAAGGATAGAGCCTGCAGCTCCAAACCCATCTCACTGATGTAACAGGAAGATTGTTTTTTAAGACAGCAACTTCAACAGAATGGTGGCTGAAGGCACAAAAGGAGGGCTAGCTAATGGCATGAATGGCAAATCTGAAGGGGGGGGGACAGGACGTAACAAAAATGTACCCCTCAAGAAATCTTTTGAACTCTTTAGGGCAGCTAAAGGAGCATTATTCCTCCCAATGTGAAAATTAGAAATAGCAGCAAGCTGAACCTCGATGGCAGAATAGCTCAAACTTGATTGAAAAAAGCCAACCAGGAACTCCAGAATAGGATCAAGTTGGTTTGAAAAGGGATCTAGACCCTTCAATGAAGCCTAAATAATTGAGTCTCTCCATTTACTAGCACAGATCTTCTGTGTAGAGAGTTTCTGGGAAGAGAATAAAATATCAATAACTGTCAGACAGCTTGGGATAGCAGGCCATCATGGGAACTGGAGAAACCACAGTTAACCTGAGGGTGCAATCACTCCTAGATGAGAAATCAACCTTGGAATGGGATTGAACATTGGGGATAAGGGCAGAGAAAGGGGAACCAGACTTGTTGGGCATAACGGAACAGTGACAATTACAGTCACTCTACAACAAGCTGATTTTTTAAGACATTTTATTATGAGGAGAATTGGAGGTAGGCATACAGGAGATTTGGGAGCCAAGCATACAGAAGATCATTCTCTGGTGTTTGTCCCTCAGGGGAAAGCCAGGGCATAAAAACTGCTGCACTTCATGTTGGATGAGGTGGCAAAGGGATTGCAGTAAGGAGTGCTACCAGTATCAGAAAATCTGAGCTGCTACTTCAAGATGCAAGGACCACTCATGAGAAAGAAAAATGCTCCTGCTTAAACTGTCTACCAAATTGTTGGACTTCCTTGGATAAGACTGAGCTCACCCTTGCTTGTTTAAGCTCCAAACCACAGACATATTGTCTGTTTGAACGGAGATCAAAACTTTGGGAAGAAGGCCTTGAAAGGCCTGTAGTGCTAGGAGAACCATTCTCATCTTAAACACATTGATGGTGACCATGTTCCCTGAACTTTCTCTTTGAAATGACCCCCCCACCCCAAAAGGAAGGCATAAGTACAGACCACAGTCTGAGGATGGGGAAGAATGAAAGCTCATGTGGCGTCAAGGGGAGACTCCAACCACCATCTGATTTGTTCCCGATGACTGTTATGGTAACTGAGAAATCCATTGAATGAGTGAAGTAAGTCAACTGGGTTGCTAGTTTCCACTGCAGAATTCTCATATAGTACCTTGCTAACGGTACAAAGCAAATTGATTTGGCCATGTGTCTCAGTAGTGCGAGAATCGAGTTGATGTGGGGATTGTGAAATGCAAATAGATGAAAAGCCTGTGATCAAAGTGAGATTAATCTGTGAATTTAGGGCTTTGCTATCTGTATAACCATATTCAAATGGCAGCATATGAACTCTAAAACTTGTACAGTCTCAAGACTGGATTGCCTTTGGTTTAACATGACTCCTACAGACAGACAGAACTGGAGTAAGAAGTTCTGAGCTTTGACAAGAGACGCTCTCATGGAAGCAGTAAGGAGACAATTGTCTAGTTACAGGAAGACATGAAAATCCTGAAGCCTTAGTCAAGCTGCCACAACTGCCATGCATTTGTTGAACACCCACGAGGCTGTGGTGAGACTAAAGAACAGTACCTGGAACTGATAATGATCATTTCCCAGCACAAAGTACAGAAATCTCCTGGACTGCCTTGCAATCCTTATATGATGGCAGACATCCTTGAGCTCTATTGAGGACATCCAATCATCCTTTCTCAACAGAGGCAGAATTCATCTAGAACATGGACTCTTTGTCATAAGGGTTTAACTGGAATAGATCAAGAATTGGTGTGAGGTCCTTGTTCTTCTTTGGCATCAAAAAGAATCTGGAATAAACTCTGGGACCTTGCTGGTCTGGTGGGACCTCTTGGATGACTTGATTGTCCAGCAACTTTTGAATTTTGACTGCTTCATCTCTTCCTTGATGGGTGAACTATCTGGAGGGATTTTCACCATCCTCTTGGGGTGGACAAGAATGGAATGGTTTAGCCTCTGGATATGAGTCTCAACATCTACGTGTCTGAGGTGATTGACTAACAAGCTTTTGGGTGGAGAGACAAGCAATCCAAGACTGCCTCCAGAGAAGGAAAATCCTTCAGGTACACTGAAAAGGCCTCCTGGAGAAGGCACCATAGAAGCCTTGGTTCTGCGGACTACCCCTGTTGCATGGGTGGCATCCATTATGGTTGCTTCCCTTGCCACAAGGGGCACCTTCACCAGTAGTGTCATGAAAAGACTGCTGTAACCTGTAAACAAAAGAGACTGTTGCATCCCTTCTGGTTCCTGGAGAAAGACCACTGGGGGTGGCAAAATGCACTCCAATGGCAGAAGGTGTCTTTTCTCCCTGTTTGCTCCTAGTTTATGTGTCTTGTCCTTTGGCTGAAAAAGAGATGACCCATCTAATGGAGAGTTCACAAGGGACACCTTAAAGCAGTCTGCAAAGATATTTAACCACATCCAGGCATGTTGGCACATAGCATGTCTCAAATAGGTGGCACTGGCATTGCTATCTGCTGCATTGGAGAGCAGACATATAGACACATTAGAGACAGAATGTCTAGTTGACAACTTCACCTTGAGAGTCCTTTGGATCTTCAGGGCCTGCTGTTTCTTCACTACCTTTGACCCTTCTGACTCCACGTCATGCTGAAGTCTTGTCAAATGAACCAAATAATTCAAAGCTCTCAGTGCAAAGGCTGCTGAGGCATAAGCTTGCTTTCCCATATGGTCCAAAGCCCTGGACTCCCTGTTCAGGGGATGGACTGAAGACCTTTTTTCTGAAATGTCTGTTTTAGTGGCAGCTGCTACCATGATGGTATCAGCTATGGGCCCCTTATTCCATTGTGGCTGGTTCTTATGAGGTGCTAAGTTTTGGTTCTCTCCAAGTCCTCTGGGACACCAGATTGATAAATGCGTCCAGAGGGGGAAGCACCCAAGACAAGGAGGAGCTCAGACCAAAGGCCTTGAAAAACACTGACTCCTTAAGAGAGGGAACCTTCAGTGGACCAACCCCCCCCCCATGCTGGTGAAGTAACTCCATAAGATTGCCAAAAGAAGCATTGTCATGGGGAGACTAAAGGAAACCCTCTCCTACCTCGAGGTCAGTATCCTCAGTGACAAACTCCCCAGTGGAATCTATGTGCTTCCTCTTGCACTCACTGTTCCTGTGGTCCTCAGAGATCAGAGAGTCCAGAGAAGACATAGAAGAGGCAGGGTGTACTGAATGTAGACTGACTTGGAGGTCTGGAGGTGAGGGCTGTCCCAGAGCCAACTAATGCATGTCCGTGGATCCAGACACGAAAGACAGAGGATTACCTGATGTTGTCAACCACTGTGTCTCCAACCTAGATAAAATCCTTTTCATGGAATTGAAAGCAGATGAGGCCAGATGTCTGGAGCTGATACTCATTGGGCCTGAGAACCCAAGTGAGATGCCAGCCTATGTGGCTGATCCAACATGCTTCGACACAAATACTAGAGCCTAACTGTTTAATGCCAAGGTTTCAAGTAGCAGGGATGACTCCAAAACTTAGAAGGTCAACCTAGAGCCCGGAACCATGACCCTGAACTCTTGGCTTTAGGGTGCCATTAGGTTGCATACCACTGGAGTCAAGAAGGTCAGGGAAGGGGTTGGTGCAGGCCTCAGTGGCAGCAAAGTGACCAGATCCATATGCTCTGGAGCTGAAGGACCTGGGGGAGTAAAAATGAAGGAAAGCACCAAACCTTCAGTCCCTGGAGCATAGGCAGCAGGAAGCAACCCTTAATGAATCTGGACCAGCAAGAAGGACAGCATCAACTGCTGCAGATCAAAAGGTGATAAACTGAGCAGACAGACCAGGCCAATGAGGCCACCAAAGACTCTGAGACCCTTCTTCCAGTGCTAGGATCTGATGACGATATCTGAACCTATGAAGTTCGGATCCAATGTGGAGATGGAGAAGACTCAGGTGAGAATTCCCTCAGAGTAACTAGATAGAAGGGTTAATAAAGCCTACCTCAACCAGCCACACCTTTTACTAAAAAGGGGCTTGGGATACTGAAAGCAGCAGACCCTGATTTTCCTGAAGACAGTACCATAACGGATTGGCTCCAGAAGGAAGTAGCCAACACTGGACCTGAAGCAGCAGGAGGAGTAAGATTGGTGGATTTCTGGGTCTTACTGCTCTGACAGGCTGGGAGCCACTAATTTGTGGTCCCCCTGTCTTTTTCTTATATCTTAGGGTCCTTATCTTTTCTTTCTCCAATCTGTATCATCCTTGTCAGGCTTCTTCATAGGTGAAGGGGAGTTGGAAGAAGCAGAAGCCACTGAAGAAGGCAACAGTCCCTTAAGCACCAACTGCTCTCTCTGCTCATTAATTGCCTAAGCCCCAAAATCAGCACAAATACTGCACTCCACATCAAAGTGTGACATGCCAAGGCAGTACCCCAATCATGTGCATCCTGGGAAAGACAGCTTGTGGCAGCAAGCCACACACTTTTTAAAACCTTTGTCCATTTCCTCAACTCTACAAATTCAACTAACCCTACCAACTATCCATCTCTGACATCTAACGGGCAGAAGAATAATTGGTGAAAAAGTACAAGCCTGTTCCATGACCAAAAAGGATACAAGCCAGGGCTCGACAGTAACGTTGCAGTCTCTCAAAAGTGTTAAATGAGATATGAGGTAGCTGGAGTGGAGCAATGTATTATGGGTAGAAGATGCGGAGCTCTGGAGCTGAAATTTTGGGGGGAAAAAGGCCTGAAATGGATTAGAGTCAGATCCAACAACCCACAGGGTGAAGCCAGATGGAAAACATAACATAATATCCAGAAAGTTCTAAATTTGGTTATAGAATTAAGATGGCTCTGAATTAAGATATAGTTCAGTAACACCTAACGACCAACTATAATAGTATAACTTCAAAACAACCTCAGATAGTTTTGACAAAAGCAGGTTATAGATGGAAGCCATGAATTCCTCTGGGCCAAGAGATATACTGGTTAGTAGTTTGCCTTGTATTGTACTGTATGACATCTTGCAAGATTCATTAACTGTGGAGCTTTTGTTCCCGAGCCTCTGCTGAAAGGATGTCTGTCATGGCCTAATCCGACTTTCCTGGTAAACAAATGCTAATAAATAAATGAATAAACAAATAAAATAACATATTTAGTGCACTGATAAGACTTTCCCCCAGATTCAGCAAGCTCTGCACAGCATGCAGAAATAGTGCAGGAGCTGCTGGAGGCAATATGGCCACTGTGCGATCCAGGAATAAGCTCCAGGGATGTGCACAAGCGCTCCTGCAATATTCCTGCATGGACACATCTTCTGTATGCAAATTACCCCATTTGCAGGTGAAAAACATGCAAATTAGGTGAATTTGCAATCCAGGAAGCTGTCACCCAGCCGTGCAGGACTAGTGTAGTGTGTAGAAATGCACTTGGTTAGTAACCAAGCACATTTCTGCAAACTACAAAATGGAGCCATGGCAGCTCCAAATAAAGGGTGTACAGTATGTGTAAAGCATGCCAATGGCCAATATATGGCCACTGGCATGGAAAACAGTTGCCAAAATAAAAAAAAATAATTTTTATTTTTTTTAGCAGATTTTGGCTGTTTAAGCGTAGGGCAGTGGCGCACAAACGGGATCGGGCCGAAAAAAAAAAAAAAAATGAAATAACCACTGTATCCAAAATCACTATTTAGCCATTATACTCAATGGCAGGCAGAGGACAACATGGCCAGTGAATAGTGGTTGCTAATGGGGAAGGCTCAGTGTGGGACTTGTAACTATGCATTAGTAGGCAATCCTATGCAAATGAGAGGAATGATACTGAATCCCAGATTCCCCCTATTTGCTAGCCAGCACCCAACCATGTAAGTGCAGGAATACCATGGTGCAAGCCTAAGAGTTAGCTAACATCATGGGGGGTGTCAGGCATACTGTAAGCTTATTGGAGCCCTGTGGCTCAGGTTTGCCCTTAGCTTAGCAGAGCTAAGCAAGGGGGTGTGTCTGAGGCTGCCTAGCACTCTGTACATTACCTAAGCGGGTGTGCGCGCTGCGCACCAGGATTTTAAGAAAAAAAAGTAAACCAGGAAATAGCAGCTCTGTGCACATCTGAGCAGTTTGTTTGTGTGGCACGCCCCTGAGCTTAAACAGGAAGGCAATGGGAAGGGAAAACAGCAGTAGGAAGGTAATAAAGGAGAACTAACATAGTTGGCAATTGAAATGTATCAGAATCACCCAATTACACAAGCAGCAGACCAGCCCAGCCCAGCACACCACTATAAACTATGCAAACACCTTACCCTCTGTTTTTCCCCCACATAGTCTACACCACCGGTGTACACAAGCGGGAAAACTTTACCAAACAAAAGCAACAAAATGATAGGGGCTGCAGCTATCATAAATCTCTACCAGGGGCTACATGAGCTGGAGATAGTGGAGCGCTACAGGGTGGACAGGGACCTCCTACAGCAAACTGTTGAGCTGTGCCAGCCACACCTCACACACAGAACTAACAGAGGGGAACCCATCCCAGTGGATGCCAAGGTATGTGTAGGCCTAAGAATACTCGCCACAGGTACCTTCCAAAGGCCAACTGGGGATATCGTGGGGATCTCACAGGCATCAGCATCCAGGGTACTCCACCAGTTCCTGGATGCCATGTCAGCACATGCCGGTGAGCACGTATATTTCCCCAACACCTGTGAGGCGTTGGCCAGCAATATGCATCTCTTCCACCAAATAGCAGAATACCCTGAGGTAGTGGGTGCTATAGACTGCACGCACATATGCATCAAAGCACCACCTGGTGAGTAAGGTAGGGTCTACATCAACTGCAAGGGCTTCCCCTCCATCAACTGCCAGGTCGTGTGCGATGCCTAGGGCATTATAATGAATGTGTGTGCTGGCTGCCCTGGAAGCTATCACGACTCCCACATCTGGCATCTGACACAGCTGTACCAGAGATTTGTCAATGGGGGTCATCCTTTACAGTCACCTAGTGGGGGATGCTGGTTACGCACTGGAGCCATGGCTGATGACACCCATCAGAAATGCATACACACCCGAACATAACTCCATAATGAGGCACATGCACAGACCAGAATCATAATAGAGCATGTGTTTGGGATGATCAAGTCATGGTTCCAGTGCCTGGACACATCCAGTGGAGCCTTATAGTACTCACCAGCTACATGTACCCAAATTGTCATTGTATGTGCCACACTACACAATATGATCCTGTGGAAACAGCTGCAGCAGGAACAGCATGGGGCAGGGCCATACATCCCCTCCCACCACCATTGCTAAGGTCTGCACAGGTACAGAGTGACTCAGAGGAGGAACAACCTGAGCCTCCCCAGTAGGCAGAAGGAGGCGTGCCCAGTATGCACAGGCCTTGGCAAAGAGGCAACGCATAGCACATACAATGACACAGTAGGGACCCAGGGAATGACACCTCTCTCTGACTCTCACATACAGTAAAAGGGATGCCAAACATGACACTACCTGTGCCTAACCATGTATAGGGAGTGTACTATGTGCATCCAACATAGTCAGACCTCCAGCACCATCCTCAATACTGGTACAGCCACAAGGTAAGTCACTCTTCCTACCAACTGCTGAATGGAATAGTATGTGTTGTTACTTGTATCTATGGTATGGATGTGAGCATGCAAGAGAATCGGGTGGCTGAATGGGATGCCAGCAGATAGTAGACACCTATAGTGGCAGCTTGAGATCTGTAACAAATACTGGTGTCACCATAGTAGCCAGTACTAGACAAGGTGACAAAACTCACTGCAGGAAATTTGCTGGGCCACATGGACACACAAATGCCAGTCAGGGAGGCTCACATACCCAACAACAGTCTCAGCCAGCAGGACAGGTGTAGACAAAGACAAAGGCTGTGCAGAGACCTCTGATTGATGGCTATGGAGAACATCCCCCCCAGACCTATACAGACAGACTACAACAGGTCAGAAAGTGGGATTTTAGTTCTGAAGGGTAAGACGTCAGAAACTGAAATGTAGGTCAATCAAACCTAAGACCTGTAGTACTCTGATATACCTCTAGTCAGCATGATAGGTTAGAACACAGAATGAAATGGAGTACCTGAAATGTCAGTACAGTAACAGCAAATGTGTACAAGTGTCAGGTGTGCCCCCCCCAATCCTATGTAGAAATGTAGTAACAGTCAGGTGTGCCCCCCTAGTCCTATGCAGAAATGTGTGTGCCCCCCCAGTCCTATGTAAAAATGTAGTAACATGTATGTGTAGATATAACAGTGGAGCACAGACTGCCTGAGCTGGCCAAGGTAGCAGGATAGATTGTAGCATGTGTACAATATGCAGGTCTGTGTGTGTTTGGTTGGTGTGTGTTGTATATTACGTGAGAGTGGTCAGTATGTATGCATGGTGAGGTTTGTCCTGGTGGCCATTGTCCAGTACTGTCAATGACAGGGCCAAGTTCTCACAACTGCAGTGCCAAACACAATGCTTCTCAGCAAAACACATTCCAGCAGTAAGCCATAGCAAATGTTTGGAAGTAATATGTGTCACCATCTGAAAGATGGACATGGCATGAATTTTGGCCCAGATATTCAAGCAGTACACAGGGGAAGTACCCCAGACAGACAGTGTATAATATGTAACTATAAAATGGACACACCCTTGGAATTGTACATACAGGTTTGCAGCGCATTATCTGGGCTTGTAGTAGGGAATACCAATGTCATCTGGCCAAACACTGGCAGACCACAAAGATCATAGGAATGAAGTGTTGAGAAACAGCTGATGTCCCTGCACAAGCCAGCATAAGTGGAATGCCCCATGCATATCTGTGAGTCAGATGCAAGTAGTGTCCATGCACACATGCACCCAGCTCACCCCACCACCACACATGGGTACCTCTCTGGTCTTATCCCTGCTGTTGGGAACGACTACAATATGACCCCCACCTGTGTATGGCAATAGCGAAAGTGCAGCATGCAGAACAGGTGTCCCATGCAGGTGTGTCCCTAGCTGTAAGCAGCACCCTGCCAGCATCCATACCACTGGAGCAATAATGACAAAAAGTATTGGCATGAACACCTTGCACACCTACCCTGTCACCCCAGGGGAATATAGTGTATTGCAGTCTGGGACTGTAAGAGAGACAGAATGCAATGGCCTGCTACTGCTGGCCTGCATCACTACCAAATAGCCTGCAGTCCTCTGCCAAAGGCCTGGGTCGCACCCGTACTGCCAATGTATGTTATGTCATGGACTCCCAAATAACAACATAACACAGTCCATAGAACCCAAATGCGAGGCCATTTGGACAAATCACAGTAACATGTCCACCATTTCCTACTGCATGAACTGTGGACCAACACCAAATTACTGCTGGGATGAGGTGATAACTAAAAGGAACATATGAGATAATGTTTGCATAATGTATGGAAGAGGATAGAAAAATAGGGGGGGGGTGGTAGCATGGGCAGCATGGAGTGTGTGAAGTCTGAAACTCAGCCGTGTGCACATATTATCCCCGGCTGCAAACACAAGAATGGGTGGCTACAAACCTGCTCATAAACCACAATGTGAAGGGGTAATATCCAGAATTATGACCCCTGCCTGTGGGTAACTTGTGTGAATCTGTATTGCTGTGAGGTATGGCCACAGCATGATATGGCCATACTGTCACATCAATGGATGTACAAGCATGTGATCCTCTGCCACCAATGTACCAAGGTGTTGAACCATTTACACACTTCCAGCAACAAGTGTCTGCAGCTTCTCCTAAAGAATGGCATGATTGCGCAAGAATATGTAGGCTGCTGACCACAATACTGGAGACATCTGCATTCACCCTGTGTTCCCCAGGACATCACTGTATGCAAATATGTATACCTGATGGTACTTGATGACATAAAACATCACAGTGTATAATAGTACATATGTCTGAATATCTCTATTAACACCAGAACCATGTAGCAGAAGCAGCACAGACACAATTACCTACGGTAATCCACTATCCTTTGCCCATTTTGACCCCATATTGTCTACAGATATCCTGCAGAAACAGTTTTCTAGCTGTAGGTGTAGAACACAAAAGTTTGCACTGGAGTACAATCTACCTAGAATGGATTCACACATTCAGTACAGAAGGTCATACTGGGCATGCTCCCACACTTACAGAAATGAAGCCCATGTCGGTCAACAACAGTGGACCATACATATCTGACAGTCGCAGATGTTAGTGCATACACTCCTCAGTACACACCAGTCATGCTTTGCACACACATTGGATAGGAATACACACATATATCCAGGGACAACACACTGTAATAGGCCAAAAATACAAATACATAGATGTGTGGAAGAGAGTGACAGTGGCAAAGAGCTTCCCATCCTCAAGCCTGTCCCACCCAGCACACATCCAATTAGCTAAAGCCACATGATGTGGAAATGTCAATCACCGTAGACATTTGCCTCTGGTATCCCTCAACACTATAGTGTCTGTGGTGCTTATGCTAACTGTGTAACATGACTATACAAGTCAGTAGTCATCTAGCAGTTGTATACACGTACCTGTGGAATATAAACCTGTGTGTGCCTGAGTGTTGAGTGTCTGCCTCTAGATGAATGGATTATGGCACATGCACACACACTGCACTTTCCATTGCCCTACTATGGCAAGCCTGCTGATGTCTTCACCTTGAAATACACCTTTGGGGAAATAATAACCCAGTAATCTCTGTGGTACATCCTATAACTGTGTAATGCTGTAGTGTGATGTACTAGTTAGAAAAGGGTTCTAATCCCAGATATGGCAACTGTATGTGTGTGTTTGCCTGTGTAGGGATCAATGCTTTTTAGACCAGTCACACTCACTACAATTTCAAATGCCCTACTTTGGCAGGGCTGCTGATGTCATTCACTTTGAAATACACCTTTGGAAAATGAGTAGTCCAGTAATCTCAGTGGCGTGTCCTATAACTGCGTAATGCTGTAGTGTGATAAACTAGTTAGTTAGGTGTTCTATTCCCAAACATGTCAAGTGTGGATGTTTGTGTGTATGGTTGTTTGTGTAGGGAGCAATGTTTTTGAGTCCATTCACAGTCACTACAACCTCCATTGCCCTTCTTTGGCAACCCTGCTGATGTCATTCACTTTGAAATCCACATTTGGGGAAAGAGTAGCCCAGTAATCTCTGTGGTGTGTCATATAACTGCGTAATGCTGTAGTGTGATAAACTAGTTAGGTAGGAGTTCTATTCCCAGACATGGCAAGTGTGGATGTTTGTGTGTGTGTTTGTTTGTCTGTGCAGGGAGCAATGCTTTTGACACCATGCAGTCACTACAACCTCCATTGCCCTTCTTTGGCAAGCCTGCTGATGTCATTCACTTTGAAATACACCTTTGGGGAAGAAGTAGCCCAGTAATTTCTGTACTCCATCCTATAACTGTATAGTGCAGTAGTGGGATAAACTATTTAAATAGGAGTTCTATTCCCAGACATGGCAAGTGTGGATGTTTGTGTGTTTGTCTGTGTAGGGAGCAATGCTTTTGAGGCTATTCACAGTCATTACAACCTCCATTGCCCTTCTTTGGCATGCCTGCTGATGCCATTCACTTTGAAATACACCTTTGGGGAAGGAGTAGTTCAGTAATCTCTGTGTTATGTCCTATAACTGCATAATGCTGTAGTGTGATATACTAGTTAGGTAGGAGTTCTATTCCCAGACATGGAAACTGTGTGTGTGTGTGTGTGTGTGTGTGTGTGTGTGTGTGTGTGTGTGTAGCGATCAATTTTTTTTGGCCATTCACAGTCACTATGCACACCTATGAATAGAGAACATTGATAACTGTGCAGTAACAGAGACCTGATCCAAGCCTCCAGAGAGCACCCCTGCAATACCAGGTACAGCTCTCACCACACCTGTTGGCCACCAAACCAATAAAGGTGGAGGAGTGCCCATATTCATCAAGGTTATTCACACCACCAGGCTACTTGTCCAACAGAATGTGTCTGCAATACTCCCGGTGCAACTAACAGTGGGTTAGACTGCATTCCAAATTGTATAGCTTGCTACACATCCCCCACCATGCCTCATGATACCCACTACAGCCTTTGAAACATACTGTGAAATATTATGATACAAGCAAACACCCTAATACTGGGTGACTTACACTACCCCGATATTAACTGGGAAAACTACTTGTGTACTAACACGTGTGCCCAACGGTTCTTAGAAGTCATAATTCCCAATGCCCTAGATCAAGTAACCCATAGTCCCACCAGGGGCTCAATATCCTAGACCTGGTCATTACCAACATGGGAAATCAATGCTCCACACCTATGGTCACCCCATCGTTGGTCAGGTATGCCCAAGAGCTAATCACCCTTAACATCAACATCCCTCCCTCACAGCCCAGTAAGGAAACCTCTGTAACACACATCTCCAAAGCCAATGTCATGCTACACATCAGACGTGACTAAGATCATGACACCCATGCAGATGGGAACTGAAAGGGCGACTGCTGAATCATACATGAAGGCACTGTATGAGCACATCCACTCGTGCATGAATTGTGCCATCCAATATTGAACCAAGATGCTCCCCACCAAGAAAACAAAGCCAATGTGGTGGCCCCCTGCCATAAACATACTGTACAACAAAAGGAGGAAACTGTTGCAGAAATGGGGGAATTTCCAGGATGCAAAATACTCCGCTACCAGCTACAGTAAGAGGCCGAGATCCCTCATAACATCCACCAAAACTAGTTATGAGCATAATATAGCCAAAGACAACTGCAAGCCATTCCATAGCTATGTGAGGAATCTAAATGGCAATGTTCAGAACTGCTGTGAGCTATAACAGGATGGTATTAAATTTACAGCTCCCAGGGATATTGCCAATATCCTGGCAGATCGGATTCAGTGCCAACTGCACCCCCTCCAAACTCCCAAAGGGCCCATCTCAACATGGATAGATTGCCATATTCTGGTAATAATGGCCACATGGGTAAAACCCACACTCTACAGAGCTATGACAACAGCAGACATCGGACCAATCAACATCCCGGGCTGTGTACATGAGCTACAAACTGAACTGGTACCTCACCTACATACCATGTCTAATCATAGCCACACCTCAGGCTTCATGCCCACTGTGTGGCGCACAGCTACAGTTATCCCAGTCTGCAAGGGGGCATCCACCTTGGATCCTGGGAACTACAGCCCCAGCAGTATGACATGCCTGATCTGCAAGGCCATGGAATGTATTATCATGGAAATTAAAACAAAGGCATTGGCAACCTGCAAACACTGGACCCTAATCAGGTTGGGTTTGTGAAGGGCCGATCATGTCACCTCAACCTGAGTGACAACTGTGAATCCATCTCCAGAATGCTGGACGAGGGTAAGATGCTTCACACAGCCTACCTGGACCTCACCAAGCCCTTCGACATGATCCCCCAGTCTGGAATCATAGATAAATTTATCAAACTGGCCATTAATCCCAATGTCACCCGATGGGCTACCAATTGCTGTGTTGACAGAACCCACACTGTAAATGTAGGTGACACTAACCTGAGCCCCAGACAAGTCACAGTTGGAGTACCTTAGGGTTCAGTCCTGACACGGCCCTTGTTTGGGATCTACTGCTCTGAAGTACAGTCCAACAGTAAGGGACACTGGCAAACAAAGGTCGCAGATGACTGCACACTGGGAGCCAATATTGAATCCCCACATGATGTGGATATTCTACAGAAGGGCCTTACAGAAAGACATGCTTGGTGCCTGAGCCATGGCCTCAAGATCAATGCCAAGAAATATATAGTTATCCCCATTGGGAAGGGACATGTACCTGTGAAGTACCACATAGGTGGCAGTACACTAAACACCTAAAGTGTGATAACAGACACAGGTGTACAGTGGTCTCACCTTTGATAACCACATTGCCACAACAATCAGGAAACCTACCTATGTGGCACACCTCCCACTAAGGACTTTACATCCAGGAAAGGTCATTGTCCCACTGCAGTCATCTCTCAGTAGACCCAGTACAGACTACAATGGCCTGTTATGTATGTACCTCACAAGACATCTGCAACAAGTAGAGAGGCTGCAGGCATGCCTCACGAAATGTCCACAGGCCTAAACCAGATGCCCTATGCTGACCGTCTGAAAATCATCCAGCTATACATTGTCACGTATTGTGTTCTCAGAGGCAATCTCTGCTTAACATACCATGCAATGTCAAACCCACAGCTGTCGGACATGCTACACTTAGAGAATTCCAAACCCTCACAGCCACATGCTCCAGGGATCCAAATCCTGTCATCACAATGAACAATACATGCAGGAGGGATGTGTTCCTGACCCAGAGACTCCACAGACTCTGGAATAGACTGCCCATACATGTCAAGCAGAGTGCCTCTTTGGCACTCTTCAAAAGAAACCTGGACAACTGGATGGGAGATAGGAAATTAACTGCGGGTATAATGTCAGCTGCCCTGCTAAGACAGGGGTGCAGGGAAGTAAATATTTTGTGAAGTCATAGCCAGGGAATTGTCATCTCTAGGCATGTATAGGCCCCAGGGCCGATAGCCTAGTATCAATGTATGACCCTATGAACCTATGAACTACACTTTCCATTGCCCAACCTTGGCAAGGTTGCTGATGTCATTCACTTTGAAATACACCTTTGGGGAAGGAATAGCCCAGTAATCTCCATGGCGCATCCTATAACTGTGTAATGCTGTAATGTGATAAACTAGTTAGGTAGGAATTCTATTCCAAGACATGGCAAGTATGGATGTTTGTCTGTATAGGGAGCAATGCTTTTGAGGCCATTCACAGTCAAGACAACCTCCATTGCCCTTATTTGGCAAGCCTGCTGATGTCATTCACTTTGAAATACACTTTTGGGGAAAGAGTAGCCTAGTAATCTCTGTGCCACGTCCTATACCTGCGTAATGCTGTAGTGTGATATACTAGTTAGGTAGGAGTTCTATTCCCAGACATGGTAAGTGTGCATGTTTGTTTGTCTGTGTAGGGAGCAATATGTTTGAGGCTATTCACAGTCACTACAACCTCCATTGCCCTTCTTTGGCAAGCCTGCTGATGTCATTCACTTTGAAATACACCTTTGGGGAAGGAGTAGTTCAGTAATCTCTGTGGCACATCCTGTAACTGCGTAATGCTGTAGTGTGATGTACTAGTTAGGTAGGAGTTCCATTTCCAGACATAGCAACTGTAAGACTTGGTGTGTGTGTGTGTTTGTCATTCATATCCTGTGAGGAGGTGGCTGCGAGTGTGTAACAACTGGACTCATTGTGGAGCAGGTTTTGTAAATTTCTTATATGGTGGACCTATTATATGTCACAATGTCCACCTTAAAAGGATAACAGATGTGAAACAGCAGAGAGGCTGGGGTTGACAATCCATACCCTTTACATGTGACATCAAGGCCTGGAGAACAATTGAGGCAACCCTTGTATTACCCAGAGAACACTCTTAACCCATGTCTCATACACAAACATACTCGGCTAGGCAATAACCACTATGTTGGTAGTTCCCTGCATATTGCCCACAGATAGTAACCATGGTGTGATTTCAGTGGACTACAGAGGGCATGGCACCCTGCCCCATCACTACAATAGGCACATAATTGCATACAGTGCTCCTTGACTATGTTCCTCACTGGACGCCTGCAACAACTGTAGTGCCAACAAATGTAACCCACAAAGGACATACCATGCCTTATACACATGCCCTGTATGGACAGATGCCACTGACACCCGGGAATACCTGTATCATTCTGTCAATGTAGGTGCAGGGTCAACCTGGTGTACAATGCCATTTCTCACTACATGAGGCCAGGAATGGCACATCTGATGATAATGCTCTGCGTACACAACATGCCCCAGACACCTCAGGTACACTTCCACATGTCATAGAACATGCATGTGGGAAGTGTACACATCCCAGACACCGTCCGTGTCATGGACTATAGCACACAGCACACATACATGGCAAGCATTGCAAAGCACTGGCCACCCACAATAGTGACCCAGATGACTGGATGGTAAATACAATACTCAGCTGTGTGGGCCAATCCAGACACTACACCCCTGAGCCACACTGCAGACCATTTTCATGTGGCCTAATGCCAAGGTATACCCTTTACCTATCCTTGTACAGCCTATCTGACACAGTCAACCACTACACACCTGTGAAGCAATGCACCCATGCATGTCAGTACTGGCAACCTGTGTCTGTGTGTGTGTGTGGAGTATAATGTTTGGACACCATTCACACTCACTACACCTCCCACTGACCTACTGAAACATGCATTCTGATGTCAAACACCTTCACATACCTTTTGCCCATATATCATCCTGATAACCCCTGTGGTGCATGTGATACCTGCGTATGACTGTATTGTGGCAAACTAGCTAGTTAGGAAGTCTAATCCTGACTCTGCCAACTGTGATAATGTGTGTGAGTCACAGAGAGATTGTGGCTGTGTTGACGTTGACACCGGTTCACGTGGACAGGCACATGTTATTACCTACTTTATCCCTCCTTTTTCACTGTTGCAGATGTCACTCACCATCAAATATACCTTTGGACAACTCCCCAACATGTAAGCTCTGTGGTAAATGCAATAACTGCATAGACATGTGATAGCAATACATAGTCAGGCAGGGATTTGAAACCCCATACTGGTAAGTGTGTGGCACAAACATACTTAGGTTTTTCTTTCCCACCCCCTCCCTGTCTTACTTTGTCTCTGTCTCTCTCACTCCCTCTCTGGTGGATGTGTAGAAGTAAACCTGCTTTGCTGAGGCAGCAGCTTGAGTTTTGTAAGTGATGCTGATGATCAGCTGATGGCCTCTGCATGAATTGCAGTCCCCCACTAGCTGATTGCATGTGGAACAGCTGTGGTAACATTCCCATAGCCAGTTGCATAGAAACACATTCCTATACCTAGGAACATCATGTGGGTGTTGGGCCTTTTCATTCAATGTGAGCAGGACCTCATGTCAGTGTTTGGCAAACAGCATCACAGATGGTAGTGGGATATACCTCTAACAACACAACATACACTGTGGACACAGACCAACAAACAGGAGGGGGATGTTCCAGACATGACTACAGAATGTAAGCATCGCTCTTCTGCATTTTGAGTAATGTCAGTTTAACAGGGTTTGTTGAATATGGCTGGTCTACATGATTTAATACCCGTCATGACAGTGTTATGTGCTTGAGGAAACTCCCACATGTAAGGTTATCTGCAGACTGGCCAGTGTTTGGAGTCTTAGGGTTATCTGCAGACTGGCCAGTGTTTGGAGTCTTATGTTTCTTGTGTTACTCACAGATCACTGACCTTAGAACTGCAAATCATAGTCTGAGGATTGCAGTCGGTACATGGTGACAGCCATGAGAGTTACTGACTTCATATCCCTCATAGGACATATGTCATAACAAACTTTGTTACAACAGTAAATGTATGAGGGTATCACAGCAACATGCCAATACTGGCCCAGTGTTTGTGCCTCCAGCCATGAGTCTGACAACCTCTGTACATATGTCATGCAGTAAGAGGTGCTGTACACCATTATTTATTGACATCATACCTGATAACAAGCCAGTCAGATATCAGAGTGCTAGACATTTTATGTATAGTAGGGGTTATTTCTGGGAACATAAACTGGGCATTCTGTGGTTGTGTGCACAGCAGTGGGGGTCCATGTACTTATGGTGATTGTCGACAGTATGTGTATTGCGAATACATACCTTGGCCTGTGTACAGACTGTGGCAGATGTTGGTGTTCTTGGTCCTGTTCTTTCTGATGTTACATGCTGCTCCAGTGCATGGTACCCTATCGACTCATGTTTGTAGGGCCAAACACACACGTGTCCCATACCACAGACAGGCATTGGACCACACTGTGTCATGACCCAGTATAAGTAGGGTTAGTGTACAAGTGGCACATATGAGGATGGTGTTGATCAGACAGTCCATATAGTGTAATATTAAGCTTGCATACCATATGTGGCTGTGGCTGTGTTCACATTGGTTGTGGGTATGCACTTTCACAAAGATGTTTGTTACTCTGTGCTGTGACATGCCTGTAGTGCCTGCTATGTTGGCAGGTACATGTCTATTCCCCCATACAAAATGTAGGCCAGTGTTGTGGCAGTCTGCCTGTAGTTTGCACAGTGCTTTGTTACATGCCTAGCAGCTTAGTGTAATTATCCAGTGTGATGTTATGTCCAGATATTTGCAAGTACTGCTGCTGGGCTACCATAACTGTTGTGTATTTCTGACAAAGCAGTGGGATTCTGTACAGATATATTTCACGAACTACTGGGTAGTATGTGGCCATGTGACCTCTGCATCACTAGTTATTATGTGTCAGGACAGACAGGAGTGTGTGAATGCATAAGCTGAGTGGGCATATGTAGTCTAGTATTTACGTGATATACCCATGTACATGGTTGTTAACATCCAGATTGTCAGGCTTGGTCCACATGTCTCACACTAAGGGGATCTGTGTATACCTCTTGACTGACCAGAGAGTGCCAGACTGTCCACATATATTGGTCATATCTCTGCTGTAGTCCACAGGATCATTACTGTGCTATCAGTGGTACTGTACTATGATGTCCTTAGGATGTCTGTCAGTAACTGATGGTGTGCTTGTCAATAGCAGGTGTGACCTCCTACACACAACACCCCGGATTCACCAATCTTCTGTGCAGGACTAGCTTAGCCCTGCACGTAAGCGCCAGTTTAGGAGCAGGACAGCAGTGCGCCATGCATCACAATGAAGGCACACTGCCAGAGCTCCTAGGCTTACACGGAGCATGTACGAGTGCAGGGGGCATGTCTGAGAGAAGAGCTCTCAGAATAAACATGCCCCTGCAATGTAGAACAGCATAAAGTGGGAAAAAATAAGTGAGATCACTCATAGGTGTCCGCAGAGCCCGACCAACAGTTCCTCATGTGTACAACAGCAACAGTACAGAAAAAGTAAATGAAGAAACCCTTTTATTTATTTTTAAAAATCCGAGTGCAGCTTAAATAGCAGAAAGAGGATAAAAAGCAAGATATATGCAAATGAAGCAGTACAGCAATAGTGTAGTGGGCAGAGCATTTGCCTTACAAGCAGTCATTCCCGGTTCAAGTTCCACTGCAGTACATTCCATTTTTCCCTTCAAATCACTATGATAAATATTTTTTGTGGCATAACCTAATAAATAACATACATTTGTGAACTGCAGTACTGCATTTAATGCATATGTGAGGTATCAGTGTCATAATGTTGCAAAGTCCACAGATAATCACATGTGCCCCATACAGTATCACAGATACAAATGGAAGGTAAACTGTGTAATGAATGATAATGCCATACATTTTCCAAATCACCCACCTCCCCAAGAACCATTACACTATTACTGTCTAAAATGTAGCGGTAGTAAGCATATTTAAGCACTAGTAAGTGAGTTTAATCCCATTTGTGCAGGGGTAAGTAATGCGCACATAGGTTAAGCAAGATCAAAGCTAACACTCTGTAAGCATATGTAACCGAAGGTTAGCAATACTTACCCTCGTGCAAACCTGCTTACAATTGCTTAAAAGTGCCTTAGTCACTCTGTATCCAACAGCTCTTGTCCTGCCCAGCAACAAAATAATCAGCACTCCCAAGTTACAAACCCTGGACTCTGCACACTATAGACAAAGTAATTTACCACTAAGCCATGGCAGATACACATACATCTGATGTTATCACAAACATATCCAGAACAGTCATTCAACAGCATAGGAAATGCATTTAATTATGTAGATGTATGTGTCTGTATATATATATATATATATATATATATATATATATATATATATATATATATATATATATATATATATATATCAAGAATGAACTTTGTGTCAACAAAGCATTAAAAATGAATGAAAAGGAGAACACCAGCAACCCTTGTATTATTTAATGCTGTCATCTTATGTACTATCAAGACGCCTTCAGACAGACATGTTACATTAATACAAGCAACCATTTGTACATTGCTCAAAGCAGGATGCTACCAGTGGGAAAAACAGTGTAGACCAGTTACGTCTAATCTTGAAGCAAAATATTGTGAGTCAATCCGATGTTTACGTGTCTCGAAAGATGAACAAGGCAAGGCTCATAAGTATGTGGTCTAAACGGATGAAGAGCCTGAAGAAGCTTGGGTCGAGACAGTATACTGGATGAGTACTGAGATATAGAGAGAGGACAATGTGTGGAGGTGTGGTATGGCTAGGCTAGCAACCGGAGAATGGATGGTTGCTGTGTACGTGGAGCTCGGGTATGAAATTATGGATTGAGGTGTGTCGGGGTTGGATGGACCGGTTCAAATCAGACAGCCTCGTGGACGTAAGTGTGGGGGGGGGAGAAACCAAGATAACGTGTAAGAAAGAAGTGAACTCATGCACAGTGCTGGGAGGGTGAACCGGAGGGATTAAGATAGGCCAGGCCGAGGAATGTACCTCGGGCAGAAAGTGTTAAGAAATAAGCGGGATCACTCATAGGTGTCCACATATCCCCACCAACAGTCCCCCATGTGTACAACAGCAACAGTACATAAAAATAAAATGAAGAACCCCTGTTGTTTTATTTAAAATCTGACTAAAGCTAACTGTAGGTGTGTGGGTGTGCCCATCGCTTAGCTATGGTTAATGTGGCTTAAAAGGCTGAAGAGGATAACAAAGAAGATATATGCAAATGAAGCAGCTCAGCAATAGTGTAGTGGGCAGAGCATCCCCCTAATGAGCAGGCATTCCCGGTTCGAGTCCCACTGCAGCATAGTCATGGCAAAGCATGTTATAATCAATTTTTTGTTGCAAAACCCACTAAATAATACATATTTATGAACTAGAGTACTGCAGGAAATGCACATGTGAAGTATCAGTGTCAATATGAATAAGGCACTAGTAAGCAGGTCTAACCACAACTAAGCAGTAGTAAGCATATGTAAGCACCAGAAAGCATGTTTATGTGCGTTTGCATGGAGGTAAGCACTGCCTACACAGATTAAGCAATCTGGAAATTAACGGAGTATAAGAAACTGTAACCGGAAGTTAGCAGTGCTTAGCTCCATGCAAACATGCGCACACCTGCTTACAAATGCTTTAAAGTGCCTTAACTACTCCGTATCCAAAGGCCCGTGTTCTTCCCAGCAACAAAATAAACAGCCTCTGCAAAGCTTGAACTCAGGACCCTGTACACTACAGTCACAGTAGTTAACCACTAAGCCATCATAGCAGTACATAAGACTGAGGTGTCAACAAACAAATCCACACCATAGGAAAATCAAACTGAACTTGTGAAATGAATCAATGTACAGTGTGATGTTGTATAACCTACTACATAACATAAATATGTGAACTGGAGTACTGCATTAAGGCCAGATGTGAGGCGCTATTGTAATAATGTGTTGAAGTCCCCAGGACCCCATACAGTGTACATACACAGGAATCACAGATACCAGACACAGATATAGCATGCAACAAATAATAAATCAATGTCAAAAGCAAACTATAATGCTAAATAAGTATTAAGCAATGCTAAGCATTGCACAGGTCAGCCTATGTGGTGTAAGCAATGTGTAGGCCTGCTAACTCAATCTGCCCAATGGTATGCCCCTTTAAGCAATGCCAACATTAGGTAAGCAGGTGTGCCCAAAGCTTAGCCTTTTCAAAACTGTCCAATCACAGGGAAAGTGCGGGAAATTGGGTGTATTTAAATCCCACAGTTGCCAATAATTCCCATACCTGGTTGCAGCTCCCTACTGTAGGCAGAATGACGGGAGTTTGGGAAGGGACTCGATTTAGAGCATAGCACTGGGGCACCCAAGAGTCCAGATTCATGGTATGGCTCCTGGTAAAACACCATGAGGAGAGACTACTGCAGGGCCAGTACCAGGTCTCTCAGTATAAAGTGGAGGCCTGAGACAGTCTCGCCTGTGACCTCACCAGTGCCACTGGTATCCCACGTACTGCTGAGCAGGTTAGCCATCACCATACTGACCTGAAGAGGCAGAGGGGTGATCTCTTGGACCAGTGGATCCAAGAAGCAAGGCAAATGGCCGATGACCCAGCACTCACCCCCAGCACCCATTCTACTATGTAGATAATTATTGCCTAGCTTGTGTATACTAATGATAGGTAATGGCTAAATATCACTGTATTTCTCTGACAGCTGCAGATGAGCGGGCTGCAAACCTGCAAGCCCATGCTGCTAGGCTGCAAAGGCTGCGTTGCGAGGCAGGTTAGTAATATTCCTGCATGTACTGTCATAACAAATAACTATAACAATTCTGGAAAGTGTTGTACCAGTATAAAAATGTATTGTGTATGGGATGTACTGAATAAAGCAATCAATATGGCAGGAAGACTGTCATATAGGTTGCATGGAAATAAAGGTGTAATATCTTGTGAATAAAACTATAACCCCAGGAGTGCTTGTGTACATTCTGCTTTCATATGTTGTTGTAGTTTTGCATTCTATAAATAGTACTGTTGTATTAAGCAGTCTTACCCACACTGTTAAACGCAGTTAAAATGTATAAGAGGTCCAGTATAACAATGTTGGAAGTCCCAAGAGGTCAGTCATATAGAACAACTGAGGGAGACTTAGACAGAAACCACTGGAATGCTTTATACCAATTCCCTGATAGCACAGTGTACTGTGATGTCAGTGGTAATATTTTTAACACACATAGCAGGGGGTTGAATCCCGGGAGTGGTAGTAAGTTGTATGCATAATCATACCCCACAACTGTACAGAGTTTGTGAGAATGTTCAGATAGAAAGCTGTATGCATATTTAGATCCAACAACTGTACAGACTTTGCCAGAATATTCAGATAGTACGCTGTGACCATAATCATAACCATCAACACTACAGACTGTGGCAGAATGTTCAGGTAGTAAGCTGTATGCATAGTCATACCCCTCAACTGTTCTGATCTTTCCAGCATGTCCAGATAACGGGCCCAAATCTGCTGCCCAGTAACCTGTTCCCTTGACAAATAAGTGTGATGATCCAAGAAATGTAGGCAGCTTATACTGACATATAATGAATAGTCAGACCTGAACATAAAAAGAGAATGTATATGGAAACAAACCTGTTGTAGCATCTCACCCAAAGTGTATGACAGCTATTCCAAAATATGTCACATTAACACCTGCATCATGTTAAGCCTTGACCACAGTGTGTACAATAATGGACTGCTAGGTATGTATATAACATCAACATAGAATCTGGGATTATGAGTAGTATTTGTCAGGTAGTGTTAACAAAGATTTCTCCACAGCTATAACAGGTAAGAGGTATAGACTGTAGTTACAACACAGTTCACTCATATACTTGTCTACAAGCATGGCATCTGGGAATATGCGTAGAATTTGTCAGGTACTGTTGACAATGATTTTCTCAACAGCTACACCAGGTAAGAGGTGTAGACTATACGTAAGACACAGTTCACGTATATATTAATCTACAAACATATCATTGTACAAAGTAAGGCCATTGGGTAGTGTAATAATACATGTAAAGGACAGATCACTGCAGTGACTAAGAAAGTTGTGAAAACTACAGGGATATATTATTTGTTAATTGACCTCTCTCTCTCACCCCCACCATATGTGCAACAATAACCCAATTACACACCTCAATGGGTACGTGTACACTCCATACTTTTGATGGGACATATGTTCTATTGGTTTACAAATATTCACATTTGGTTTTATGCATGTGCCATGTTAAAATACCCCCATACTGGTGGCCTGTTGCCATCAATGAAACCTGCATGCTGTTGTAATGGCCACTGTTGTCCCATATATGCGTGTGTTCTGCTTGCTCTGCAACTGTTGTAAATCTGGTGTCTTGGATTAATGGGAATACCTATGCATGCTGTTATAACTAAACCTGAATGCTGTTGACTGTTACTAACCCATATCATTCTTAAAACTGCAACACCATAGCTTGTATGGGAAGGCCGGTCCCAGAGGACCCACCTCAGCTGGCCATGGCACCATGCACCAGCATGTTTGGGGCCCAGCCTGGGACCTCCTCCGTTGGCCCTGCACCACTTTCAGGTGGAACCACCACAGGGGATGGGGCTCAGCACCCCCTGGGAGCGGGGGCGAAGAGGTACCTGTCACCCATCATCAGGTCGGGGCCGTGGTGCGTAAGGAGCTCGACAGGGAGTTTTGAGAGCGGCTATGCCAGCTTGAGGGCCACATGGCGCAATCAGAGGGTGAGCCTACCCCTCCTACCCAGAGCCCAGCACAGCCACCCTTGGGGCCGTGAAGCTGCAGTGGTGACTACCCATGGGTGGGGACCTCAGTCCCACTGTTTCCATTTGGGGGCTCATGGGCTTGTGACTTCCAAACACCCCTCCCCGTCCAAGGTGTTTACTCCCCACGTGTCATATTCTGCCCCTGTATGCATCTTGTCTTGTCTGTTAACCTACCCAACCTACCTCCTCAAATATACCTACTACCCCTCCCCAATATCCCACTCTCACCTGAAAGAAATAAAAAGGGCAATTTGTACCCACAAAAAATGTTGCCCTATACATAGCTGTCCATTTCGTACATGTGTCCACTGGACACATGGAATCCGGTCTAATTGGCATCACAACAAATTATCATTGTCCTCACCCCCTCCCAGGGGTTTGAGTGTCCAAATCTACCTACAAATTCAGTGTATATGCACAGCTGTTGCTGTAGAAGAAATGGGCAGCTATGGACATTCCCTACACCCTTCCTGCACATCTCTGGCTATTTTCCCTACTGTCTTTCCCTCTCTGTGCCCCCTTTTCACCACTTTCCCATCAACCCCTTTTTCTTTTCTTTTAAAGAAATTAGCACTGGGGTAAGTGGGAATAAGCACTTTTAAGCAGCAGTGAGCGTGTTTAAGCCTGTTCGCGCGGGAGTAAGCAATACATACACAGGTTAAGCAATTTAGAAGCTGAGTGTAAGAAACTGTGACTGGAAGTTAGCACTGCTTACCATCAAGCAAACCCACACAATCCTGCTTACAACTGCTTTAAACTGCCTTAATCACTCTGTACCCAACGGCCCCTGTTCTGCCCAGCAAAAAAATAAATGGACTCTGCAAGGCTCGAACCCAGGACCCTGCACACCATACACAAAGTGATTTACCACTAAGCCATGGCAGATATACATAACCCTAATGTTTTCACAAACATATCATCCAGCACAATCATTCAACAGTACAGGAAATGTAGTAATATCATACCACACAACCTCTTAATGCAATAATTATGGACAAAGTGCGCCAAAATGTGGGTACAAATAGGGATATATGTCAAATATTGCTCTTATACACTTAAAATGTTGCTAGTTAAACAGTTATATGTATTAAAACACATATTTTGAAAGAGTTGAAGTCTGAAACACAAAGGTCATCCATGTCAATTGCCAAGAGAATGACGTACAGGCCAAAATTAGGGTTTATGAACATATATACATGCAAATGCCTACATTGACACATATACATGTCTACACCTATATGTCTACATATACACAGTAAGGTACATATATGTACGCAGATATACAGCTATGTAGGTATATACGGACATAGTCATACATATGTAAGCATATATATATATATATATATATATATATATATATATATATATATATATATATATAGAGAGAGAGAGAGAGAGGTATATGTGCCCATACATCTGTATATAGCAATGGTACATTAACAAAAACAAATCTGTCCACATGCACTGTTAATGGGGTTGAGAGGCCCCAAACTATATACGTCTTGTACGAATAAGCATACCCCCCCAGCAAAACACGTCCACCCTGCAATACAGTACCAAGTGTTGCAGATCCCATAACCAGGACCTGACATGACATGGGCACAAGATGTTAACAGTACTACAGCCCACCTGTAGGATGTCAGGCTGGTCTTGGTAACATATCATGCAGTACAGTCTGGCTCCCATAGGAATTGTAAAATGTGGAAGCTATCAACATCCCCAGGATACATATACACAGACACATATCTGCAGATACAGATATACCTATATGTATAATTACACACATATATACACATATATATATATATATATATATACACACACACACACACATATATATATATATATATATATATATATATACACATGTGACTACACATACACACGCAGAGATATGTACAGTAAGATACATATGTAGAATTTGCACAAAATATGGAACAGCCACTATGCCTACAGTTCGCACCTGAACAACTGGACATTGTATGGGCCACCCATACAAATGACAATCATTGCCTGCAACATATACCCACAGAGAGGTCATAGCAAAAAACACCACACACAGGTTTGCAGGAATGGAAAACCTTTATTTGTGTACTAATACAGTTCTATATACTATTGCTACTGTAATTGGATTGTCTTCACAGACATGGTGTGTGTGGGAGGTTACATCTGCTTTCCACATGTGTGCCATTAGCTACTGACAGACATCCTAAGGACATCATAGTAAAGTACCGCTGCTAGCATGTACTGCCCCTGTCAACTGCAGTAGAGATATTGACCAATATGTGTGGACATTCTGACACACACTGTACAGTCCAGAGGTATACACAGAACCCCTTAGTGCAAGACATGTGGACCATGCCTGACAATATGGATGTTAACAGCCATGTAGATGGGTATAACACACAACTACTGGTATACATATACCACTATAGGTTATGCATTCACACACCCCTGTCTGGCCTGACACGTATTAACTGCTGGTACAGGGGTGCCATGGCCACATACTACCCACTAGATACTGATATACATCTGTACAGCATCCCACTGCTCTGTCTGACATACATGACTGTTAAGGGAGGCCCATCAGTAGTACATTTGGCAAGTATCTGCCCATGACATCTCACACTAAGCTGCTAGGCATGTAACAATGCACTGTGCAGGCTACAGACAGTCTGGCTCAACACTGGCCTACATCTCCTATGGGGGAATGCACATGTACCTGCATATATAGCAGGCTGTACAGGCATGTCACAGCATAGGGTAAGATACACCTGTGTGAAAGTGCATAACCACAACCAATGAGAACACAGCCACAGCTACATATGGCAAGCTAGCGTAATATTACAGTATATGGACTATCTGTTCAACACCATCCTATGTGCCACTCACACACTAACCCTACATATACTGGGCCACTACAGATTGGTCTGATGGCTGACTGTGGTATGGGACATGTGTGTGTATGGCCTTACAAACATGTAAGCCAATACGGTAACATACAGTGGAGCAGCATGCAACATCAGATAGGATGGGACGTGGGACGATGACAACTACCACAGTCTGTACACGGCCAAGGTACATATTAACAATACACACACTGTCGACATTCACCATAAGTACACAGACCTCAGTACTCTACAAACAACCATAGTATGTCCTGGTTATGTCAAATATAACCCCTACTGTACATAATGTGAGGCAGCCTGATATCTCACTGGCTTGTTATCAGATATGATGACACTAATTATGGTGTACAGCACATATGCACCTCTTCATGCACAACATATGTACAAATGTTGACAGAGTTGTGGCTGGAAGCACATACACAGGACCAATATTGACATTTGCTGTGATAACCTCATACATTTACTGTTGTAACAGGGTTTGTTGCAACATACGTCCTATGAGGGATATGTAGTCAGTAACTGTCACAGTTTTCACCATCTACAGACTGCAATCCTCACACTACCTTCTGCAGTCCACAGATAGATGCTCCATGGATAACACATGAAACCAAAGGCACAACACACTGCCGAGTCTGCAGAGGACCCTGCAGATGGGGATTCCTCATAAACATGGAACTGACATGGCAGGTATTGATGCATGTAGGACAGCCATATCCACACACACACTGTTAAACCAACATTACTCCAAATGCAGTATAGCAGCACGTACAGTCTATAGTCAGGTCAGGTACACCCCCTCCTGTGTGTCACCCTGTTTCCACAGTGTATGTTATTAGAGGTAAATCCCCAATCCATATGAGATGCTATTTGCCAAACAAAAGATCTAGTCCCTGCGCACAGTGAATAAAAAGGGCCAACACCAACATGATGTTCCTAGATATTGGAGTGTGTTTTCATGCAATTGGCTATGTGAATGTTACCACAGCTGTTCCACATACAATCAATTAGGGGAGAGCTGCAATTCGTGCAGAGGCCATCAGCTGATCATCAGCATCACTTAAAATACACATGCTGCTGCCTAAGCAAAGTAGATGTAGGTCTACACATCCACCAGAGAGGGAGTGGGAGAGGCAGACAGAGGCAAAGACAAGTCAGGGGGGGTGAGAAAGTAAAATCTAAGCATGTTTGTGTCACACACCTACCAGCACAGGGTATCAAACCCCTGACGACTATGTTGTGCCATCACAGTTTTATGCAGTTATTGGATGCACCACATGGGTTACCTGTTTTGGAGCCCTCATAGAACATATATGTAATGGTGAGTGACATCTGCAACAGGGATACAGTAACTATACGGTAGGTGACGTACACTTGCCTGTCCACATGAACAGATGCAGGTGCAAGCGTCAAAACAGCCACACTCTCACAGGGACGCACACACATTGACACACTTGGCAGGACCAGGATTACAACTCATCAGTAGTGGGATTGCCACAACACATCACTGTGCAGTTATCACATGAACCACATGGGTCATACAGAGGTTGTATGGGCAAAGGGTATGGGGAGGTGTCTGACATCAGACAGCATGCTTCACTATGCCAATGGGGGTTGTAGTGAGTGTGGATGTGAACATGCACACCATACAACACACACAAACACATAGGTTGTCCGTACTGACATGCATGGGTACATGTCGGCACGGGTGTGTGCTGATTGACTGTGCCAGACGGTTATACAAGGCTGGGCAATGGGTATACCTTGGCATCAGGCCACATGACAATGGTCTGCACTGTGGCTCAAAGTTGTAGTTTCTGCATTTGCCCACACAGGTGGGTAGTGTATCCCCCATCCAGTCACCTGGGTGACTATTGTGTGTGGCCAATGCTGTGCACTGCTTGCCATGTATGTGTTTCTTAGTCCATGACATGGGCGGTGTCTTGGATGTGCACACCTCCCACATGCATGCACAGTGACATGTAAAACTGTACATGGGGTGTCTGGCCCATGTTGTGAACACAGATTATCATCAGATGTGCCAGTCTTTCCCACCTATGGCGGGAACTGGTAATGGGCAGCAGGTTTACTCTACACCTACACTGATAGTATGCTAATGGCATTCCCTGGTGTCAGTGGCATCTGTTCATACAGGGCATGTTGTCAGGCATGGTATGTACTTTGTGGGTCACATGTGGTGGCAACACAGGTGTTGCAGGTGTCCATTGGGTAACATGAGAGAGGTGCACTGTCTGCATGTATGTGCATATTGGGACAGATGGACAGGGTGCCATGCCCTCTGTAGCCCACTTCTATCATGCCATAGTTACTATCAGTGGCCAATATGCAGTGTACTACCCACATATTGCCTGTTGCCTAGGTGTGTGTGTGTGTGTGTGTGTGTGTGTGTGTGTGTGTGTGTGTGTGTGTGTGTGTGTATGAAACATGGGTTGAGTGTGTGGTCTGGGTAATACTGGGGTTGCTAACTGTGATTGCCTGGCCTTGATGTCACATGTATGGGTATGGCTTTGCACCACAGCCTCTCCGCTATTCCACATCTGTTATCCCTGTATGGTGGACATTGTGATATATAGTAGGGCCACCATATAAGAAATATGCAAAACCCGCTCCACATTGGCCACAGGTGTCACACACTCACAAACATCTCCACACAGGATACGAGTTACACACACACACACACACACACATCATGTCTAGGAGTAGAACCCCTACCCAACTAGTTTATTACACTACAGCACTACGCAGTTATAGTACGTGCCACTGAGATTACTGGAGAAATACTTCTCCAAAGGTGTATATAACATTGGATGACATCAGCAGGATTGCCAAAGTAGAATATTCGAACTGTAGTGAGCATGACTAGCCTAAAATGCATTGCTGCCTACACAGTGACACACACACAAAACATCCACAACTGACATGTGTGGGTATAGAACCCCTAACAGAGGTTTATATCACACTACAGCATGGAGCTGTTATACGACGCACCACGGGAATTATTGGAAAACCCCTTCCCCAAAGGTGTATTTCACAATGAATGACATCAGCAGGATTGCCAGAGTAGGGCATTTGAAATGTACTGCATGTGACTAGCCTAAAATGCATTGCTCCCTACACATACAGTGACACACACAAAACATCCACGACCAACATGTGTGGGTATAGAACCCCCAACAGAGGTCTATATCACATTACACATGGAGCTGTCATAGGACACACCACGGGGATTACTGGAAAACTCCTTCCCCAAAGGTGCATTTCCCAATGAATGACATCAGCAGGATTTCCAAAGTAGGCCATTTGGAATGTACTGCGTGTGACTCAAGTGTGGGGTCATTTACTGCACTGTTATAACTTGTTGATACTTGTGAACCTCTGCTATCTTTAAAAAAACAAAAAAACTTGCTTTTTTCCCACTTTTCTGAGATTTAAAAAAGTTCAGTTACAGGCTTGCTGTTCTGAACTGTTTGTAAGTTTCTTGGAGGCCATTTTTTGCTTGGGCTAAAGGGAAGCCTCTCTGTTTATCAGTGGCAGTGATAAACATTGAGCAGCCTGCCTGCCCCTGTGGGAGTGGTTACTGCCTTGAAACTGTAGTTTTATTGGCCATTTTGGGTCAATTCCAAACTACTTGATCTCCCTCTTTTAAGACTCTCTTTTGCACGCTTTTGTGCATAGCGCAACAACGGGCAGCGCTGCCTAATTGGATTTAAACTATTCCTGGCTCTACGAAGTCTGCTCTTCACTTTTTCCTTTAGAACTGCTCTATCTCTCAAATTAAACACCATATTCTCATTCTAAAGCCCTTCACTGGTCCAAATAAGTAATCTTACAAGTTAGCACTATTAAACCATAAGCACTACTTACTCTTATACTCTCTACGATTATCTTGACCCCTATTGATCCGTCTTAATTCAGTTTCCCTATATTACTCTAGCATGTCCAAAGGTCAGTCAATGGTTTCCTCTCCAGTCCAGCTGGTGAATCTGGGAATTTTGAGGCAATGTTACAATTGTCTCATGTACACGGACAACCCTCACCTCCTCCAAACAGGTTCAAATACATGTGAGAGATGCAACCATATAGCCAAACTGGAGGCTGAGCTCTCTCATCTCAAAACTGGTGAAACCAGTCAGGAGGAGAAGGTAACCTCACACAACACAATTCCAGTATCACATAGTCTCACCACATCAGCGAACCAAACACATAAATACACAAAAACATACTCAGAGGCTCTAAATAAAAATCTACCTAAGCAACAGAGACCTCCAAAGCAGACATCCACGCAAACGCTACCCCAAAACAAAACACGCACAACACATAGCCCATAAAGTCAGTGTGCCAAGCAGCCACAGCCCTTAAGGCTGAATAACACACCTGATGCTCTTGTAATAGGTGACTCTATTGTCAGACACACTGACGTCCCGCTCACCAGGCTGAACAAAGAGAAGGTCACAGTGAGCTGCCTGTTGGGCACTAGGATCCACCACGTAACGCAAGCACTCAGGTCACTCCAAAGCAAATACAAATATGACTCAGTCATCGTACATCCTGGTGTGAATGACCTGAGACGTACCTCCCTGGACTACAAGAAAAGAGACATAGAGGAGCTCTCTGATCATGTAGCCCAGGCCGTTATGACCCTCACCTAGAATGATGCCACAGTACAAAGACAAAATGATAGATTTTAACAATTGGCTAAAATTTTGGTGTCATTCAAAGGGAATCCAGTATCTGTCAGCCTGGGATGACATGCTCGACAAGCCACGTTGCTTCGCTAGGGACGGCTTGCACCTGTCACCACTGGGCTTTCGGATATTGGCAAAGGCTCTTGCCACCCCCCATAGTGCCTTTTTTAGGCAAGGCTCAAAAGTCAAACCCACCTCCATAGACAGCACAAGGAACAAGAAACTAAGGGTAATGCTGCTAAACGCCAGAAGTCTTAACCTCAAGATGCACGCACTCGAAGCTCTCCTCAGTATGGAGAACATCGATATCTGTGCAGTGACAGAAACCTGGTTTAAGGCTCCAGAGAGCACCCCAGCACTACCAGGTTATACCTCATATCATGCTTTTCAGCCCCAAAACCCAGACCGAACCACAAAACGAGGGGGAGCTTCCATATTTATCAAGGATATCCACACCTCCAGGTTAGTGGCATTGCACAAAGTATCGGAGATCATCCATGTGCAACTAACAGTGGGCAAGACTGCTTTTCAGTTTATAGCATCCTACAGACCACCCTCTCAAAGTCAGGAATCCCACTCGGCTTTCCTGAAAACATTGGAGAACATGAAGATCTCTCCGAACACCATTATATTGGGTGACTTCAACTATCCAAACATAGACTGGGAGCACTACTCAAGCCCCAGCACCTTAGCCCAAAGGTTCCTGGAAGTTATAAACTCAAATGCTATGGAACAACTAGTCACCACTCCCACAAGAGGGGATAACATACAAGACCTGATCATTACCAACATGGGTATTCTATGCTCCATACCAGAAGTATATCCCTCATTGGTAAGATCAGACCATAAATTAATTTCACTGGATATCCACATCCCGACCCCACCCCCAACCCAGCAAACCACAGTGAAAAACTTCTCAAAAGCGAACTTCTCACTTCTCAAAACCAAAGTGGAATCCTTCAAGGCCCCAGGGCCAGTGGAAACCACAGCCCAAACTGCAGAATCCTATATAAACGCATTCTACGGACATCTCCAGGAATGCATGGATCATACTATCCCAAACAAAACCAAGACCCAATCATCCAAAGGCACTCGTCCAGTCTGGTGGACCCCAGCCATAAATAAACTGTACAACAGAAGGAGGAAGCTACTACATGATAGAGCAAAATCCCTAATAGGGAAGGCAGCTCTGATCAGTACTAGCAAAATATTATGATCCCTCATAAAATCCTCCAAGGCCAGCTTTGAGAGAAAAATTGCACAGGACACTAAAGACAATCATAAGGCTTTTTTCAGTTATGTTAGGAACCTGGGATGCAACTCCCAGACTTGTTCTGAGTTGATTCTAAATGACAAAAAATACACTGAACCCACACACATCACCAATATCCTGGCAGACAGGTTCAGTGCAAACCCCCCCCCAAAAGAGCAAGTATCTATTCCAGCAGAGGGCTGCCTCCCAAACATCTCTGATGCTCAGGTGAAGGCTGCCCTCTCCAAAGCAAAAAACACTGCTTCCATGGGACCAGATGGCGTCCCGGGTTGCGTCTTACATGAACTCCAAGAAGAACTAACCCCTCAAATAAAACAGCTGTACAATCTCAGCCTCACTACAGGATATGTGCCCACAGAATGGCATACAGCAACAGTGGTCCCACTCCACAAAGGTGGAGCCTCTACGGACCCTGAAAACTATCGCCCCATAAGCCTGACTAGCCTAGTCTGCAAGGCTATGGAGAGGATCATCATGGAGCTCATAAACAAAGACATTGGGGACCTACAGAGACTAGATCCTACCCAATTCAGCTTTGTCAAGGGCAGATCCTGCCTTTTGAACCTGGTCGACTTCTTTGAAACAGTCACCAAAGCCATAGATGAAGGGAAGGTAGTCCACACAGCCTATCTGGACCTAGCAAAGGCATTTGACACAATACCCCACTCGGGCATCATAGATAAGCTATCCAGCTTAAATATAAACCCCTATGTCACAAGATGGGTCGCAAACTGGCTCAAAGACAGAACCCACAGAGTGAGAGTTGCTGGAGCCATGTCAGACTCGAAACCGGTCACAAGTGGCGTCCCACAAGGTTCTGTTCTGGGACCGCTCTTGTTCGGTATATACTTTTCCAAGGTACAGGCCAACGTGGGAGGACTATGGCTCACCAAGTTTGCAGATGACTGCAAACTGGGCGCCATAATAGACTCTCCAGCTGACACAAACATCCTTCAAAAAGGTCTCACAGAGATGGATAACTGGTGCCAGAGCCATAGTCTAAAGCTAAATGCCAAAAAGTGTATAGTTATACCCTTTGGCAAAAACAATGTGCCCACAAATTACCACATAGGCAGTAACCCATTAAGTACAGAGAAAGTAATTAGGGATCTGGGGACCCAAGTTGATAGCAATCTCTCCTTTGACAACAACATTGCCAAAGTGGTTAGAAAGACCTTCTACATAGCCCACCTCATCATGAAAGGATTCACATCTAGATCAAGAGAGGTAATCGTGCCCCTTTATTCATCCCTCATCAGGCCTATCATAGAATATAGTGCCCCTTTTGGGATGTACCATACCCGACACCTGCAGCAATTAGAAAGACCCCAAAAGTACCTCACCAAGAGGATCAAGGGACTCAAGCAGATGCCATATGCTGCTCGGTTAAAAAAAACTCTAGTTCTACTCAGTTGCATACCGCCTACTTTGAGGCGATCTATGCCTGACATATAAAGCTATGTCCAATCTGGAATTAATGGACATGCTCCACCTCAGTAAATCTAAATCCCTTAGAGCCACACACTCGAGGGACTTGAACCTCAGCACAGAAATAAATAGAACTTGCTGGAGGGACAGATTCATAACCCAGAGGCTCCCTTCGCTCTGGAATAGAATTCCAATTCATGTTAGGCAGAGCACCTCACTGAATCTCTTCAAGAAGAATCTTGATGAGTGGATGGGGGATCGTAGGTTTGTCCCGGGGATTACTTCCGTGTCACTATTAGACAGAGGCACAGTAAACTAAACCTTAAAAAGGGCACAGTATACTCAAATCAAGGGGTGGCATAAGCCAAACAAAATTGGGCTAGGCTTGTAATTGCCCCAGGGCAGATAGCCTAGTATGAACCTATGAACTAGCCTAAAATGCATTGCTCCCTACACAGACAGTGACACACACACTAAACATCCACAACTGACATGTGTGGGTATAGAACCCCTAACAGAGGTCTATATCACACTACGGCATGGAGCTGTTATAGGACACATGACAGGGATTCCTGAAAAACTCCTTCCCCAAAGGTGTATTTCACAATGAATTACGTGTGACTAGCCTATAATGCATTGCTCCGTACACAGACATTGTAACACACACAAAAAATCCAGAACCACCATGGGTGGCGATGGAACCCTACCACAGTTCTAAATCGCACTACAGAGATTACTGGGCTACAACCTTCCTAGAGGTGTATTTCTAGGTGGATGACATCTGCAGCCTTGCCAAAGTTGAGTGTATGACCTGTAGGCAGTATGAGTACCCTAAAAAGCATTACTCCCTACACAGAGTCAGACAGACACACACATACACACACACACTTGCCATGTGTAGGATTAGAACACCTACCTAACTACTTTATCACACTACAGCAGTATTCAGTTACAAGACACGCTACAGAGATTACTGGGCTACAACCTTGCCAGAGGTGTATTTATAGGTGGATGGCATCAGCAGCCTTGCCAAAGTTGAGTATATGACCTCTAGGCAGTGTGAGTACCCTAAAAAGCATTGCTCTCTACATAGACAGACACGCACACAAACACACACACACAATTTCCAAGTCTGGGATTATAACTCCTACCTAACTAGTTCATAACACTACAGCAGTACACAGTTATGGGACATGCCACGAGGATTACTGGGCTACAACTCTCCCAAAGGTGCATTTCACATTAGATGACCTCAGCAGGCTTGTCACAGTAGGGTTATGGGGAGGGCAGTGTGTGTGCATGGGCCATAACCTATTCATCTATGGGGTTGACACGCCACAAGCAGACATGCACAGGGTCATATTTCACAGGTACGTGTACACAGCTGCTAGATGATTACTTCCTTGTGCAGTTGTGTTGCACAGCTGGCACATGCACCACATAGTCTGTAATGCTGACAGATACTGGTGGCTAGTATCTGCAGTGAGTGACATTTGCACCTCATGTGTTTGGGGCCCTTTGGCTGTGTGCTGGGTGGGACAGGCCTGGATGGCTCCTTGTCACAGTCACCCTCTTCCGCACATCTATGTCCATCTACCTTTGGCTTATTATACTGTGTTGTCCTTAAATATATGTCTGTATTCCTAGCCACTGTGTGTGCAAGGTATGAGTGGTGCATACTGATGAGTGCCTGCACTAACAACTGCGACTGCCAGATATGTCTGGTCCACTGGTATTTGCAGACATGGCCTTCATGTGTTAAAGTGCGTGAGCATGCCCAGTATGACCTTTCAGTATGTTAGAGAAACGAGGGCAATGTCAGTCAACAAGTGCATGAGCATGCCCAGTATGGCCATCTGTATTGCATGTGTGGATTAATTCCAGGTAGTTTGTACTGCAGTGCTGACCTTTGTGTTGTACACAGACAGGTAGCATGCTGTCTCTGCAGGGTATCCATCGATCATTTGGCATTGACTGTTACTACATTTGTGCATAGCGGGGGGCACACTTGACTGTTTCTACATTTACACACAGGTTTGGGGGGGGGCACACCTGACTGTTACTATATTTCTATGTAGGATGGGGGGAGGGCACACCTGACTATTTCTACATTTCTACACAGGATTGGGGGGGCACACCTGACTGTTACTATATTTCTATGTAGGATAGTGGAGGGCACACCTGACTATTTCTACATAGGATTGGGGGGACAACTAACTGTTACTATATTTCTATGTAGGATGGGGGGAGGGCACGCCTGACTATTTCTACACAGGACTGGAGGGGTGCGCCTGACTGTTACTATATTTTTACATCAGATGGCGGGGGTACACCCGACTATTTCTACACAGAATTGGGGGCGCACACCCGACTGTTACTATATTCCTACATAGGATGGGGGGGCACACCTGACACTTGCACACATTTGCTAGGACTGCACTGGTATGTCGGGTGCTCCATTTCAGTCTGTATTCTTACCTATCATGCTGGCTAGAGGCATACCAGTGTACTACAGATCTTAGTTTTAATTACCTACAAATTAGTTTCCGACTTCCTAGCCTTCAGAGCTGACATCCCACTGCCTAACCTGCTGTAGTCTGTCTGTGTAGGCCTGGGGGGGAGGTTTCCCATAGGTCTCATTCAGAGACCATAGCACAGCATTTGTTTGTGTTTGTCTACACCTCTCCTGCTGGCTGTGACTGTTGTTGGGTATGTGATTTCCCCTGACTGGCATGTGTGAGTCACTTACCTTATAGGTGTCCCAGTACTGAGGGTGCTGCTGCAGGGCTGACTGTGTCGGATGCACATAGTACACTCCCCATACATGGTTAGGCACAGGTAGTGTAATGTTTGGCATCCCTTTTACTGTATGTGAGAGTCGGACAGAGGTGTTATTCCCTGGGTCCCGCCTGTGTCAGTGTATGTGCTATGTGCTGCCTCTTTGCCAAGGTCAGGGCATACTGGGCAAGCCTCCTTCTGCCAACTGGGGCAGGCTCAGGTTGTTCCTCCACCGAGTCACTCTGTGCAGGCCTTGGCAATGGTGAGGGGGCTGTGTGAGCCTGCCCCGTGCTGTTCCTGCTGCAGCTGTTTCCACAGGATCATATTGTGTATCATGGCACATACAAGGACATTTTGGGTACATGTAGCTGGTGAGTACTGCAAGGCTCCACCAAATGTGTCCAGGCACCAGAACCGTGACTTGAGCATCCCAAACATATGCTCTATTATGATTCTTGTTTGTGCGTGTGCCTCATTATATAGTTCTGGTTCGGGTGTGTGTCCATTTCTGATGGGTGTCATCAGCCACGGCTCCAGTGCGTATCTAGCATCCCCCACTAGATGACCATGTGGGATGTCCCCTATGGCAAATCTCTGGTACAGCTGCATCAGATGCCAGATGTGGGAATCGTGACAGCTTCCAGGGCAGCCAGCATACATGTTCATTATTATGCCCTGGGCATCGCACACGACCTGGCAGTTGATGGAGAGAAAGCCCTTGCAGTTGATGTAGACCCTACCCCACTCACCAGGTGGTGCTTTGATGCATATGTGCGTGCAGTCTATTGCAGCCACTACCTCAGGGTAGTCTGCTCTTTGGTGGAAGAGACGCATATTGCTGGCCAATGCCTCATGGGTGTTGGGGAAATATACGTGCTCACCGACATGTGCTGACATGGCATCCAGGAACTGGAGGAGTACCCTGGATGATGATGCCTGTGAAATCCCCATCACATCCCCAGTTGGCCTTTGGAAGGTACCTGTAGCTAGTATTCTTAGGCCTACACATACCTTGGTATGCACTGGGATGGGTTTCCCCTCTTGTTAGTTCTGTGTGTCAGGCGTGGCCGGCATAGCTCAACAATTTGCTGTAGGAGGTCCCAGTCCACCCTATGGCACTCCACTATCTCCAGCTCATGTAGCCCTTGGTAGGTTAACCTGGGTCTGTACACTCTTCTCTGTCTTCTGACTGTGGGTTGCTCGGCAGCATTCACATCCTCACCACCCTCAGCCTCTTCCACAAGTTGTATGATAGTTATTTCAGCCCCTAACATTTTGCTGTTGTGAGTGTTAAAAGTTCCCTGCTTGTTTACACTGGTGGTGTAGAGTCTGGGGAAAAAACAGAGGGGAAGGTGTTTGCTTAGTTTATAGTAGTGTTCTGGGCTGGGCTGGTCTGCTGCCTGTGTAACTGGCTGATTCTGATGCATTTCACCTGCCAGCTAAGCTAGTTCTCCTTGATTACCTTCCTACTGCTGTTTTCCCTTCCCATTGCCTTCCTGTTTAAGCCTGTGTGTGCGTGCCACACAAACTAAGTGCTCAAATGTGCACACTGCTGCTATTTCCAGGTTTAACCTCTTTTTTTTTATTCCTGTAAAGCCTGTTGCATGGCACTTAGGCTTTGTGAAGAGTGCTAAGCAGGTTTAGACACTCCCCCCCCCCCCAGCTTAGCTATGCTACGCTAGGAGCAAACCCAAGCCACAGGACTGCAATCCGCTTAAAGTATATGCCTGACACACACCCCCAAGATGTCACCTAACTACTAGGCTTGCACCAGACAATTCCAACTCTTACAGTGTTGGGACCAGACTCACATGCTGCAGAAAACTGGGATTCACTATACTTCCCCTCATTTGCATAGGATTGCCTGCTAATGAATAGGTACATGTCTCACACTGAGCCTCCCTCTTAGCAACCACTACTCACTGGCCAGATTGTCTTATGCCTGCCATTGACTTACATGGCAAAATACTGATTTTAGTTAGAATGCTTATTTTAGGTTTATTTTATTATTTTACCCCGATCCCCTTTGTGCGCCACTGCCCTATCCTTAAACGGTCGAGATCGGCTAAAAAAAATAAAAATTGATTTTTTTTTTTTATTTTTTAAACTGTTTGCAATGCCAATTGTCTTATATGTGGCCATTGGCATGCTTACTACAGCATATGCAGCCTTTATTTGGAGGTGTCATAGCTCCATTTTGGATTTTGCAGAAATGTACTCGGTTACTAACAGAGTACATTTCTGCAGATTGCGCTAGTCTTGCACGGACTGTTGCAAGCTTTTTGGATTACAAAATCACCTCATTTGCATTGATTTCACCTGCAAATGGGGTGATTTGCATACCAGGGTTCAGTCCATGCAAGATTAGTGCAGGAGCACTCGTGCACACCCCTTCAGGCTGTTCCTGGATTGCATGGCAACATATTGCCTGCTAGAGCTCCTGCACTGATCCTGCATGCCGTGCAGGGCATAGTGAATCCGGGGGAACATGTCTGTTAAGACAACCCCTGTTACAGTAGCAACAGTCTACATATATACCTGCAATACATACATGACATCCCTTTGCACTAAGAGGTTGAAACTACTGGTGCTGAGGTAGGACTCCACTCCATGTTATGGACATATGGTAAACATATATGTGTGTACATACATACATACATACATACATACATACATACACACACACATATATATATATATATATATATATAGAGAGAGAGAGAGAATGACATATACATATCTACATACATGGATGTGTATACACACATCTATATATGTCTGCACATATACAGATATATATGCACATATAGTTATAGACACCTACATATATATCAACATAAATAGATATATCTGTGTATATATATATATATATATATATATATATATATATATATATATATAGTCTGTAAATGGCCATATATATGATGGGCTATACAGATATGTATAAATACATATATATGAATATATATGCACATGTAGACATATATCTACATATGTATCTGTATATATTAATAACTTAATAACTACAGACCCATTGCTTTACTCTTCCCCCCTGGCCAAAATCCTAGAAAAATGCATCCATACCCAGATGCTAAACTATCTCCTAGACAGCAACATCCTGTCACCTACTCAGCATGGTTTTAGACCTGCCCATAGTACCACTACAGCCCTCCTCTGCTTCACAGACACAGTAAACAGTCTAAAAAAATGAAGGCCTACAAGTGTCAACTCTTTTTTTGGATATGTCCAAAGCATTTGACACAGTCTCATACCAAATCCTGCTAAACAAACTCTGTTTCACAGACACAGTAAACAGTCTAAAAAATGAAGGCCTACAAGTGTCAACTCTTTTTTTGGATATGTCCAAAGCATTTGACACAGTCTCACACCAAATCCTGCTAAACAAACTAAACCAGTATCATCTATCAAATTCCACTCTTACCTGGTTCCAAAGCTACTTAACTGACAGGTACCAAGCTGTGAAATGGGAAAATTATCTCTCTCCTCAGCTGCCCATAACTATAGGAGTCCCACAGAGTTCTATCTTAGGACCACTGCTATTCATAGTCTTCACAAATGACCTCCATACCTCCACACAGCATGCATCTATAAATCAGTATGCAGATTACACTACCTTAATCTGTGCTGCACAAAACATTCCAACCCTTCTGCAAACAACTCGACTAGCATTCCCTGATGTTGAAAACTACCTTACCAAAGCCCAACTTATTCTCAATCCAAAGAAAACTCAGCTTATGATCATAACCAGTTCTAACAAAAACACTAACAGTCAATTCACTATCTACTCTACAAATGCTACTCCAATTGCTCCAGTGGCACAGGCTAAGCTATTAAGAATAACCATAGACTCCCACCTAAAATTTGAAAGTCATCTCAACTTAACTATTAAAAGAGTATATGCCAAACTGGGGTCACTCTACCGTATCAAACCATTTCTTGCCAACAACACAAGATCAGCCATTGCTCGCTCTCAACTTCTATCCACCCTACTCTATGCATCTCCCATTCTGACTAATCTCAACAAAACTGAACTAAGCAAAATGGAAGCCTGCTATAACAGAATTCCCCGCTTTGCTGCAAATTGCTCATATAGAACTCATCACTGTACTGCTTTGAGACAGCTCCACTGGCTTGAACTGCCCAACCTCCTAACCTACAATCAGCTCTGCCTCTGTCATTCTATCTATTACCTCCCCAATAAGTGTCCTGCCCTCAAAAACCTAGTATAACATCACTCAGCCAAAAGGCCTCTTAGATCATCAAGCAAACTACTACTAGAAGTCACCAACAGCTACAATAGCTTTGGAGATGCACTATATAGTAGTTCAATGGCTAAAAAATGGAACACTGTCCCTACTAGCATTCAAAACACATCATCCAAAGCCACCTTTAAAGACCTCATCAGGCAACATCTCAAGTAAAGTTGGCAGTGCCATGATTGCTCCCCAGGCTAGTGAAAGTGGATAACATATACATACTAAATCTAGAGCACTTGATAATAGTTTTCAGTCTTACTCACAAACACTGGCTAATCTACAATGTATGTACTATACCTGTGTACTATGTATGTATTCTACCTATGTTCCAAATTTCAGCTGTACACCACAAATCTATTAATTACCTTTGTTTTTAAAATTAATATTTTTTTGTTTGTTCTCTCCACTGTAACTGTTTATGTGCCGCATACCACTGTAAAAACATGTCTTTTGTAATTTGTGTGTATACTGATCATGTCTAAATAACTAAATGTGTCTGTAATCTTTCTTTGTGGAGCTTTTCTCCCCGGGCCTCTGCTGAAAAAGGGCCTTTTCAGCTCAATCAGACACCCCCGGTTAACAAATGTAAAATAAAAATAAAATAAATATATCCATATCCTTGTCATGTGTAAACATTACTGTTGTGTATACCTTCCCAGATGTATCACACCGTATGTATCTATGTGTATATTTAAATATAACACGTGATGCAACAATATCACTAACGTACTATACAATTGGAGAAGTCACAGCAGTTGTTCAATATTAGTCAATATGTCTGTTGACAGATGTATTGGAAATACAACTGCCTTCACAGCTGTCATGGCATAGTGGTTAACTGTTGTGACTATAGTGTACAGGGTCCTGGGTTCAAGACCTGCAAGGGCTGTTTACTTTGTTGCTGGGCAGAACAAGGGCTGCTAGATACAAAGTGGTTAAGGCAGTTTTGAGCTGCTTTAAGCACATTTGTGTGAGTTTTCTGCAAAGCCAAGTGGTGCTAACATATGGTGAAATGTACGGGTGCTTACACTGTGTAGGCTTCACTTACCAGTGCGTAAATCTGCTTGGCTGTTATATTGCAGCAATGCTGACACCTGCTAAGCACGGCTCAGCCCTGGTAACCTGTGTTCACATCCCAGTCTGTTAACATAGCAGGATAATGACATCTGTAATAGGTGTATGTAATGCCATGTACATAACATGCATCTATGTGCTGTCAGTACAGTAGCAAGGGGTGTGAGTCTCATGTCTGGGACACTTGAGTATACATGACCTGTACAACACTCTTATCCATGTGAATGTGTTACATACAAGGGTAGTATCATAGGTTATGTGCCATCACACTGGCATTTAGTGTATCATGATATTACTACTGTTGACAGTGCTTTACCAAGCAAGAGTAGATTGCGAATTGTAGTACTGGCAACAAGCACCCCTACATGCATAGATGGACTCTGAGTCCTCACTGTCGTGTTCCTGGTGTGTGAGCTGTGTCACGTTATATATTTCCTACTGGATAATGATCTGACATGTGGAAATTAACTGTAGACTACTGTCTGTATAGCACATGTCAGTGAGGGCTGCCAACATGTAGTAATGGCATACCTATTGGTGTCAGACGTCTATCTGTCGACACATTTATCCTACTGCATAGCTAGTTGGCAAGCTGTCTGTCAGTCCCTGTACAGATGTGCAGATATCAGGTATCCAGCTTGGATACGTACAGGCAACCCATGCTTGACTGACACTGACATGTCTGCCCAGCTGTGTTATAACTGGCAGAGATGGGGCACAACACCCTGTATGCACCACATGCCATGGGTACCTCCACTACACTACCACAGTAAATAGAACATGCTTGGGTACAAGTATCCAACACAGACACTAACCATGTTTTGTAATACATGTTGCATACATGTCAACTGGACCACCCTACCGGCCATTTGCAGGAGGCACCCAGAAGATTGGCTGATGCATGTCACTCCCACCATGAGGGTCACCATAGTCGTGTCTGTAGATAGATTGCTTGCTGGCACATGGCAGGGGGCATGATACCACTGTACAGACATCCCCTACACTTCCCATCTCTCCATGGGCAATAGCCAGGAACACACCTATGACCACCTGCAGTGATGTACCCCAGTACTGACAGATGTGTATGTGTGCATTACTGAGGATATCAGTGTCTGTGTGTTAGTACACCTGTAGTTGGGAATACCCCGAGGCCCTTCACACCCACCGCAACACCCATTGCCATAGTTAGATGTGGCTGCTGCTGTAATGGACATTACATGTACCTTGTTACACTTCTCTCCCTAAAGGCTACCTGAGCCTTGCAGTACCAGAACAACACTGTTGTACAAATGGGATGATAGGCATGGGATACCCACTGAATTCTGGCAAGTGTGTGCATGTGTGTATATCTGTAGGGTACAGCATTCTGAGGTCACATACTCCTATTACAATATGCATTGCCACACAGTATTACGGATAGTGATGCTGCTGCCCATAGGAGAGGCATGACAATGCATCACCCGACTATGCCTGTGGCATGTGCATTAGATGCATATCCCTGTAGTACCACTCTTGGGATGGACAATGGGTTGTATTGCAGTCCTGGTCAATGTGTGATTGTGGGTATGTCAGAGTGTCATCATGGGTTCCAGTGCATACAATATCCACAATGGGGTGTGAGTGCTGTTTATACTGCCATTACACCATGGTACCCCCCCGGTACATGTCCCATGTACCACAGTATGGTGACCCTTGTCACCATCAACCATACAGGCAACTGATAGCACTATCCAGCCCAGTTATGCATGTGCTGTGTGCAGCCTACCTGTAACACATTGAACACACTGACAAGTTAGTTAGCACTGATAGGCCCAGGTCTCTCAGATGTGTGTCGGCCTGTTATGTGTTTGTTAATGTATATATAATGGTATGTCACACTATGTATTGTCCATACACATCCATTACAACCCCATTATCATATTGTACATGCCTGGGGATGTTCTGCATGTAACCTGGAACACACCTCATCCTAAACACTGTGTGGTGTGTGCAATTAAAGCAGCACTACATACCTAGGTATGGGGTCTAGTCCTAGTGTTGCCAAGTAAGAATGTGCGTGTACGTGGAGGCATCTACTTCAGGTTGCTGAATAGACATGTCCCAGGGGGTCACCTGTCCATGTGGCACAGGCAGTGACTGTTATACAGACCTGTGACGTGTTCAACTGTACCCAGGATATGGCACAGCCATGGTGTCACCACAGTGTCATATCCCTTGTGAGATATGACAGCAGACCATTCTCCTGCTGACACATGTACACCTACAACACAAACGGATACCATTATGGAGACCACAATCACTCAGTGTTACTAACAGCTATAATGCATCACGGCTGGACAGCTACACTACCTGACATGTAAGCATTAAATATTACTGCTGACAAAATGTTACACAGCAGTACATTGGTACACTGTAGTACAGTCACTGTGTGCATCAGAACCATATTAGCCTGTCCCTGCATCAGTGTTATGGGTGACAAGGATATGGCACAGGTATTATCATATGCACAGGATGTGTTGTTAGTTTGCCAGAGACCTAGGGTGGGCCATACGTTTGACACCATGTGTGTGGGTGAGGTATATATGTTGCTGACATGAGCGTGGTGATGTGGTGTGTGTAGGTATGGGGTTGCCCTAGGTGTGTTTGTATAATGTGTGGGTATGCATGCACACAGTTCTGCCATGTGGCTGCTCTATACAGGTGTTTCTTGGACAGCTGCAGACCATACCTGGTAGGGTGTGCAGTTCATCACTTCCGGCCACGGATATGCAGACTGTGCCTGCCAGGGGTTCCATGGGCACATCCAGGTACAGGCCTCGATGTGCTACAATCCCTTGATGATGACATATGTCCGCTGGAACCAGGTCCCTCCTGGGACTAGCCAGGGCCATGTGCATGTGGCCTGCTGTGGTGTGGTGTGGACAGCACCCCCCCCTGCAGTGCAGGAGCTGGTACTGCCACTACAGGTGTGGCTTGGTGTCCTTGCAAGTCCACGTCAACCGCCAGATGTTGGTGTTGCTGGCCTATGACCACGTGGCCATCGCCCCACTCCCACCACATGCTCTAGCACAGAAAATCCATGGTCTATGAGGCCCACCATCTCACCTAACCGACCTCTGTATAATCACGGAGGGCACCTGCAAGATCATGGATGTTGCCACTTACAGATGAGAAAGCAGCCCTCTGCAGCTTTAGACCCTGTCTGGTGTACAGTTCCATACTTTCCTGCGCCCCCATGACAGTCTGAAAAATGCATCTGGTGGTACCAGTTGTGGCGCTTCTGCCAGGGTCACGATGGCCAGCGTCCCTCCCATGAGCACCCCGGTACATCTGCCTATGTGGTGTCCTGCTAGACATCAAGCTATGCCTGCTGTGTCCAGACACAGCAGCCATAGATAACACACTCTCCTGTGCACTGCCACCAACCACCAACTGTCCCTCTTCTATGGCCATTGGTGATGGGGTATCTATAGGCACTGTGACTGTGTGCGGGGATAGGGTGGATAACAGGGGGATGCCAAATGATGGAGCAGTTTCAGCCTCTGACAACCCCGCCTGTGCCTCAACACACCTATCCTCATTTCAGTGTATGTATGGACACCAACATCAGATTGCATGCAGGAGGGACCCTGACCCACCTCGCCACCTGTGAGGGGAAAACAAGAAACGCACTTTAAGACCTGTACGGCATTGCATAACAGTACACACACATACACACACCCTGAAATTCCACCATAATACCTATGTGTCCCTGAGTTTACAGACTGTCTCAGGTTTATTCACGTAAGTTCCCCATCCTGCATCACACTTGGAAACATACATTCATTAATACCACTCATTAACGTATCATTCTTCTAATTGCTTAGACAAGTGTTCACAACACATGACCTGTTACTCCATTACCTCTTTGACTTGACTGGAGTGGGTTTTACAAGGACTCACTGCTGTCATCCAGTGTTCACCCTGGGTATGTCCATACATCGTGAGCATGGCCCCCATATGTTAGGGGCTACTATGGTCACTCAATAATGTCACACACTGGAGTGTCATACGTAACTATTGCTCAGTCGATGCCAGATCTGTTGCTCAATCAACTTATTATGTGGACAACAGTAATATATGGATGCACTCCCTGGTGTTGTCTAGTAATTCCCCAATGCAATGCCGCATATGTGGGTAGTCATTCACCTTTCTGCTGATTGCAATTTTAACAGCATACCTGGTGTCTAGTTTCCCTCCCAATGCATGTTCCATGCTACAGACCTTATTATACTATCAGCTGTCCTGAGATTACATATCAGACAAATATTCCTGGTGCCTCATTTGTCAGTCCATGTACTGCACAATTCCAAAAGGAAGTAGTGACATATGAACAACCACACATGTGCATACATGGACACCCACACAAGCTCACAAACACATCCTACATGCATCAACCCACCTGCACTCCACCAGATTGCACTTACAGACAAAATAAGCCCCCCCCCACACACACACATACACACACACCTACAGGTGAGGTTGCACAAAGATAGTACACACAGACCTCCCATTACCCATCTGTCAACATGCATAACATATGGTACTCAACAGCATGCAGTGCAGCTATAGTCAATCCATGCTAGCAACAGAATACATGGGTTTGATGCATGGGCTGTGTTAGTAGGTGATGCCCATTCCCCTGGAAAACACTGCATGCATGTACACAGTATTGCTGTGCACCTGTTCTGCACCCTGCCATGTACTGTGCACCATACCTCAAAGGTGTACACAACATTGCTGAATGTGCATTATTGTGTCAGTTTTGTCTGCTCTAATGCTCACGGCCCCTATTTGTTTGTCCGACACATACCTGGGATGATATGTGCACAGATTTAATTTGTGAATGCCTGATGTCTAATTTACAGATGTCAACATCAGCGGTGCATGTATGACCAATATGATACTATTACACTGGCGACCGTCAACCCTTACCGTGGCTATAGGGAGTATCCACACACTTATTGATATGATGCCCTCTTCCTTGATATGCCATGGGACCACATCACTGCATATGTTAACATTACATGAGCCTGATATGTGACATATGTCGTGTGCAATCAAATGCAGTGTCTAACAAATGTGTTAGTTGTGCTGATGCTGGCCGTGATGCATACACGTCGTGGGTGCATATGTGTGCACACCCTTATCATGACAGTTTGTTGCACCTACTGTTATGTGTACTACAGCAGTCACTATTCCTGGCAGGGGTATACTAGCATGGGTCATCTGCATTTGCCAGTATATGGTCAGTCTGCCCTACACATGTCCCCCAACTCCGCATGATTACAAGGTCAACTCATATGCACATCTCTTGGAGTTCACACACTTCTGTCACTATCACTGTGGAGTCAGGGTTACATTTGCCACAGTTTCTGACCCTATGTACAGATACAGCCATTCATAGCATCCTTAGGATCCCTGCTGCAGTGCACTGGTGTGTCATGATGAGACCCCCTCCCCACCTTCAGCCTTTTTGCAGATGCCTGACAACTATGGTCTACACATGTCTCAGTTTGCAGTGTCCCCACACTGAACACCACATGTAACAGCCTAGTCTCAGTTAATGAATGGCAAACATACAGGTGTACAGTACAGATGGGGGATGGTGAGCCTGAGGTGGGGTGAGGCATTGGTTATGCAGCATATGTATCTTACATGATACTGTCTGTAGGTTTCCAATGTGGTCATGGTACACCAGTACACACTGCAACATATGACTACTGGGGACCTCTTCTGTTATACATACACTACCTGTAGAAAGGCCAGGCTTATGTTTCCTGTGGTACAACTGTCACATCTGATTACCCTAACCCATAGGCCACACGTTTGTAGAGTCCAGGCAATTGTTGACACGGGTACTGCACAGCCAGTACTTGCTAGATATTCCTGCAACCCCCCCCCCCCGTGTTGTGGCATGTTACTAGGCAGCCCGCATGACCAGTTTGCTACATGTGACATCATCTGTCTTGGATGGCCATCTATTTCTTACATCATTCCTGTACCATACATTCTTGCCACATAAATGACTGCCTGCATTGTTTGCCATAGTATATGCAATGGTGAGGTATGGGTACATGTCCAGCTCATGGGTGTCCTGTTGGGTATGGGGTCCACACCATGTCATGTAAGATGTGTGCAAGCCACAGCTGCCTCTGTTGCAGGTAAGTGTGCACATTTGATGGCCAAACGTCTTGGACAGCAGACCAATATGTGGTGGGACATTGGGGACGTGTACTTGCTGGAAGGTGCATTTCCATGACAAATGCATGCAGTCAGTACCTCAACAGCTGCTTCCTCTATATTTTATCTGGACTGTGTGCACACATATGCTTCCAGTGTTTGTGAAGGTATGTATTCCCCATATTTGCCGCCCTAACCTATGATTCCATATTACACACTCATTGCTCATGTTGGGACCACATTGCAGGTTTTAAGGGTTGTGGACAGCAGTATTATAATATACCGTAGTGTATATCTGTTACAGTTATCATTGTAATACTGGTATATACACTATTGTAGCACTGTATAAGGGTGATGTTTCACACATGTCCCTACTGTAGGCTATTTGTCCCACCAATATGTTCATCACTGTGGACACATTTTGCAATGACAGGATGTTAGTTGTATTGCAGGAGTCTGACATACCCTTCAGATACACCATCATGGTCACCACTGTGATGCAGTACAGTTAACAGCAACAATACGTGGACATGTGCGGCATACATTATGAGTAGGTGTGTTAAATGTGTGCATAGAATATGCCACAGCCATAACATGACTGGTGTACTGGCAAGCCTGAACAAAAACCATACTCACCAGCTACAGGTTGCTGCCTTAAAGGTATACCAGAGGGACCTACATAAGTGTGTGAGAGATGTGATGTCAGTACCCACAGCTGTGGCATTGGTACAGGGTGGGTGCAGCATTACAGTACATCAACAGTACAGGTCCACAATACTACAGCTTATGCACATCTGTTTATTACTACTACACAGCAACAGACTATATATATATGTCATCTCACATATGCATGATCTACCTGTACAGATGCAGATGGATATGCAACAGTGGTCTACTGATGTGCTCTGTGGCATTATCTGCATGCTTCTCTGCCGGTGTGTGGGTAGCACCCACCTCCACTATACTCTCCGCCAGTTGTGTGTGCAGGCAGATGCCACGAGGCTGGCAAGCAGCTCCTCAACACGTCAGGGGGGAGTGGATGGCATGACCACCCTGTTGCAAGGTGATCCCCCGGACTGCAGCAGCATGCTGATGGGCATTGCAAAGCAGGTCACTGCAATGATGCTGGACCTGCTCATAACTGCAGTTATGCAGGCCGACATCATTGACCCTGTAGACTACATCGTTCCAAAGGGCAGTCCGCTCCTGCTGCTCATGGGTTGTTCTGCCAAACAGCACCTGGTAGTGCTGTACCAAGTGTGTGATGATGACCTCATTTTTGTCCACTGAATAGAAAGGTAGTCTGCCATGCGACATCTTGCCTGAAAGAAAAAGACGGAAACAGGTCTGAGCAACTCATACAGCAAGGTTACCATAGTTCTTCATACACATCTCTGTCTTCCCTCACCATACCTATGACAACAAACTGTTCACACAACTCAATAGGTATGGCTACAGCATACCTACCATTGGGACATATTTTGTATTGTACCACACTTTGTGCTAAGTGTTTGTAGCCATGTTCCCTGTGGGAACACTATCATTGCTGGCCTGTTATGGACAATGTCACCTGCATGCCATTGTAAGGGCCACTATAGTTCCATATATGCATGTGGCCTGTTTGCTATGTGATTGCTGCACATCTGTTGGGTGTTATTGGGGATATCTATGCATGCTGTTGGACAAGATCTGGGAATGTGTGGACTATTACTACCCACATATGTTCTATAACAGTGACACACTAGCATGTTTAGGGAACGGTTGTCAGCAGAACCACCTCTCACACCTCATCTGGCCATGTTACCAAGCAACATCACGTGTGGGACCCACCCTGGGGCCTCCTCATCTACTGGTCCTGCACTATCTTCAGGTTGAACCACCTCAGGGGATGGTGTCCCCCAGGGGGGGGGGGGAGACACAGACATGATCCTGTCAACCGAGGTCAGATCCAGGGTCTGCTGCATAGGGAGCTCCACAGAGACTTGGGGTATGTGCTACAGCACCATGAGGCCCTCAGTACACAATCACAGGGTCTACATGCTCCTCCTGCTCAGCCTCCAGCCCAGGCACCTTCAGGGCCTTGAAGCTGATGTTGTGACTGGCAATGGGTGGGGGCCTTGTTCCCATTGTTTCCATATGGGGGCTCATGGGGCTTCCACATCACAGACGACACTCACCATCTAGGGTGTTTACCCACCACGTGTCACATACCACCCCTGTAGGCCGTCTTCTCTATCTACCAACCCAATCCACCTCCACGAATATACCTACTATCCTTCCCCATATTCCCAATCCCACCTTTACAGACAAGGGCAATGTGGTCCCAACAAGGGGTTCACACATACATGACATAACCATCCATGTTGCACACATTTATTGCTCTCTGTCTCTCATATATATATGTGTGTGTGTGTGTGTGTGTGTGTGTGTGTGTGTGTGTATATTGATATGTGTGATGTTACCTCACACATAGCATGCAGCACTGTGATGGAAAATAGGGGACATTATTTATCTACATATTTGTTTGTGTTTGTATATATGTAGACATACACATATATATGTCTCTATATATGTGTAGATATAGATTATATATGTGTGTATATATACATATATATATATATCTATATATATATATATATATATATATATATATCTATATCTATATATATCTATATCTATATCTATATATATATATATATATATATATATATATATATATCTATATATATATATATATATATATATATATATATATATATATATATCTATCTATCTATATCTATATATATATCTATATATATATCTATATATATCTATATCTATCTATATCTATATCTATATCTATCTATATCTATATATCTATATATATCTATATATATCTATATCTATATCTATATATATATACATACATACACACACATATGGGTGTCTATACACACACACATACACACACATACATACCTATATATAAAGGGGGGTACATTCAGACATCAGGTCCACACTCTCTAACTCTCCTTCCTGCACAGCTGCATTGATCTTCCTTGCTACAACACAGACAGGTGCCACATATGGATACAGCCTAACATTAGGGGGATATATATATAGGGACAGATTGCAGGTATGCCTATTACACACCTACGGTATTTTAGCATGCTACATTACACGTTAGCTTGAGTGTCCTGCAAGTGGTGGGCTCTGGAACCCACATGTCCATCATAATGGCATTACTTCCACCACCAGCTATTGGCCACAGTAATATACATGTTTTCCATTACACAACACACACTATGATGGCTTACATCTTGTCAGTCAGTGCTGCTCCGCACAGTTGATGGGTATGGCCCACTACCCACAGGGACAGACACTATTGTCCATAGCAGTTGTTCAGCTGGACATCATTACAACACCTGATGGCACATATAAATCATTTCACATCATCTATTCCATTATTATGGACCAAGTACTACAGTCAATTACATGCATATATACTTCACATACCTGTTGTGGGAATGATGTCTATTGTGGACAGTTTGCTTGATTTTTTGTTTTGTGTTCTTTTTTTTTCCTTTGCCTTTCTTTCTTTCACTCACTCTCTCTCGCTCTCTCTCCAGTAAATGGATTGAGCTGCTTTGAATAGATTGCAGCATGGATTTTGTAGGTGATGCAAATGATCAGGTGATGGCCTCTGCACCAATTAGTGTCCTCCACTTGCTACCTACACGCAGCATGCTGTGTAGTACTTCCAATTACCACTGTCATGGCAACCCACTACTATAAATCCCTACATCATGTGGGCATGGTCCCTTTACCTTTCTTGTATTGTGGACATCCTTCCTGTGTGTGGGCAGCAGTGTTACAAACATCAGGTAGCAATACCTATTATAAGACTTGCAGACTCAGGCCAGCTACATATTTGTATAAGGTTCCAGAACTACAGACAGTGTGAGAGTAGTGTTGTAATATGCATTGCATAGCACCAGTGTTACAGGGTTTGTGTGTACATATTAGTTTAACATGGAATTCAGTCTGTCTGCATAGCTCTCAACTGTGGGCTTATCCACATGATGGCCAGAGGTGTGCCTGTTATGTTTTGTGTGTCCACCACACAGATCTTGTGTCAGATACATCACTGGCAGTGTGTGTGTTGAATGCTATCAGTACATGGCTACATCCAATTGTGTTTCTGACTTCATATTCCTGACTAATGGTATGTTGCAGACTATCCTGTAACCCCAGCAACTTGCTCCATGTATGACAACACTATTTCACAAATTAGCCTGTGTTCCAGCCTCTGTCCTCCACCCACATACCAGGCTTTGTCCATATGACATGCAGTAAGGGGTTGTTATGTAGTGACCTGTGATTATGTCATGCTGCCATTCCTGCCATCATTCCAGTGCTGTTGTGGCCCCCCACACATATTGTGCGGTAGGATCCATATATATGTGGGCTTCTTCTGCACAAAACATGTGTGCCCTTCTGCAGTCCAGAGGTCAGAGTATGTAACAGTGTCATATGCTCCTGTAGGTCAGTCTATAGGGGGTGTATGCACCTAAATAACTTAGGCTGTTACAACATGTGAGGGATATCAGTCATAAGCTGCCTTAAGGTATACTGCTGTACATTACCATACATTTCACTTTGGGAACATTGCTGGCCTACTGCTTACTGCCATACAGACTGTTTTGTTTGTCAGTGTGAAAGTGATGTTTTCAGTTAAGCATTGTTACGTAACAGATACATTCCATTGTGTCAACTTAAGTCTTTTCCCCTAGGGATTGAGTACAGAGTGTAGTTAGAGGGTGCTGGACTATACATCTGCATTACTTACTGTTGATTGATTGTTATCCTGTGGCCCAGTCTGTCTTTACTGTTGTACTACTTGAAGGCCTTGGCCTGGACATCAACATATGTTATGCTTTCGGATTACTGTATTAAATGATCTGCTTGAGAGATGAATTAATCTGTTTGTATGTATTTCAAACTCT
>NC_056743.1:1397266555-1397411555 GCF_019279795.1 Protopterus annectens
TATTATGCTTTTATTTACATACAACCTATACAAGACCCTTTCTGCCATATTCTTTGGTGTATGCAGTACAAGCCTTAAACAATACAGGTTTTATACAGGCAATTAACTTACTACTACTTTTATATTTATTTCCTATGACAGTACATGTAAGAGCATTACTAACCTGCCTCATGTCGCAACCGCTGCAATCTACAGGCATGGGCTTCCTGGTTCGCAGCCCACTCATCTGCCACTGTGAAAAACATAAGAGGAATATTTAGCCATACCTATCCATAATATACATGAGCTGGCAATTATTAAACAGGTAGTGGACTGATACTTACACACGGCTGGGACATCCCCCGTCCTCCTAGCCTCTTGTATCTACTGATCCAAGAGATTTCTCTTTCTCTGCTTCAGGTCAGCATAGTGATGCCTGACCTGCTCACCAGTTCGAGGTATGCCAGTAGCACTGGTGAGGTCACGGGCGAGACAGTCCCAGGCTTCCGCTTTATAGTGGGAACCCTGGTACTGGCCCTGCAGCAGTCTCTGTTCAAGGTCTTTAACAAGGAGTCCTGCCATGACTCTGGACTCCTGGATATCACAGTGCTGCGCCCGAAAGCGCACACCCTTTCCCATACCACTCACAGTGCCTACAGGAGGAAGCTGCAACCAGTTATGAGATGTATTCCCACCTGTTGGGTTTAAATAGAGCTGATTTCCTGCACTTTGCCATGATTGGACAGTTTTGAAAATGCTAAGCTATGGGAAAACCAGCTTACCTAAGGTTGGCATTGCTTAAAGCGGTATACCAATGGGCAAACTGATTTAGCTGGCCTACACATTGCTTACACCTAGTAAGTTGGGCTGTGCAATGCTTAGCATTGCTTATTTTTTAATTTGCATACTATTTGCTGTTTGGCATTGATTTATTATTCATTACATGTTATATATGTGTTTGGTATCCATGATTCATGAGTACATACACTGTATAGGGTCCTTGTTTTTATTAGGGGATTTCAACACTTTATTTACATTGACACCTCAGATCTGGACGTAATGCAGTACTCCAGTTCACATATTTGTGTTATGTAGTAGGTTATACAACATAAAACTGTATATATATTCCTTCACATGTTAAGTTTGATTTTCCTATAGTGAGGATCTGTTTGGTGATACCTCAATCTTATGTTCTGCTGTGATGACTTAGTGGTTAACTACTGTGACTATAGTGTACAGGGTACTGGGTTCAAGACCTGCAAAGGCTGTTTATTTTGTTTTTGGCCAGAACAGCGGCTGTTGCATACAGAGTGATGACGGCACGTTTAAGCAATTGTAAGCGGGTTTGCATGAAGGTAAGCAATGCTAACCTCTGGTTAAATATGCTTAGAGAGAGTTAGCTTCAATACTGCTTAACCTGCATGGGCATTGCTTACCCCCATGCAAACAGACTTAAACCCACTTACTACTGCTTAAATATGCTTACTCCTGCTTAATAGTGCTTACTCCCACTTACCCCTTCACTAATTTAGAAAGAGATATAAAATGGTTCTTGGGAAGGTGGTGGATTTGGACACACTATGGATTTATCATACATTGCACATTGTACATTTGATTTGTATCCCTGATTCATGTGTACATATACTGTATGGGGAACTTATTAATTAATTATTAATTACTAATTATTTATTAATTATTGATAATTAATAATTATAATTATTATTAATTACTTATTAATTGTGTTTATCTGTGGATTTTACAACATTATGAAAATGACACCTCACATCTGCATTTAATGCAGTACTCCAGTTCACAAATATATGTTATTTAGTAGGTTATGCAACAAAAAATATTGTTCATAAAGTGATTTGACATGGAAAATGGAACGTACTGGAGTGAGACTTGATCCAGGAATGACTGTTCATAAGGCAAATGCTCTGCCCACTACACTATTGCAGTACTGCTTCATTTGCATATATATTGATATTTATCCTCTTGTGCCATTTAAGCTGCAATATACATAGCTAAGCAATGGGCAAACCCATGCACCTATGGTTAAATTTTATCTATTTGATAAAAAAATAGCTTGTTTAGATTTTATATTTTAACTATTGCTCTTATAAACTTGGGGGGGGGATGTTGCTGGGGGTATGCGAACACCTAAGAGCGGTCTTGCTCATTCTTATTGCTAAACTGCTGTTCTTGATTGCAGGAGCATGTATATTCCGAGAGCTCTGCTCTCAGACATGCCCCCTGCACTTGTACACACTCCATGTCCATTTAGGAGCTTAGGCAGCACTCCATTAATATGCCTGGAGCACTGCCGTGCTGCTCTTAAATAGCCACTTTTATGCAGGACTAAGCTAGTCCTGCATGGAAGAATAGTGAATCTGGGGGATTATCATGTAACATTTTTATTTGCAAAATGCTTATTGTTATCAGAAAGAAAATGAATGGGTACCAAGCCCAGAAAATCATGACCAGAAGCTTCTCCAACAAATGGTGTTATTTCAGAATAGACAGAAGATAAAATATCTGAGAAATCTGCAAAATGTCTAATGATAGAAAGAAAAATCTTTGACATTTCTGTGAATATTATAAAATAAGGTTTCTTATGGTATTCTTTAATATTCTTATGTAGACCAAATTATATGGAGAAAGTATAGTTGTGTAAAATCTTACCATAACGATAGATGTCCTCATCACTGTTGCAGTACTTATAACCTGAGGGATTCTCTGCCAAGGGTGACCCAACATTCGGCCAGTATACCAAAGCCTTTTACCATTTACAAGTGGGACATCGCACATATACTCCCGTGTATGTAGGGCATAAATGCAATGTCTGCATGTACTATCCTCAGAACTGAATTCCCAGAAAGAATGCCAGTCTAAGGAAACAAACAGGTGAATCATACATCCGTAAGAAAAAGCAATATCCAGGGGTTAGGAGGGAGGGATAGAATACTGCAACAGTGAAGAGAAGGGCATCTAACGTTATGGTCAGATTTTACATAACTATAATATGCCCTTCTATTCTACACTGTTGCAGTATTCATAACCTGAGAAAGAGTACCAAAGCTCATAAAGAAACTTGGGATGAGGAAGGGACAGTAAAGCTTTCTAAAAAGCCATGAAGAATGGCCCTACAAAACTAGCTCTAGAGATTCCATCCAACTTGTAGTGTTTGGTGAAGGTATGTACAGAAGTCCAGGTAGCTGCTTCAAGAATGGAATTTCCATTCTTTTCATGCTTCAAAATGGAAAATTTCAATTTGGAATTGAAGAAACCACAGCCCTAGTATAATGAGCCTTAAAAGGAAAAGGAAGGCTTTTACCATGAGAAACATAACAAAAAGGAATAGACTTAGAAATCCAAGAAGAAATTGTTTGCTTTGAAACAGGCAATCCCAAAGATCTGGGATGAAAAGAAACAAAAAAACTGATCATATTTCCTGACAACCTTGGTTTTATCCAAATAAAATCTGAGTTGTCTACACACATGCAAGGTGGGTAGTACCTTCTCACTAGGAGATTGTGGGGAAGGGGAAAATGTGGGCAAATGAATAGACTGATTAAGTGACAACTCATTCACAACCGTGGGCATAAATGAAGGATTAGTATGCAAGGACACTCTGTCCTTATGGAAAACTAAAAAAGGAGAAGCTATAAGGGCTTGCAGATCAGACACCCATCTAGCTGAAGTCAAAGCTAACAACAAAACAGTTTTCCAAGAGCAATGCTGCAAGGAAGCTGACAGTCTTCCAACAGCAATGCTGCATGAATCTGTAGCCGCAGGCTCAAAAGGAGCCAAAGTAAATTTTTCCAAAACAAACTTAAGATCCCAAGGAGGAGGAACAGGCTTCCTGGTAGGTCTAACATGTAGGACACCTTTGAGGAATTGTTTAACATCAAACCTAGAAGCTAATGGAGGAGAAAAAGGCAGACGAGGAGAAATAGCTGACAAGTGGGCCTTGACAGAGGAATAGGCCAATCCAGCATTGAGCAATTCACACAAATAAGAGAGAACCAGTGGAACCTCCACAGTCAATGGATCCAAATTATGTGAAATACACCAAACAGTAAACCTCTTCCATTTAGATAAGTAAGATTTCCTAGTATTGGGTTTTCTGGCCTCTTACAGAACCCTAAGTGTGTCCTCAGAAAAAAGGTGTCTGAAAGGAATCAAAATCCTATCAACCACAGAGTCAGTTGCAGAGTTGATAGGTGGGGATGAATAACAGATCCTTTGTCTTGTGTGAGAAAGTCCATCCTGTGAGGTAACTTGTGATGACTGTCCTTGGCTAAATACAGAAGAGGGAACCAATGCTGTCTTGGCCAAAAGGGAGCCACCAGCAAGATTTTGTGTTTGTCCTACTGAATCTTGAATAGGACCTTCAGAATGGAGAGTGGGGGGTATGCATAAAGAAACATTCATTTCCAAGAAAAAAAGATAGGATGTCCCAAAAGGTATCCACCTTGCAAATCAGAGGACCTGGGACTCTGCCACAAAATAGAGGAAGTTGTCTGTTCAGAGGGGAAGCAAATAGATCTACTTGAGGAGTATCCCTTTGGTGGACAGTGTCTAGAAACACAACCGTGTGAAACATCCATTCATGTGATTGAGTCAAGGACCTACTCAGAGTGTCTGCCACATAATTCTGACTGCAGGAGATGTACACTAACTGAAACATGACATGATACTGAACTGCAAGTTCCCAAGCCATGACAGCTAACCTGCAAATAAGTTAATATTTTGTCCCTCCCTGTTTGTTTGTTTACATACCAGAGGACTGTGATGCTGTCTGTAAACAGCTTGAGAGGACCTGGAAGGAAAAGAGGATGAAAAGCCTGAAGGGCCAGCAAAAGTGCCTTCATCTTTTTGATGCGGATGTGCTCCTTTCTTTGGGAAGGTGACCAGATCCCCTGTACCTTGATGGAGCCAAAGGCTGCTCGGAAGGCTGCTCCCCTATCTACATCTAAAGCATCTGTGAACAGCTCTTGAGGGAGAAGAGGAGGATGCAGAGGGAGACCGGGGTTCTGGGTCACCTGCTGAATCTACCACTGGAGTTCCTTCTTCAGACAAGGAAGAAGAGGAACCAAAGCCTCTATGGGATGTGCATGCTGTATACAAACTGTTTTCACCACTGACATTTCCTCATGTGAAGTTTGGCCAGAGGCAGCATTGGAATGGTGGATGCCATGAATCCCAGCAGTCTGAGAAACTCCCTGGCTGTGAAAGTGCAGAGGGAGAAGAGTTTTGAAGAAATAAATGAGGGAAAGAGCCTTTGGAGGAGGGAGAGAGGCCAGCATAAGGTCTGTCTGTATCCTGCACCCAAGAAAACATGATCCTGAGAAGGATGGGAGATTATTTTATGAAACTTATGGTTAACTCCAGGCTTTGCAAAAGGGAAATGGTGAAGTGTAGGTTCTGCAGCAAGATCACTCGGGAAGATGTCTGAATTAGAAGGTCTAAGTAAAGGAAAACTTAGATGCCTTGAAGCCTGCAGAAAGCAATTACACCCTTGGGGCAGTAGAAAGGGCAAAGAACAGAAATGAAACTGCAAAGAAGCAACAGAGAAATGTAAACATTTCCTGTAAAGGGATGATTAGGAATGTGAAGGTAGGCATCGTTGATTTCCAGTGATACCATAAAAGCCGGAGGAAGAATGAGAGGAAATAAAGTCTGAAGGGACATCATGCGGAATGAAGGAACCTTCAAGAAGGTGTTGGAATGTGTGAGGTCCAGAACTGGTCTCCAGGGACCATCTTTTCTGGGCACTAGAAACATTCTGGAATAAAATCCTCTTCCTCTGTGGGTGGGTGGAACCTCCTGAATTATTTCCCTATTAACTCATTACATCTGAGTGACGCCTCTAGGTGCATCTGCAGTTAACTCCTGCTGATGCCTCTAGGCATCAGATATTGTTTGTTCATATTTGTATCAATAATTCCAAAACCGTGCTATGTACAAGGTTTTAAAATATGTCATCTTAAAGCTTACACAGTGGCAAACTCAAGTACATTAATATTTGACTTCTGTCTAGTGTAGATAAATCGATATTAACTGTTGTTTTTATGCTATTAATTTATATAGATATAATTTTCACATTTTTCTAAATATCTCAGAAATCATGTAACATAGAGAGAACTCCTTAGCATCATATAAAAGCTCTCAGCTAGATAAATAAAATGCTGCTGACAGTATGTGTGTAATTTCGGTGGTTGCTGAGATATTGTAAGTTGTTTACAAAATATTACAAGCGTAATAGTTACTGTGTTACCGTGACTTATAAAACAAGACCTAGAAACGAAATAATGCTGCTACCATAAAAATAGTTTGCAGTTTGCCCTTTATACTTTTCATAACTCCTATGGTTACAGAGATATGAATATTTGTTTCAAATGTGAGGACATAATTTGGTTCTGTCAAAAGGCTTAGACTCCGCCCATTGGAAGTTAACAGTGCAAACTTTTTAAAGTCCATTGGAGAGAATAAGTTAACAAGTCTTGAAGGACCTCTGGGAATAAAATGCAGCTTGAACCCAAGGAGGCTAAGGAATGCCTGTGAAGGGAGGAAAAGATTTCCAGACCATGAAATAACTGTTTTGAATAATGGAAAGAACCCATGTGTCCTGAGTAATGTTTCCCCAAACTGGAAAAGACAGAGAAAGAGGAATAAGGCTGTGGCAAGAGTGGTTTTCACAGAATACCTGGCTTGTCAGGAAAGAGCTGATTCTGGGCAGGAGCAGACTGAGAAGTCTTTGGTGGAGGAGGCCTTTTGTCTTAGATGGAGGAGTGTGAACCTGTTTTCTCACAAAAGCAGTCTTGGAGGGATAATTTCTGTGAAACTTAAGTACTGGTGAGACAAAAATGTGTTTCAAATCCTGTAACTCCTCATCTTTCTCTTGTAAAGACATAAGCAGCAGCAGAACCAAACAAAGCTTTATTATCCACATGAGCATCCAATAACCTAGCTTTAATGTCATCTGGCAATGGTTGAAGTCTTAACCAGGAATACCTTCTCAAAACCCAGCCTGCTGCAGCTACCCTAGAAGATGCTTCTGCTACATCATAACTACACTTACTTGAACATCTTTCTACCTGAGAAGAATCTCCTAATAATGACAAGGCATTAGTTTTCCCTTCTAAATCAGGAAGATAAGAAATAACTTGAGTGGCTTGTGAAAGAAGAGCCAAAGCATACCTAGTCATGTGAGTCTGATAATTAATAACATGGAAAGCTAAGTACAGACCTTCTTCCCCAGCTTTTCCATAGTCCTGCTTTCCTTATCAGAAGGATGAAGTGAAGTAGATGGCAGTAATCTGGAAGGTTTATCCGAAGTCCAGAGACCACAGCAGGATAAGCAGATGGAGATCTAAAAAGGAAGCTACTATCCTTTGGTACTTTGTAAAAGCGATCTGGCTTCTTAGGGCTGGGAGCTGAGAATCTGGAGCTTGGGATGCTGAAATGAAAGCATCCAATAAGGCTGGCAAAACTGGGGAACAGCAGAAGGAGAGGTGGACTCCATTTGCAATAGGTCATAGTATCTCTTCTAAATATCACTAACCTGGGAACTACCCCATTTGAAAAACTCTCTCATTTTAGAAACATTTTCCCCAAAATTATCTCTTCTGTGGGAGAATAAGTACCATTAGATTCCTTTTCTGGAGAAGCATACTCCAGAGGAGAAGGAATCTGGGTAGAGTAGGCTAAGGATTCATCACTTGAAGAAAAATCTTCCTCAGAATAATCTTGTTCGCTAATTCTCTTTTGTGGTGAAGCTCTCCAAGGCAGAGTGGGGACAGAGATACCACAAGGAGGCTTAAGGTAATGGCATTAAATAAGCCTTGGGTAAAACTCTGCCATTGACTTTGTGGATCTCTGGGAGAAGTAGAATGCTTAGTCTTTTGCTTCTTTTTAATGTGTACATCCACCGGTTCCCATTCAGAAGCCTGAAACATCATAAGTCTGAAAATCAAAATGCTGAAACCAAAAGCCTGAAAATTCAGAATCCTGAAAACTCAAAATAGACATACTGATGTCATTGTGGCTTTGCTATTGTTAGCCCTGTGGTGTTAGGTCATGCGTTGGGGTCAGGTAAGTGTGCGGTTGGTTTTATGTTAGGGTTAGGGGCGGTTTAAGTGAGTTAGGGTTAGGGGGAAGGTTAGGCATGTATGCAATAGTGACAAATATTGGGGTTAGGGGCGGTTTAAGTGAGTTAGGGTTAGGGCGCAGGTCAGGTGAGTGTGCGATAGTGACGGACCTTAGGGTTAGGGTCAGGGTCAGTTGGTAGATATTAGTGTCTTTATAGTGACATATTAGCATTATTTGTGTTTTCAGGATTTTGAGTTTCAGGATTTTGGGCTTTCAGGATTTTGAGTTTTCAGGATTCTGAATTTTCAGGCTTTTGGTTTCAGGATTTTGATTTTCAGGCTTATGATGTTTATGGCTTCTGAATGGGAACCCATCCACCTTATGAAAAGTGGAAGGGCCCGATGTTGGCCTACACTCCATAACTGTATTTGAGACTTCCTCCCTAATTAATATTTGAGGGATCCTCCCTAGGGTGTGTAGTCAGACCCATGGCAACCTCTGAACTAGTTTCAGCCAAAGAATCTGAACCAAGGACCGGATGGATCTCTGGGCCTTCATCAGCCTTGAGAGAGATGTCTTATGAGGCACAGCTAAAGAGGCAGACGTAGGCTGTTTGGCCTTTCTCTTCACAATTAACTCAGCAGAAGATCCAGGTGTACCCTCCATACCATCTTTTGCTAAGCATTTAAAATGTTGGTTTTCTGGATAAATAGCTAGCGAGGACAGCCAGCTACACAAAGTCTTAGGCACAAAGGCCTGGCAAATGAAACAAGTCTTATGGTTCAGGGTAGGCCCTAAGCAAACTAAGCACTGGTTGTGATTATCTTTATGTGGAATCTGTCTCCCACACTGGCAACTGCCTTTCTTGAATGACTTGAAAAACCTCACAAATACAGTAGCAAATAAGGAGAAAAAAAATGGGACACATCTGAAATAGCTTGATACAGTAGCAAACAACTCGGGCAAGCAGACAGATGATCAAAGATGGCGTCCAGACTGGCGGCAGAGAAGTTCTGAGGACAGTACATCTGGACGTCGCATTTATGCCCTATGTACATAGCAGCATACGTGCAACATCCCACATACTTGTAAGTAGTTAGTATACTGGATGGACATCAGGTCGCCCTTGTCAGGGAATCCCTCAAGTTATGAACACTGCAACGGTAGAAAAGAAGGACATCACTCTGAATGCTATGCCAAATACAGCAATCAGCCATAAAACTGTTAACTGGTTCTGGCAGATCTATAATTTCCTGCAGTAAAATATCAGTATGATCATTAAAAGTGTAGATATATATTGTCTCTGTTAATGTGAGGAGACAATTCTTTATTGAGCTGCTGGAGGGACAAGTGCATAAATGTTTTGCTTCACTACATAGCAGCAATTTTTTTCTGTTATCCACAACTACTAGAGATTAGCATTTTTACTGTAGCTTGTGAGTAAACATATTAATAAAATGCCTTTGCTGCATTACTGACATTCTGTTTTCAGTAATGCTGACAATGTGTCACTATATTTACAAGCTATAAGAAAACAGTTCTAATTATGTACACGTTTTAGATCCATCAGGAGTCTTCCATTCAAGAGACTTCAACTTACCTTGTACTCCTTACTGCTTCTCCATACTGCCTTTCTTATGCTTTCAAAAGGAGTTGTGAAATTGGATGAGGGGTAAAGGATGTTTTTTTTTTAAGACAAAAGTGTAATATATGAAGAGTTTAGAGAGAATAATTGGGTTATAAGACAAGGAAAAAAACAGGATGAAAAGGTAGGTGTGTGTGTATATATACGCGTGCGTGCATGCGCAAGTACCATAAGGAAAAGAATGAGGCCTTTCTATGTAATCTGGACAGAACAGCAGAAAAAAAAATGTTAAAAGAATATATATGCAAGCAGAGAGAGAATGGCATAAAACTGGGAAGTACAGAAAAAATAAAACATTTTGAAAATGTGGTGGGACAATATGATATATATTTAAATAGGGAGAAACAGCTAACAAGAAATATAATGAACATTAAGGATAAGTTAGTAGAAGTAAGGAGGATGTTATGCTTTTTCCTTAAAAAAATTAAAATAGCAGAATCAGGGATGAGAGACAGAGAGAAGCAGACAATTTTTGGGTAGAAGTCAGGGGAATAATATATGAATTACAGCAGTACATTTAAGAAATGCATAATGAAATAAATGGAATGAGAAAGGAGATATGGAAGACACAAATGTTGATAATTTAGAAAAGATGGTTGAGATGTCTATACTAGAGAAGGTGATTAAGAAATAGTATGTTCACAGTGTACCGAGGAAAGATGGGTTAGGGTAAGGATTCTATAAAGATATGGGAAGAGAAGTAAATAAATACTTTTTAAAGATAATACATGAAATGAATGGGGTGTATGATAAAAGAGATATGTAGTGGAATAATAAAAGTTTCTATAAAAAAGGGGAAGAAGATGGAAGTTGAATCTCATTTACTTTACGTAATGCTGGCTATAAAAAACATTAATGAACATTTTACAGATAATGTTTGAGGGAGTTATAAGTAATGTGTTGCACAAAAGTATACATGGTATAAGGAAATGAGGCAAATGAGATTCCGGTGTTTATAAAAGAGGTTAACATGGCTACTAAACAGGAGAATTGAAGCTAAAGTAGAAGTCTTTGATATAATAACGGTGTCTGATAATGTAAACCATAGACAGTTACAAGAAACTTTGAAGGCATATGGGGTGGATTAAAAGGTACTGCCCTTGATGAAGAGGATGAGGAAGATTTATGGAGCACATGGGAATAGCTGCTGTTGAGTACTTGGGTTGATAAGATCAGGATGCATAAAGCAGTGAGACAAAGCTGTCCACTGAGTGGTGCATTATTTGTTGCTGTCAGACAACCACGGACTACCAGCTCTAATCCTTCAACATCGGACTGCCATTTCATTCAGAAAAGGGCCAAATTTTAAAAAGTTACACCTCACAATAACCATTTCTGATTCAGAGACAGCCCTTACACAGTGCTGCAATGCAAACATGTGCAGCACCATGGTAGGCTGTCTTTATGGTCATCCTATTACTTTTCTTCTTCTTTTGGCTTTTCCTGGTTAGGGGTCGCCACAGCGGAACTCCGGTCCGCTAATGATTGGCAGTAGATTTTTTTTTTACAGTGCCAAGGTGCCAGCTCGACACCCAACCTTCAACAAAGGCACACCCATTATATCAGAAATCTACACTCTCTTTCTATATTCACCTGACATAGAAGTACTAACAGAAACTTGGATAAAACCACAAACAGAAAACAATGAGATTATACCCCCTGACTATAACATTCTCAGACAGGACAGGAAGGGAAAAAAAGAGGGGATAGCTATAGTTTTCAAAGATATCCCATCACTACAACCCTTAAACCTAAACACCTCAACCTTCAGTACTACTGACATTTTAGTCACCAAATTAAAAATTAGTACTAACAAATACCCAATCATAGCAGGGGCTTATATCCCACCTGGGAACATCCTCCCTACCTTAGAGAGCAACTTCAAATGACCACAAAAACCTTCCTCCAAGAAACAACAATAATGGGAGATTTCAACAAAGACTGGAACACCTATAATGCACAGAACCCCACCAATCATATAAACCTCTATGGATTTACACAGCTTATCCAATACACCACTAGAATAGACAAAAATAAAAAAAATATATATCCTTGACTGGATTCTCACCAACAAAACTTCATACTATCAACACTTGGGCTGTCTTCCTGATAGCCTAAGTGACCACTCACCAAACTTCCTACTTAGACAAAAGACCAATATTCTCAGAACTACTGTTTATTGCAAAATCTGGAACAAGAAAAATCAACCCCCAGACTCTGGTGATCACACCTAGCCAATGCAACTGGTCTACTCATAAGAACTGCCCCTAAACACAGCTGTTGAATATTTCAACACATTTCTAAATGTTCTTAATAATCTCACACCCCCCTAGGACAGTCAAAACTAAAACAAACTTCACCTCCTGGCAAACCAAAGAAACTAGAAATCTTCTCAAACTTAGAGATAAAGCCTGAGAACACTGGAACACAACAAAATCTCCACCAGTATTCCAGCAACAACTCAAATTAAGCTAGATAAAAAAAAATACTATACCAACATACAAATGACAAATAAAAAAAAACCTCAAAAATTTTGGACAGCTATCAAAACTATCCTGCACATCAGTTGTCTACCCCATCTCCCACGACCACCCCAAACACAGGTACAACTGCTGAACAATTTAATGAATATTTCACCAAGAGTATCCTAGGACTATCCAAAACCCACCAGATACTCTATCCTTATTAGAAAATAGGAACAGTGCTTTCTCCTTTCATCCTGTCCCAACAAATACCATAAAAAATTGCTTAAAAAAACTAAAGTTAACAACTATTGCAGCTGACAACCTTCCAACAAAATAACTCAAGATGGCAGCTGATGCTATTGCCTACCCTGTATCTGTTCTAATCAAACTGATCTATTACTGAACATCAAGTCCCACATATCTGGAAAGTCTCTTACATAATCTCCCTCCACAAAGGAGATAATTCAACAGAACTATCAAATTATAGATCTACTGCCATATTATCTCCTCTATCCAAAATTTTAGAAAGGTGCATACATTCTCAATTTATGCACTACCTCTCAATCAATAATCTCCTAGTTAGCTCCCAACATGGTTTCAGACCTAATCACAGTACAACTACCGCCCTCTTAAGCTTCACCAACCCAATCAACTTACATAGGCGTGAAGGCAAAATAGTCTCATCAGCCTTTCTTGATATATTCAAAGCCTTTGATACGGTCTCACATACAAAACTTCTAACAGTCCTCTCCAGCCTAAATCTTAGCTCATCTGCCCTCTCTTGGTTCCAAAACTACCTAACTGGCATCAAGCAGTAAAGTTGTCACAAGACATCTCTACATTACTGCCAGTCACATCAGGGGTGCCTCAAGGCTCCATTCTTAGTCCCCTTTTCAATATCTTCACTAATAATCTCAACACACCTACTTCTCTAGCTACTCTCGTCCAATATGCAGATGACTCCACACTAATATATGCAGCCCACACCTTTCAAGAACTACAGGAAAAAACACAAAAATCCTTCACAGCAGTGGAAGCATGGCTTTCCAATACAGAACTTGTACTTGACCCTAATAAAACCAAGCTAATAATCTTCCAACATACTAGAGCTGCTGACCCCCCACTCAACTTTTTCATAACTGCTGCAGGTAGCATAACTATTGTACCTGTTACACAGACAAAAGTCTTAGGTGTCATTACTGATCATAACGTGCGATCTGACCAACACATATCACAAACTTTTAACAAGGTACACAAAAAAACTTGGTACTCTATATAAAAACAAACAGTTCCTAGCAATACCAAAATAGCCATCATAAGAACTCATCTACTCTCAACACTTTATGCCTCACCAATACTCACTAACCTTAGAAAATCAGACCTAGGTAATTCTGAAACATGCTATAACAAAATAGCTAAATTTGCCACTGACTCCCTGTATAGAACACATCACTGTCTAGTATTTAAAAAGCTGTCATGGCTAGAATTCCCACATCTCCTACACTACAACCAGCTGACAACAGCACACAAATTACTTAACCAGACAGCCAAAACACCTGTACTACAAAACCTTCTTCTTCTTTCGGCTTTACCATATTCTAACCATAGAATACTACACACCACCAACAGATCCTTACTTAAAGTTATCAAATCTACAAACTCCCCAGGTGATGCTCTTTACTCTAGTTATGTAGCCAAAATCTGGAACTACCTACCTCTAGAATTAAGAACTTTAGCTAGTATGACTCACTTTAAAAAATCTAAAAAGACTGACTAACAAGTGGCTTTGCTCTTGTAACTGTCCAGGATAAAACATCACTTTTCCCTAAATTACTTCTGCACACTTCCCGATTATATACCCTCTAACTACTATCAAAACAAATTCAATCACAAGCCATAGTATAATTTAATTTCAAATATAGTTATAGTACCCATTACAAGAATATTTGGTACTTGCGTATTATCGCAACCAGATTTTCACGGTTGCGAACCTGGCATGCTGACATGAAAACAAGTGTGGGAAACACTGTAAGGTGAAAAAAACTGATAATCCAAATGTTGAGGAATGGAGAAAAACCAAGCAGCATAAATGTTCAAATATTTATTCCACAAACGATCCAAGTAGAAAAGTTAGACCACATACATCAAAGGGAAACACTGTAAGGTGTTATTTTATGCCCATACTGATGAGAAATGTTTGGCTTACATTCGGGAAAAGAAACAGTCGTGCAAGTCTTCTTCCTGTTTTGCATGCATTACACACACACATGCTTCATTTGGCAGGGCTGCTCTCTTACTGACGAATGGACTAGTTTAAGGGTGGGGAAGCAATGTTGAGAAGAAAAACACAGACGTGCAAATGCTTTTTGGTAAACTCTTTATATGTTAAACTTTATAAACAGAGTTGAAAGGAAATTTTTGTAAGAGAAACTTGCACTAAAAGCTTTGCAAATTGAATGGTGGATGATGTTGACAGGTGATTCTAGGCTTGTTTTGCACATGAGAAGTTGAAAGCAGTGTTTTGGTTTTGTGTTGTGATGATGGCATCCTCAGTTAAAGGCAGACTGTACTTCAATTATTTGGGCATGTATTATGGCTGAAAAGATGTGGATTACTCATTCTCTGGGTTTGACTTTTTATGTGGGGGAAAGTTGTCAGCATTTGCAGCCAGGAGTGTTTCAAAACAGTCTTTTTGATGGGCAAGCTGGATTTCACACCAGATGTATTCGACTAAGTTTAAGTCCAAATGGTGACGTGCAGTACCTCTAGGTCTTTTGTTCCTCCACATTACAGAACCCCACATTCTCTCGACAAGTTGTGTATGAATTCCAGTATCAGGATTCATTAAGTTATACTTGTGGTTAACCTTGTCATGTGTAAAGCCAGCTTCTTCAAGTTGTTTGGTCTGATAAGCTTGCCAAGAGTCAGAATAAATAGTGCTGTCCTCTTTAATGTACTCTTTTTACTAAATAATGTTGAGGCACTTCAATCGGGGACCGTTACCAGGAAAGTCTCCCTGCAAATCCCTCCAAAAATCCATTGCTGAGGGAGGATACGTCCAGCATTACTTTTCCTAAGGGTAAAGACATCTATTTCTACTACATGCCCTGTCCCTCCAATTTGTTTTTTCTCTCTTGCTTCTCCATTTCCATTACACAGACATCTCTTAAGTAGTTATTCCAGTCAATGGCAGTCTTGTCTGCCATTTCAAGTTCTTCCTGACAGAAAGTAATTTATGTCAACTGCTTACACCAGCAGTATATGAAACGTACCAGGTTGGTAAAACTTATCCTACTGCCATCAAACCTGTTTCCTGCATGAACCCCAATATGTTGGTAGCATTTATCTTTATTGCACTTCCAAAATATTTGCTTTCCAAAGTATAATTTCATTACATGTCCTGAATTGCATTTCTTACTTTCGGGTATAATTCCGTAATGTTGAAATAATGCAACTGACTCCTTATCTTTGGTAGGCAAATCCCGCAAACACATGTTCAACCCAGAAAAATATTGTGTTATAGGACTGAAAGGAAAATAAGGACAGAGCTGTGGTACCGAAATAAATGTATAGTAGGAGTCTGATAAGATTTGTTGCCATGAGAAAAGGAACATGCATTAGGCAGACTTGGACTTGCAAAAAGCAATATGACATACTGGTGGTAAAGTGCATACTTACACAGCAACATTAAGTTTTAATTTTTTTATTGATAACACTGTCTAAAACAACCTTCAGTGTGAAAGAAAACACATTGTCTGACATTTTCACAGCATTAATGGTTACATTTAAACATCGGGAAGCAACTGATATTATCGTGAAAATCTGGGATTCAGGTTACTGGCTAAAGCTCTTGTCACACCTATAGTGCCTTTTTTAGGCAAGGTTCAAAGGACAAAACCACAACAGATACAAGCATGCAAAAACTGAAGGTAATGCTACTCAATGCTAGATGTCTACACCTCAAAATGCACTCTCTCGAGGCACTCCTAAAAATAGAGAACATCGATATCTGTGCAGTAACTGAGACCCGGTTCAAAGCTCCAGAGAGCTCCCCTGCAATACCAGGCTACAACTCTTACCACACGTTTCAGTCACCAAACCAAGACCGAAACACCAAAGGTGGAGTGTCAATATTCATCAAGGATATTTACACCACCAGGCTAGTTGCCCAACACAATGCATCTGAAATTCTCCAGGTGCAACTAACACTAGGTAAGACTGCAATCCCAACTGTAGCTTGCTACAGATCCCCCATCATGCCCTAAGATTCTCAGTACACCTTTCTAAACATACTGGAAAATATTAAAATACAATCAAACACCCTAATACTGGGTGATTTCAACTACCCTGCCATTAACTTGGGAAAACTACTCGGGTACCAACACCTTTTCCCAACGGTTCTTGGAATTCATAAATTCCAACACCCTGGATCAACTAATCCATTGCTCCACCAGGGGCTCCAATATCTTAGACCTGGTCATTACCAACATGGGAGATAGATGCTCCACACCACTGGTCACCCCTTCATTGGTCAGGTCTGACCATAAGCAAATCACCCTTGACATCCACATCCCACCCCCACCCCCCAATAAGGAAACCTCCGTAAAAACTTCTCCAAAGCCAACTTCATGCTACTCAAGTCAGAAGTGACAAACTTCATGACTCCCATGCAGATGGGAGCTGAAAGTTCAACTGCTAAATCCTACACTAAGGCACTGTATGAGCACATCCACTCCTGCATGAATCGTGCCATCCCAAATAGAACCAAGACGCTCTCCTTCAAAAAAAGGAAGCCAATCTGGTGGCCCCCTGCCATAAACAAACTATACAACAGCAGGAAGAAACTGTTGCAGAAAACAGGAAAATCCCAGGATGCAAAAAACTCCCTTACCATCCTCACTAAGAAGCTGAGATCCCTCAAAATCCTCTAGAGCCAGTTATGAAAATAAAATTGCCAAAGATTCCAAAGACAACCACAAGGCATTCTATAGTTATGTCAAGAATCTAAATGGCAATGCAAAGATCTGCTGTAAGCTACAACAGAATGGCATTAAATATACTGATCCCAAGGATATTGCCAATATCCTGGCAGATCGATTTACTGCCAATATCACCCCCCTCTCACCCCTTAAAGGGCACATCTCAATGCCAAAAGATTGCCAAATTCTGGTAATCATGGCCACACAGGCAGAAACCGCACTCTCCAAAGCTAAGAATACAGCATCTATGGGACCAGATGACATACCAGGCTGTGTACTACATGAACTATAAAATGACCCGGCACATCACCTAAGTGTCATGTTTAATCATAGCCTCACCTCAGGCTTCGTGCCCACTGAGTGGCGCACAGCTACAGTTATCCCACTCCACAAGGGGGGATCCACTTTGGATCCCAGAAACTATCGTCCCATCAGACTGACTAGCCTGATCTGCAAGGGCATGGAATGCATTATGATGGAACTTATAAACAAAGACATTGTACCCCACACAGTTTGAGTTCGTGAAGGGCCGATCTTGTCTCATGAACCTGACTGACTTCTTCTAATCAGTCTCCAGAGCTGTGGACGAGGGTAAGGCAGTCCACACAACCTATCTGGACCTCACCAAGGCCTTCAACACCACCCCCCACTCTGGAATCACAGATAAACTTACTAAGCTGGGCATAAATCCCTGTCACTCGAAGAGTTCCCAACTGGCTTACTGACAGAACCCAGACTGTAAAAGTAGCTGACTCCAAATCCAGCTCCAGATAAGTGACAAGTGGAGTACCTCAGGGTTCAGTCCTGGGACTGCTCTTGTTTGGCATCTACTTCTCTGAAGTACAGGCCAACACTAAGGGACTCTGGCTAACAAAATTTTCAGATGACTGCAAACTGGGAGTCATTATTAAAGCCCCAAATTATGTGGATATTCTACAATAGGGCCTTACAGAAACAGATGCTTGGTGCCAGAGCCTTGGGCTCAAGCTTAATGCCAAGAAATGTATAGTTATCCCCCTATGGGAAAAAACATGTACCCATGAATTACCACATAGGTGGCAGTACACTAAACACTGAAAGTGTGATGAGAGACTTGGGGACACAAGTGGACAGTGGTCTCACCTTCGATAACCACATCGCCACAACAGTCAGGAAATCCTTCTATGTGGCACACCTCATCACTAAGGGCTTTTCATCCAGAAAAAAGGAGGCAGGACTCTGTACTCATCCCTCATTAGACCCATTATAGATTACAGCACCCCGTTTGGTATGTACCTCAAAAGACATCTGCAACAGCTGGAAAGGCCACAGAAATAGTGAATCACACGCCCAAAGCAGATGCCCTATGCTGACCATCTAAAAAGATTCCAGCTATACTCTGTGGCATATCGTCTACTCAGAGGCGATCTCTGCTTAACATACAAGGCCATGTCAAACTCTGAGCTGTTGGACATGCTCCACTTAAAGAAATCCCAATCCCTCAGAGTCACATGCTCCAGGGATCTAAACCTTGTCATCACAATGAACAAAACATGTTGGAGGGATAGGTTCCTGACCTAGAGACTCCCCATACTCTGGAATAGACTGCCCATACATGTCAAGCAGAGCGCCTCCTTGGCCCTCTTCAAAAGGAACCTTGACAATTGGATGGGAGATAGGAAATTCACCCTGGAGATCACATCAGTCGCCCTGCTAGACAGGGGTTCAGGGAAGTAAATATTGTGGGAAGAAATATCCAGGGAATTGTTATGGCTAGGCTTGTACAGGCCCCAGGGCCGACAGCCTAGTGCCATCCAATGAAGCTATGAACCTATATGCAAGTGCTGAATATTTTATTAGCTCTTATACGCAAGACATTCTTCTAAACTGTGTAAGATTTTTACTTAATAATCTAGTTCTTGCCTTATAACATACCTCACTATACCCTGAACCTTCTATTTGATGAACTGATACAATCTCTACATGTATTTTGCTTAACTGTAACATTTCTATTTGTCACTATGATTGTCTACGCTGCATAATTTGACTGTGCTATAAAATTTTTATTCAAATTGCCCAAACTGTCTTTGTAATATTTTGTCTCTTTTGCATGTGGAGCTTTTCTCCCTGGGTCTCTGCTGAAAATGGGCTCACACCCAGTTAGACTTTGGAGGTAAACAAATGTAAAATAAATAAATAAATGCTAATGAAGCATTTTGGGGAAAGGTATATTCTCCTTTAGAACTGAGTGCTATAAGGCGTTTGTGCAGCTGGGTGATTTTGCATAAAGTTACAGGGCTGTTCACAGCAAACTGTGTTAAGGAACACAGCCAAAAGCTCATGTTCACCAAACATGGTATAGATAAGGGTGAGAGAGTTTAAAGTACAAGTAGTACTGGGGGTGTATGTGTGGGACTGCATATATGAATGTATGTGCGAGGATATGTCTGCCTGGGAGATTGCAGCAACAGGGGGTTAGTTACAGGATATGGTAGGTTTGTGTGGGTGTGGGTATTGCGCTTCAACACTCCCCTAAACTAATGAGCAATTCCTACAACTCTGGGTCATACAGCACACTAGCCTAGAGGGATAACCTTGGATTATTATGCTTTAACAGCAGTTGTGGCAAAAAAAAAAACACTAGACCCCACAGATACTCTACATAACGTGCCATAAAACCATTAAGAAAGATTCAAACCCTGTAGCCTCTCATTTCTCACAGAGGATATTAGCCTTCTGCACCAACACTAGATACCCTGGACACTGAACAACATGACTTGTGTTTAAATCATGTAAAGTGAAAGGGGTTTTGAACCCTGCATGATCTACACAGAAAGTATGAGCATTAAACTACAACACTAATTTTAGTGCAATTCAGTTATTTTACATAACAAGTATGAAGCTGTAATGTCTAGCATGACCCAATGCTTGCAACAGCTCATGAGTCTCAAAGGACAGTAGGAGGAAGTTCCAAGACAAAGCAGATACCAGGAAGATTATTTTAACTGTTACTGGGACTCACTTAAAATGTTAATATAGCAACATCTCTAGCATCAATATGCAGTTTATCTTTAATTTACAAGGGCAAGAACAAATAAGAACAGACATCAAGGAAATTCTAACTCAGGGACAAGTAAGAAGTATGTGGGGTGTGTGTGTCTGTGTGAATGAGGGGTGTTAACACGATGCATGGGCTGCCAGTGTTAACTATCACAGGAAATTGCTGATTAGCACTAGCTGTAGTTAACAGTGATTCAGAGACATCCAACTTCTTTACTGTAATTATTATGTCTGACTCACAAATCAGCACATACCACAACTCCCAGGCATATTTCCAAATCTATGGGACAAACTTTACTATCTATGGGACAAACTTTACTAGCCATCTATAAGAGCTAATCTGTTTTCTCTCCATCTCTCTTATATATATATATATATATATATATATATATATATATATATATATATAGATAGATAGATACACATCTATACACACTCACATGGGGGAGAGAGAGAGAGAGTCAGCTGTAGGTACTTAGTTTAAAATTTCAGAATATCAAATGTTGTTTTTACCTAGTTTTGTCGACTTTTGCTGCTTTGATGGCATCTTTATGCACGAGTTTGCTGCTGAATGGGGAGTGAGAATTTGTTTTTTCCCTGCTGTTATGCAGTCTCAGAGTTGGGATCTATAAGTTGCAGGAAGTGCACATGGTGCAGGGGGGCAAGGACCCTGGATAACACAGATTTTAAAGTGTGTTTGATCTTTTTAGCGTGATATTTTTTAGCTTCATTTTCTTTTTTAAATAGGTTGATATAATCATTATTTATATAGGCATACATAAATAATATCTGTGTGTGTGTGTGTATATATATATATATATATATATATATATATATATATATATATATATAGGGTCTACATTAGAACATCGAAGTTTCACAACTTCGAATGTTCTAATATCGACCCCTATTCAGAGAACGCTGAAAACACTGAACATGCAGAACAGCAAATTTTTGACTAGGGAAAAAATTTGCTGTTCCGAAACACATACACACAACACAAGCACACCAAACAAACAGCAATCCACACAAATACACCTAAAATCTTACATCTAACCCTACACTATACTGTAAATACACCACTATCTATCCACTTACCTTAACCCAAACCTTAACCCTAAGGTCCGTCACTATCGCACACTCACCTCACCCGCTCCCTAACCCTAACTCACCTACCCCACACTAACCCTCACGTCCACACAATCGCACACTTACCTAACCCGCGCCCAGTCACACACTTACCTGAACCCAACCCGTAACTTTCCACCACAGTGCTGAAAATAGCAAAGCGACAGAAACGGACAACCAAATTTTTTCCCTAGGAAAAAATTCGGTTTTCTGTAGCTTCGCTATTTTCAGCATTTGCTGAATAGGGGTCGATATTAGAATATTCGAAGTTCTGAAACTTTGATGTTCTAATATAGACCCTATATATATATATATATATATATATATATATATATATACATATATACATATATACACACACACATATATACATACACACACATATTGTTGCATGCATGAGGAAAATCCTCGCCACATAAAAAAAAAAAAACATTTTTGGATTGAGTGCAAGCCCCCCCTTCACCCCCATCCCCTGCTAATTATATATACTAACTCAGCGATTGAATAATCACCAGGAAAGGGAATATTCCCCTACCTAGGGATTGTCAATTTAGTGCACCTGTTGACCATCTGAATATGTCAACCAAATGTGGTCGATTAAACATATGCTGACCACCTAGTATTTCGAACACATGCCAGAGTCCCATATATGTGTATATATATATGTGTATATATATATATATATATATATATATATATATATATATACACACAATTTTTATTTATTATTATTTTATTTTACATTTGTTAACTGGGAAAGTTCGACTGGATACATGTCCATTTTCAGCGGAGGTCTGGGGAGAAAAGCTCCACATGTACAAAAAGATGATGGTCAATATTCATGGTTACATTAAAATATGTTACATCTTAAAATTTCAATAGGAGGTTTTATATATATATATATATATATATATATATATATATATATATATATATATATATATATATACATTGAAGTTTGAGATCATTGTAGGTTTATAGTATTACATATGTAAAGCAATAGTAGTATTACATATTTACAGCAATAATAGTAAAGCATTTGAGTGTAAAGAATGGCTTGATACAATGATAGATGACATGAGTGACTACCCGGAGAAAAGAAGGTGGTTAGTGAGAAAAAGGTGTTTAGTTAAGAGGAGAGTTCCTGGAAATTGGATGTAGAAGGGTTGAATACATATTTGTATAAAAGCTAGGATGATAGGATACACAAGAGGAGGTAGAGACAAGGGATTCAGAAGTTAGTGTAGGGAGTTAGAAACACAGCATTCTAAAGATGTGTAAAGGAAGTTAGGTAGGATTTAGTGACTGTTGTTCTGTAGGTTATAGAGAAGTAGTTTTAATTAGGGTGGGTTTAGGTAGAAGGTTTATTCCAAATTGTATCATTTGCCTTCAGGAATTACATGCAAGTCGAGTTAGCCTGGGTCTAGACATGGACATAGCCAATGCTTGTTTAGGTAACTCTTTAGGGATGTTTTGAATTGGGGTAAGGAGGCTATAGTGGTAGGATCTGGGGGGAGTGCGTTCCATTTCTTGCCAGCTGAGATGGAGAGAAGTGATTCTCCAGCTGAGCTGTTGGCTTTGGCAGATTGAACTTGCATCTTGTTAGATGAGCGAAGAGATGGTAGGTTGCAGTAGGGGGTGATAATATTTGCCAGAATGGGTGTACTGTTAGGTTGATAGAGGATTTTATGAATAACTATGAGTTGGTTGTACTGGAGTTGGTTGGGTAGCTCTAGCCAGTCCAATGTTTGAAGATTTTGACAGTGATGGGTTCTGTATGCTGTGGCAAATCTAGCTATATTGTTGTAACAGCTATCTAATTTGTTTAGGCTAGCTTTCCGTAGGTTTAGGAAAATGGGAGAGGCATAGAGAAGGGTTGAGAGAAGGTGTGTTCTAGCTAAGGCTGTTCTGGCTGGTGGGGTTAGAAATGGTTTAATCCTATATAGGAAGCCTAGTTTTTCAACTGTTTTGATGGTTTTGTTGATGTGAGTGTCAAATGTACGGTTATTATCTATTATTATACCAAGAAGTTTTGTAGATGGATCAGGAGAGATTATGGTGCCATTATTGGATGAGATTGTAATGTTCGGTGATGAGGTTTTTCGGGGAGGGGAGAAAAGTAGTAGTTTGGTTTTGTTGGGATTCAATAGGAGATGGCAATTATTGAACCAGATCTCTACTTTGTTGAATGTGCTCTGGGATAGGGATTGTAGGTCTGAAGGGGTGGTGGCAGAACAGATTAGGGTAGAGTCATCTGCATACTGAATACAGGTTGCATCAGGGATGACTTTGGGTAGGTCATTAATGAATATTGAGAAAAGTAGGGGGCCTAATATGGACCCTTTGGGACACCAAGGGTGACTGGTAGTAGGGGGGATAGATTGTCTTTCCATAATACTGCTTGTTGTCTGTCCTGCAAGTAAGATTGGAACCACTTGATTACTAGGTTGTTATGGTTGAATGATTTGAGTGTGTCTAGGAGTAGGTGGTGATTGACCATATTAAATGCTTTGGATAGGTCAAGAAAGAGGGCAGAGGAGAGTTTGTTGTGATTACGGATCTGATTTACTGTGTGAGAGAAGGAGAGAAGTGCTGTTGTGGTACTACGGGCAGGTCTGAATCCATGCTGGGTTGGGGCTAGGAGATTGTTTTGGATAAGGTGAGTTAGAATTTGTTTATGTATATATTTTTCCATTATTTTGGCTAAGGGAGATAGAATGGCTATAGACCTATAGTTTGAGAGTTCCGTGGAGTTACCCCCTTTGTGAAGTGGTATAATGTGGGAGATTTTCCAGATGGAGGGGACATAACATTCATGGAGAGTACGATTGATTAAGATGAAGACAGGGTAGGATATTTCGCTTGCGGCCTTTTGTAGAAATTCAGGCGGGAGTAAGTCTGCTGCTAGTGTGGTGGGTTTGAGTTTCCTGAGTACGGATTTAATATAGTCGGTAGGGACTGGATCATATTTGAATGGGGTACATTATCAGGTGGGGCTGAGGTGGTTTTTGCTGAGTTGAGAGGTTGGTTATTAGCTAGGGATTGCACTGTTTCTGTAAAGAAAGTATTGAAGGCCTCTGCTAAACTTTTAGGGGGTAGATGTAATGTAGATGAAGGGGTGGGGGTAGTGGATTTACCTGGATGGAGCAGTTTACTGAGATCTGACCAGAATTTTTGTGGCTGGTTTTGGTGCTTTTTCTGCAAGTTGAAATAGTAGGTTTGTTTATCTAGCTTAATTGATTTTCTAGCTTTGTTTCTCAATTGGTTCTATCTAATATGATCTTGACTGGATTTGGTGGATTTCCAGGAGGTCCATGCTGTGTCCTTAGCGGTTAGCTTTTGTTTAGTACCTTTGGTTAGCCATGGAGCTATTTTGGTTTGGGTTCTGATCTTTCTTATGGGAGCATGCTTGTCTAAGATGGCTAGGAAATTAGTATTAAAGTGTGAGACTGCTTCGTCTAGGGGAAGTAGCTTTAGGTTGGACCAATTGCAAGATTTAATTTCGGTCTGGAAATTGGTGAGGTTAGTTTTTTGTGTTTCTAATGGTTTTAAGGGTGATTTTCTGAGGCATATAATTCCTTTTTCTTATTATATATCTTAGGAAGTGATCACTCATGTTCTCAGGTAGGGTGCCTGATGTATATAACTGAGGTTTGTTGTTTATAAGTATCCAATCTAGGGTGCTTTCTTTATTGTTGGGCTTACTGATTCTAGTGGGGGAGTTTATAATTTGGGAGAAGCCATCCAACTCATTCCCTCCGGTACAGCTCTTTTGAGTGTGTGCCTTTAACTCCCAGTGGGCGTGGCTTAAGCCTTTAAAAAATGAAGTTATCACCTTACAGTTCTAGAAAATACTCACCGTGAGAGGTCAAATATCAATACAGTTGTGTTTGCCATCACATATGCTTCAAGACAAAATATCCTGGTACCTTGTATGTAGCATGGTTTTGGAATTATTAATGCAAATATGAACAATCAATATTTGACGCCTAGAGGAGCAGTAGGAGTTAACTGCAGAAGACGCCTGGAGGAGCACTCGGCTGTAATGAGTAATGTGGGTGATTGGGAATCCTGTTCATCAAAAACCCCAATCGATATTGAAGTCTCCTAGAATAATAGTTTCTTGGGGGTGTGTAGTGGATAGCCATTGGAGGGAACTTTCCAAGGTCACTATATTGTCACCTGGGGGCATGTAGATACATGCTATGTTGATAGCTTTGTGTTTGTTAAGCTGGACCTTTATTAAGAGTGTTTCTGAGGTGCTAGTTATTAGGCTTTGTGGGATGGTGGTGGTGGACACCTGTAAAGTTGATTTATACATAATGGCTACCCCACCACCTTTCCTACCCTGCCAGTCAAGTCTTAAAATATTGTAGGTTGGGGGTATTATCTCGTTGTCAGGGGTGGTGGGTTTGAGCCAGGTGTCGATAAGACATAATAGGTCAGGGAAGTGCATGTCCATAAGGGCATGTAAATAGTGAATCTTATTATTCATGCTTCTGATGTTTAGGTGACAGATTAGTAGTGAATTAGGGGCATTATATGTGCGCCGTAGATTGGTGACAGTAATATTTGTGGAGCTTGTGGTTTCTAGTAGGGTTGGACCTGGGTTTGGGTGGATATTGCCATCTGCTATGAGGGTTGGTTTAGTCTTCCTTACTAGTTTCTGGATTTTTAGTTGGAGTAGGTCATAGTATCTAGTACTAGTTTTTATGTAGGTGGCTCTAAGGGAATGAAAAGGTGTTGGGGAAGTACAGTTGGAGTAAAGGTATGGCTGAAATGGTGTGGGATAATGGGGGTGGGAGCTAGCAGTGGTACAGGATGTGGGGTATTGAGGGATAGGTAGGTAGTAGTATTCATAGGAGGTGAGGAGATAAAGAGTGATAAGTGGTGTTATGATGTACAAGATCAGTCTAGGTTTTGGAAATGTGGTGGGAGTAAGTGGAGATATATATACATGCATGCACACACACATACATACATGTACATACATACACTGTAGGTTGACAGTTGTGCGAGATTGACAGTCCCTGAGTAGGGGAATATTCTTTCCCTGGGGATTGTGCAATCTTGTAGTTGGCATATATAAATAGCAAGGGGTGTGGGGGGGCACAGCCTCACAAATGGAGGGATGAAGGAGGGCTTGCCCCCTGCAAAACCACTAGCCATTGGTTTATTTCACTCCAGGATAATCCTCAGAGCATGCACAGAATGTGTTAATGGTTTGTTCAATGTCTGGCCATCGATCTGTAGGGTGTCGTAGCACTGTACATTCGATACAGTGTGTTACACCTATGTGTGTGTGTGTGTGTGTGTGCGTACATATATATATATATATATGGATTCACCTCATAACACTGAAATATCAAAACACTGAAACCAAAACACTGAAACTTCAAAATCTTGAAAACTCAAAACACAAACTCAAAACACTGAAATTCAAAACACTGAAAACACATATCATACATATGCTGAGTTTAAACAACATAAATCATAGCACTTTCCACCAGGTGTAAGCAGGGTGGCAAGCCCCCCTGCATCCTCCACACCCTCTGCTACTTAAATATATCAACTCCCAAGATTTAGTGTAGTGAAGTGCAATCTTGGAGTTGATGTATATAAGTAGCAGGGGGTGGGGAGGGGGTGCAGCCCCCCTCACATGGGTGGTGCAGGGGGGCTTGCCCCCCTTACACTTGGTGGAAAGTGCTATGATTTATGTTGTTTAAACTCAGCATATGTACAATATATGTGATTTCAGTGTTTTGATATTTCAGTGTTATGAAGTGAATCCATATGTATACATGCACACACACACACAAATTCCTTTCCAGTCTCCTTGTTTTATCTATACTCTCTTTCTTCTTAACCCAATAATTACGATATATATATATATATATATATATCACACATATATATATATATATATATATATATCACACATATATATATATATATACATATATACACACACTACACACACAAATTCCTTTCCAGTCTCCTTATTTTATTCTACACTCTCTTTCTTCTTAACTCAACAATTACTACAAATGTAATTCCATGTCACCTACATTTACATAAGATTTTACATTTCTTTAGGTTACAAAACTGTGAAAAGTTTAATATGTTTAACTTAACCTTGATGCAAATGTTTTTCAATGAACACACAAGTATATATCTTTGCTCATCACAGTTTCTCTGAAAATGGGTTCTACCCAGCAGGGATAGCTCTATAAACAAAGTACACACACATAAATACAAACAAATGCAGGCGCAAGATATGTAAATGAGGAAGTAGGTATGGTGAAGTTGCCTTTGACATTAGAGTAAGCAGAGGACTTGGTCATTTTTGTTAATAACATGTATAAGATCAGGTATCATTTATTCTTTTTGCATAAGTGTAGAACTGCAGCCATATTAAAGCAGGCCTTCACAGTGTGCATACAGTTTCAGTGAATGCACTTTCAATCAATGAAAATAGCCTTCAGTCAAGAATACTGATAAGAACAAAATGTACAGTACATTGGAGTTGTTGTTGTTCTTCTTCTTCTTCATTCGGCTTTTCCCGGTTAGGGGTCGCCACAGCGGAACTCTGGTCTGCTAATTATTGGCAGTAGATTTTCACGAATGCCGAGGTGCCAGCTCGACGTCCAACCTTCAACGAAGGCACGCCCATTTAAGCACGTCTTTCGAACGCCCACCCAACCGTGGGGAGGACATACAAACACATTTTGTTTGTATGGTACAAGGCTTGGAAACCATGGTTAAAGAGGAGTGTAGATTATTAGGAAATACTTCAGACACAGTCAGTTCGTTTGGACTGATATGCAGGAAAGTCATCGCACTGTTATTGGAGACAGTATTCAGATATTGTTGACATCTACCTCCACTCCATTATGAAGCGTTCTTAACTGAACTACAGTGTTTGCAGACTTTTTTCTGAAAAGTACAAGATCTGGCACATAAAGGAGAGACTGGCACTTGTTCAGCACAAGTTTGGGTAATTAATAGATAAAGACATTCATTCCAGTTTTTTTTCTAGTTATTTCCAGTTCATACCAGTATTCTACAGTCATAGCAATTCTTACATGTTATGAGTTAAACAGATGCCAAAAATAGTAGAAACATTTTTACAATAGATGGAATTAGTTTTATGGAAACAAAAATGTATTATTAAGATACTGTTAAGTTGGAGGGTATCTACTAAAATACTATTAAGGTTTTAGGAAATGATTTTGGGAGGAGGGAAGCTTTAAGAAAGAAAAGGGAAATTTGGGATTGATTGAACTAATTGCATGTTTGGCTTTTTCACATTTTGGATATTAGAAATGAAAAGAGAAGGAAATATTGCCGGGCAAGTTTCTATAGTTAAGGACCTTTGGGGGTGGTGGGGGTGGGTTGAGGCCTGTTCTCTACATTTATAATCCTGAACGTATTTTGATTACACCTTGTATTTGTGTGTGTGTGTATTACATATTTACATATATGGCGATATAGTTGCAGTACATTTGGTCAAACACTTCTTTGGTAAAAAAAGTGTAGTGGAAGGCAGTTTGTGTGAATGGTAGAAGGAGGGATTGCCAATCTCATAGATTAGGTGTTTGGTTGACCATGGTAAGTGACTGTGTAATAGGGGTGGAAGTGTAGGGGTTTGAGTGTGTGTTAGGATTAGAATGGTAAGGGTTAGTATATGTGTGAGTATTTGTGTGTTAGGGTTAGGGTTAGAGTACGGGACAGGCAAGAAGATAAATTTAGTGCTGAGTATGTGTTATATGTATGTGTGTGTGTGGTGAGTGCCCAAGATGTCTTGTGTAATAGTAACATTATGGAAAGAATTCTTCCAAAGTAAAGTGCACAGTTAGGGTTAAAAAAGGGGTCTATATCATAAGATCGAAGTTTCAAAACTTTGAATCTGATATGGTCAACACCATATGATCGATGTTTTGAAACCTCAAATCTTTTAACGGAGATCTCAGTACAGCACGGAAAGGGAAGATTTCCCTTTACTGCACTGTAGTGCGATCGCGGAGTTGGTATATTTAAGTAGTGGTGGAGGAGTGCAGGGGGGCTTTCCCCCTGCTTACAGCCTTTAAATGGTTTGTTTGTGTAGGTTGTTGTGCTTATATTACATTTTCGAAGTTTCAAAACTTGCATCATATGGTGTTGACCATATCAGATTCGAAGTTTTGAAACTTCGATCATGTAATATAAACCCTAGGAAAGCAACCCCTGCTCACCCAAGTAATGTGTGCTATCTTTAATCCTGCCCTTTGCCTTAGAAAAACCCTATCCTCAGCACTACTACTATTCAGATGAGCTTGGTTTGAATTGTTTGGTGCAAGGTTTGTATATCAGAAAAGTGATTTGATTTCCTTTTTCGATCTACTGATTGTCCATTTTTTGTATTGTCAGTGAAAAGATAAGTTGTGTAAAATCTTGCCGTAATGTTAGATGTATTTCTCCTTTCTACTGCAGTATTCTTTACATGAGGGAGAGTGCCTGTCAAGTGACCTGACGTCGGCCAGTCTACAGAAGTCTTTAGTGCCTAGGGTGCATGGTACATTACACATAGTCTGCTATTGGATGTAGGCTATAAAAGTGACGTATGCACACACCATCCTCAGAACTGAGTGCCCCAAGGAGAACACATGTGACATTGGAATACATCAGGTACATCCAAGAAACAAAAAATGCAGGGGAATGGAGGGTGGGATCTAACATTATGGTAAGATTTTACACAACTTATCTATGTCCTTCTATTCTGCTGTTGCAGTACTCGTTACATAAGGGAGAATGCAAAAGCTCATGAGGAGGAGATGGAGGAGGTAGGGGCAGAGGAGCTTTCCAGGAAGCCATGGAGAATGGCCCTAGCGAACCCTGCTGTGGATTTGGAAATGTTATCCTGTTTGTAATGCTTGGTGAAAGTATGAACTGAAGACCAAGTAGTAGCTTCCAGAATGGAATTGGTGTTCAATCCTTTGAAGAAGACGCCAGATGATGTGCCATGGCTCTGGTGGAAAGAGCCCTCACTGAGGAGGGGAGGCTGCTTCCATGGTGTTCATAACAGAAGGTGATAGCTTTAGAAATCCAGGAAATAGTCTGCTTAGAGACCAGGAGCTCTAGGGTGGAAGGAGACAAACAGCTGGTCAGTTTTCTTGATATTCTTGGTTTTATCTAGATAAAACCTAAGTTGTCTGTGTACATTTAAAGTACGCAGAATTCTTTCTGCCAAGGTTTGGGGGAAGGGAAAAAGACGGGAAGGTGGATTGCTTTGGTTTAGTGATAACTTGTTAACCACCTTAGGCATACAGGAGGGGTTGGTGTGGAGGGAAGCCTGTTCCTTATGGAAGAATAGAAAAGGAGGGGAGGCCATAAGGGCCTGTAATTCCAAAATCCTTCTGGCAGAGGTGATTGCCAGAAGCAAAATAGTTTTCCAGGAACAGAATTTTAAAGAGGCAGAAGTTGCTGGCTCAAAGGGAGCCAGGGTCAGCTTTTCCAAAACAAAGTTAAGATCCCAGTGAGGAGACACTGGTCTCCTTGGAGGTCTTGTGGAGGACACCTTTCAGAAATTGTTTGGTCTCAAACCTGGAGGCCAAGGGAGGTGAGAGACTCGGACAAGCAGAGATGGCTGACAAGTGTACTTTCACTAAAGGATAAGTTAGTCCAGCTTCAAGCAACTCACGCAGGTATGCTAGGACTGTGGGGACATCCACTGTTAGTGGGTATAGGTTATACGAGAGACACCAGATTGAAAATCTTTTCCATTTGGATAAATAAGATTTCCTTGTGTTGGTTATCCTGGCCTCCTGCAGTACCCTAAGCACATCCTCTGAGAAACGGTGTCTGAAAGGAATCAGGGCCCCATCACCCACAGTGTCATTTGTAGGGCTTACAAGTGGTGATGAATGAGGGTGCTTTTGTGCTGTCCACTCTGTGGGTAACATGTGATGACTGCCCTTGGCTAAATGTAGGAGTGAGGGGAACCAATACTGTCTTGGCCAAAAGGGAGTCACCAACAAGATTTGTGGTCTGTCCTGCTGAATCTTCAGGAGGGCTCTTGGGATGAGAGGCAGGGGAGGGAATGCACATAGGAACATCCCTCTCCAAGAGAAGCGTAAGGCGTCCACCTTCCAGGTCAATGAATGTGAGTCTCTGGCACAAAATAGAGGAAGCTGTTTGCTCATGGGGGAAGCAAAGAGATCCACTTGTGGAATACCCCATTGGTGGACAATGTCCAGAAACACATCCCTGTGAAGCATCCATACGTGGGGTTGTGTTTTGTACCTGCTGAGAGTGTCTGCCAAAACATTCATTTTGGAGGGAATGTACACTGCCTAAAGTGGTGTCTGTAACTTGACCACTAGCTGCAATATCTGTAGAACTAATCTGCACAGAAGGTATGAACACCCCCATCCCCATTTGCTTACATGCTAGACCACTGTCATGTTGTCTTTTAAGACTTTCAGAGGCCCTGGAGTGAGGAGAGGCTGAAAGGCTTGGAGTGCCAAAAACAGTGCTCTCATTTCTTTTACATTGATGTGCTCTTTTCTTTGCAAGGGTGACCAGGTGCCTTTCATGGCAGCTAAGGCTGATCCCGAGTCTGAGTCAGAAGCATATGTGTACATACATTTCCTGTATAGGTGGTAGCAGTCCTGGATTGGTAGAGAGTTGTTGAATCTACCAACGTATTTCTCTCTTTATGCATGGAAGAAGATGATCAGATGATCGGAATTATACTTGTGGCCCTTCAGAAATTATTTATTTATTTATTTTCAGTTTGATTAACGGGGAAGTCCACTGGGCCAAGAAGTGCCCATTTTCAGTGGAGGCCCGGGGAGAAAAGCTCCATGTGCAATACAGTACAATATATGTTACAAAATACAAAGAAGGTTACATAATGAATGAGATGAAATACAAGAGTAAGATTCATACATTAAAAAAAAATAGCAAGCGTAATACACATCATGAGACAATTTAAAAAAGCAAAACACAATTTTTTTTTTTTTTTTGTTACTCAGGAAATTCACAATATTTACAAGCTTGGAGTTTAAAGTCAGCTAGTTCAGGTTCTTTAGAGAAATTAGAATAAGGTTAAGAGTAAAGTAGAGCAGGAGGATGGCAAGCTTAGTGCGAAGGGTTATGTAGGGTGAAAGCAGGAGCATTTCCATTTGGAAGATAGGTGTAGGAAGAGTTGGTTTTTGAAGGATTCAGTGTTAGGTATAGTCCTAAGAGAAGGAGGGAGAGTTCCATTTTTTACCTAGAGAGAAGGAGAGTAGAAGCTGGCCGGCAGGACGTTTGGGTTTGTGAATGGAGATTAGGTTTTGGTGTTCAGATCTCAGAGATCTGTTTGGGATGTAAGGGGGAAGAATGTTCTTTAAGGCTGGGCATTTATCAGGGGAGAATATTAATTTGTGAGCGCAGGTTAGTTGGAGATAGTCTAGGTGGTTAGGGAGTTCTAACCAATTCAGAGATTGAAGGCAGAGGCAGTGGTGAGTTGATGTTTTGGATTTAGTGGCAAATTTGGAGATCTTATTATAGCAAGCTTCAAGTTTAGAGGTGTTGGAAGTGGACAGATTGGTTAGTAGAGGGGCTCCATATAGAAGAGAAGGTAGGAGGTAGGTGATTGCCAGGGTGTGCCTAGAGGAGTTGGAAAGAAATTGATTGTTCCTATATAGCATACCTAGCTTTTGGTGGGTTTTCTTTATGTTATGTTGAATGTGAAGATCGAATTTGAGGTGTTCGTCTAAGGTAATGCGCCAAGGAGTTTTGCAGAGGGGACTACTTCTATAGCAGTGTTTGATTGGCTTAGGACATTGAAAGTGTTTTTGTCAAAGGAGGAAGCCTTGGAGGGGAGGCAAATTATTATTTTAGATTTATTGGAGTTGAGGGAAAGGTGGTTTTGGTGCATCCAGTTCTCTGTAGTGGAAAATGCTATTTGAGTTTTAGTCAGTAGTTCAGGAATGCTAGGGGCGGCATAGACCAAGGTAGAATCATCAGCGTATTGGATGACTGTAGTGTCAGGGATGATGGTGTGAAGGTTATTTATAAAGATGTTGAAAAGAATGGGTCCGAGGATGGATCCTTGAGGAACGCCAGTGGGTGTAGGCAAGAAGGAAGAGGAGGAGTTCTTCCATTTGACAGCTTGAGATCTGTCAGATAGGTAGCTGGAGAACCAGGATAGAGTATTAGGGGAGAGATTAAAGTTGGCAAGATGAAGGAGAAGGTGTGTATGGGAGATGGTGTCGAAGGCTTTAGAAAGATCTAGCAGTACTGTGGATACAAAGAGTCCAGAGTCTCGAGCTAGATTGACAGTTTCTAGGAAGGATAGTAGGGCAGTTATGGTACTGTGGCCAGGACGGAAGCCGTGCTGGGTGGGAGTTAGAAGGTGATTCTGAATTAGGTAAGGCATAAGTTGGTGGTGGACACATTTTTCTAGGATTTTAGATATTGGTGAGAGGAGGGCAATGGGGTGAAAGTTAGAAATAGAGGTGTTTTTGCCTCCTTTGTGTAGAGGAAGAATGTAGGCTGAACGCCAGAGTTTGGGCACATATGATTTATTAAAGGATCTATTAATCAAGATACTGATTGGGAGAGCAATACCTTCAGCTGCACATTTGAGGAAGGAGGAGGGTATGTTGTCTGGAGCATTTGAGCAAGGCTTTAATTTGGATAAAAGCTTTTTTATAAAAATGGTGGATACAGGTTTGAGATGGAAATTTAGGGGATTGTTATTTGGGTTGTTGGGTGTTGTGTGGTGGGAGTTAGGTGGATTCTTATTTGGGAATGTTTTGGTTAGCTTAGCTATGGATTCGGCAAAGAAGGTGTTGAAATGGGAGCACAGTTCACTATCAGTTAAACTAGGATCAGGGCAGGGGTTATTCCTAGATCCAGGATGGAGAAGGGAGTTGACTGATTTCCAGAATAGTTTAGGGTTCTTGTTGTTGTTGGACTGAAGTTTATTATAGTAGTTTTTTCTGTCCTTTGGTAATAAGTTTTTTTACTTGGTTGCGGAGTTGTGTGTATTGGAGCAAGGCAGAGGACAGTTTACTTTTCTGGTAAAGCTTCCAGTATTTATCTCTGAGATGCATAATTTGTTTAGTTTCTTTGGGGAGCCAGGGAGCAGAATTGGCTTTGATTCTTTTGTTTCTTAGAGGGGCTAGGGAGTTAAGAGTATTTAAGAAGATAGAGTTAAAATGCTCTACAGCGTTGTCGGGAGGGAGAGTGTTTAAGATTTGCCAGTTAATTTGTTTAAAGATGTTAGAAAAAATTAAAGGGTTGAAGTTGCTAAGGTTACGAGTTTGAATATAGACATGTTGGTGTTGGATGGAGCTTGTTGATCGATGGATGAAGGCAGGGAAATGGTCACTGAAGGTGTCAGGGATGGTGCCAGAGAGAATGATTTTGTTTGGATGGGAAACTAGTATCCAATCTATGATGGAACCTGGAGGATGGTTTTTATTAGGGTGAGTTGTTGAATGGATTACTTGGGTGAAGTTATAAAGGTTAATGGATAGTGAAGGAGATGGCGTGTTGATTTTATTCCAGTCAATATTGACATCGCCTAGAATAAAGGTTTCATATTTTATTTCAGTTGAGGCCCAGTGAAGAATATCTTCAAGGGTGGAGATATTGTTGCCAGGGGAGATGTATATGGAAATTATGCAGATGTTTTTGTTTATTCAACCTGAGAAGGCCTGTTGTGATTTCAGAATTTTTGAATTGAGGGGTATGGATTTGAAGAGGTATTAAGGAGAGAAGATTGGAGTAGATTAGAGCACAGCCTCCACCTTTTTTATTTATGCGGTCACTTCTGAGGATGTGGTAACCAGGAGGTAAGATTTATGAGTCAGAAATATGGGGTTTTAGCCAGGTTTCGGATATGGTTAAGATGTCAGGTTGGTTGTGATTAATCCAAGCTTGGACCTGGTGAAATTTGTTGTTAAGGCTTTGGGCATTGATAGTGAAGATCTTAAGAGTGCTAAGAGGGGTAGTGGGTGGAGAAGGGAAAGGGGAGGAAGTCTTATTTATAGTGGGAGAAGAAGAGGGTGGAGGGATGGAGTAGTCTGTGCTGAGGCAGGGGCCAGGGTTTGGATGAATGTCTCCAGATAAGGCTAGGACGTTACAGGTGATAGGTTTTGGCCTTTGGTGTTTGCATGGTAAGTATTTATCAGAGGTTAGCAGAAATTTGAGAGAGTTTTTATAGAGATAGAGAATAGCTTGAGATGGAAAAGGTGCAGTGGGTTGGGAAGGATAAGGGAGGAGGATATGGTGTGGAAGTGAGAGAGTAGGGAGGATTGAAGTTGGGTGTTAGGGATAGTTTGAGTAGGAGGAAGGAATTGGGGAGCTTTATGGCAGTAAGCAGTAGCAAGATAGAGAGGTATTAGTAAGAAGAGAAAGAAGCAGGGGAGTTGGATAGTGAAGGGAACTTGGGAAGGCATGTTTAGAAATGGGTGGGGTAATTAATGAGGTAAGAAAGGAATTTAATATGCTAGTTGGGAAGGTGCAGAAAATGGATGGATAAAGTTAAAATAGAGGACAATGACAGGGGAAGACTAAGTGTATAGAGGTTTAGGAATTGGAGTGGGAGGAGTAGTAGTGGGTGTGGAAGTAAGAGGAGGAGTATTATTTGATAAAATAATTGGGGAGGGGTAGTTATAACAGGACTGTGATTGGATAATAGAATGGGGAGGGGTAGTAAATGAGAGGGCAGAGATTGGATGATAGATGTGGTAGGAGGGGTAAGTTAGGAATAAATATAGAGGTGCTGGGGCGGGTGAAATTTGGGGGCAGGGTAGGGGAGCGGAGTGAGCCCGTAGGGCGAACGGAGCGGGTTGAGACAGAGGCGTATGTTGTCAAGAGAGACAATCAGTGAAGTAAGGAGTGTGCAGGTGAGTCACAAGGTAAGAGGTATGGAAGAGTGATAAGAGGCTTAGAAAGAATGGAAGTAGTATATTTGAGGAGTAGCCTGTGATGTAAGATGCCTTAAGACAGTGACGATTTGAAAGCCAGTGGGACAAGAGAAGCAGGGGACTTAGTCGGGTTGATAGAGCAAGGAGGGTGTGGAAAGGTCATCGAGCCTATGTAAGGAGATAAGGAAGAGAAATGTGTAGATTAAAAAGGCAAGAAATCTAGTATAAAGACGCTACCTAATTACAAGTATGTAAGTCAGCTACGGGGTATCTAGTTGAGGGATAAAGGGAGATGAGTTTGTGAGTACTAGGAGTCTAAGAAAAGAACAAGAGTGGGGAAGAAAAGGGGAAAGGAATAAATGGCTAAAATATATGAGTAGGGGTAAGAGCAATGCTATAAGAGGGGGTGGTAGTTTGGCTGCTGGTTGCCCTGACTGGGGTCTTGCCTAACCTAGCAGTATATATAACACAGTGTTATGGCTACAGTCTTTTAAGTAGGGACCACACACTTTCACTTTCTTTTCAGGGAGGTCACCCAGGGAGCTGGTAGTGAAATTCTTTGCTCGGTATTAATTTATTGGGCAGTAGGCAGAATACATTCAGTAGGTTAGGTGCAGGGACATGTAGGACCTTGAAGGCTGGTACAAATGGAGAGAGAGAGAGAGAGACAGCTAGTGAGGAAAATAGTACAGTAGCTAGACAGCATATGCAAAAACAAAACGTTTACTTAGTCTCAGAATCATGTGAAGGTTCAGTAGGAAAAAAATACAGTATTCTATTTGTGCAGCAGAACTCACAACAATGCAAACTTGTAGCAGGTATGTCTAAGAAATTACAAAATAGTAACACTTTAAGTGTTAATGTGTTGGGGTTCCCCTTGGATGTCTGGAGAAGATGCCTGCTGTACCTCCGTGGGCGTGCTACTATCCTGTTCCAAGGCAACCTCAGTTATGGGTTTGGTCTGTGGTTCGGACAATAGCCAAAAGCGATAAGCTTACTCCGTAAGGTTTTCAGGACAAGCAACTGGTAGATAGGGCATGCCTTATGGTCATGGGAAGGCCCACGACAAAACAGGCACTGTTGATGACCTTCCTTATGTGGAATCTGGCATCCACATTCATACTTGCCTTTTTTGGATGACATTAAAGTTAGGACACTATAAAAAGTAAGAGAAGGATTCTCCAATGGGGCACTTATCTGAGCAGGTTTTTTCGGCAGTCAGACCATACATACGGGAAGTGTGTTATGTCTGCCGGCAGAGAAGTTTTGAGGATGGTGCATGCATACCTCACTTTTATAGCCCAAGTTCGATAGCAGACTACATGCAACATACCACATGTCCTAGGTACTAAAGACTTTTGTAAACTGGCTGACATTGGGTCACGTGGCAGGCAATTTCCCTCACGTAAAGAATACTACAACAGCAGAATAGAAGGACATCTGATGTTTGGCATGTTGTGGTCAATTTTTTGTGCATCAATCATTTAACATGTCACACATTCATAATACAATTACATGCATATATATATATATATATATATATATATATATATATAATCATTTTATCTCTCTCTCATAGATATATATATATAGATATATATAGATACATACATACACACACACATATATATATATATATATATTATATATGTGTGTGTATATATATATATATATATATATATATATATATATATATATATATATATATATGGATCTAGGGACTATTGAACGAAAGTTCAATAGTCTGAATCCACAATAACCGAACGCACTTTAACGAAAGCACTTTCATTAAAGTGTGTTCGGAAAAAAAAAACAAAACAAAAACAATACAGCTTCTTTTATGCAGGGGGGCAAGCCCTCCTGCATGCCCCCATGTAGGGGGGCCGTGCCCCCCTACTTTTATATTCTCACTCCAAGGTTGCACTACAGAGGGGAAAAGGGAATTCTCCCTTAACCGCACCGTAGTGTGACTGGCACTACCAGCATACATAACTGAAAGTGCTGCTTCAGTGAAGAGCACTTTCGGTTATGTATGTTCGGTGATTTCTTTTTCGGCAGAAAGTGCCGTTGGGGATCTGTACAGATATATATATATATATATATATATATACACACACACACACACACACACACACACACACACACACACACACACACACACACACACACTGATAACTGGGAGAATATATCAAAAAGTATGAGACATTCATAAAGAAAAAGGCAGACAAAGCATGCAAGTGGAAGGATTTACTATGTAAAATTGTACCAAATAAACTACCTGTCATAAGTTCAATGACATATAAGCAAAAAGAAGAAAGGAGGTGTAATGTGTGTGGAAAGGAGGAAGCTACTGAACATTTTTCATATACGGTGTTAGGGTAGAGCCATTTTTGGAAGCCGGCAGTGCTGTGGCATAGAGGAAAAGAGCCCTAACTATGGCCCAGACAACACAGGGTTAACTAGCACTTCAGGGTATGTATGGAGGGCATTCATCAAAGACCCTCCTGGGGAGGGGTCCACAGGGGGGAGTAGCTATTGTAAATTATCAACTAAGCCGGGGGGTAACAAGTGTAGATAATTCTCTCCTTCACCAGCAGAAGAAGTTGCTAGCATAGTCCACCCCTGGGGTGCTCTTAAGAGTCATACAAACTCCAGCTCTTTCGAAGAAAAAGTTTAGGTAATGAAGGAGAAGCAGTCAGACCTAGTGGTGTTTGGGGGGGTGGGGACTGGGAATTTCAGAAAGGATGAATCAGCAAGGGGAGAAGGAAAAACAATAAGACACTCTTGAATGCTATAATAACCACATCAAAAAATATGACTTCCAAGAAAAGGCAAAGGTAGGCAAGAGTGTACAGAATAATGTTTTCAAGTAAATGGTTTATGTGGAAAGCCAAATGTGCCAAATTAAAAATGAGGTTTAAATGTTACTGCAATTCAACAAAGATAAACATTTGGTTATTGAAGAAAATGTCTGGGGGGATAACGTTTTTTTTATTGTTTCCTTGTGAAATTTTCATATATATGTAAATATGTAAATGTCATTTTTTTTTTTGGTTAAAAACAACCTTATTTGCTCTATGTACAATGAGATCTTTTACATTCACATAAACTATTACCAACTCATGCAGATGAGATCTCTGTTTAATGTCTCATTCAAAGGAAGGCATGTTGCACTCAAGAAAGCCCCCCCCCCCCTTATGCTGCACTGGAGTGTAAGCAGTGGAAAACAAATCTATGCATCTGGTGTTGGAACAGAACCCGCAATCTTTGGATCTTTCAGCAGAGCAGGCAAATGTCCTTTCTTTGGGTCACTCACCCAGTAAAATGTGCATCCATCACATCTTGTATAATAATAATCTTCAATACTGAAAGTATTTTGTACCTGTTAAAAATCCACTTAAGTGTAATTTCAAGAAACTAGAGGCAAGAATGCATAGTGTCAAAGTAAACAAGCAAGCTAACAATGGCTGAACAGAAAAGGCTACTTAAGGTTTACATAAATATGAAATGCAAATAATTTACTCATTACTAAGGCAAATGTACAAAAAGTCACTGAAAGACAGCACTGTACACAAAATGTACAGTTGTTTTGGAACTTACAATAACAGTAGATGTTCGAGTAGATTACTGTGGCAGTACTGCTGATTATGGGGATGCACCCATGGAGTATGGCTGTGGCAATATCTGTCCAGTCTACAAAAGCTCAGGCATCTTCCTTTCGCTCCTTAGGTCCAAACTACAATCTGTAACTGAGAATACAAGTCTGTACTTAAGTGATGCAAAGGCAAAGAACAATCCTCATAGTGTTCTTGTCCCATGAAAAAAGGAACGAGTCTAGTGCTCAATGGAAACGGACTCAAACTGAAATAAGGTAAAAGGAGAGGATGGAATACCATGGGGATCCATGTCAGTCATAGAGACAGAGAAAGAGAGAAAATGGAGGGAGGGTGTATATACTTCAACAATGATCTATTTGAACATTTACTGTTATATGTTCAACACTGCAGTGGTGGTGCTGCGGTAGCGGTGTCGCCTCACAGACGTTGCCCGTTCGATTCTCAGTTAGAGCATCTTCTGTGTGGCGATGTGCGTAAATGGGCATTCCTTTGTTGAAGGTTGTGCGTTAGGCCCGGCAAGCCAGCATGTAAAAATCTACTGCCAATCATTAATGGACCGGAGTTCCGCTGTGACGACCCCTAACCGGGAAAAGCCGAAAGACTCAAACAAACTGTTATATGTTCAACATTAGATTACTGCTGCAGTATTGTTGACTTATCACACTATTCCCAAAGCTTTTATGCAAAACAAGTAGACGTTTGAGTTAAAAGAACAGGAGTCCAGTACGTCTTCAAAAATGCTTCTGGCAAAACCTGTTCTGCCTCTGAAAAAATGCACCTGCCTTGTGATGTTCAGGGAAAGTATGAATGGTTCTCCAAGCAGCTACCTCCTATGTGGGGATTCAGAGTCTAGGTCCTTGAAAAAATCTCCAGAAGAAGCAACTGCTCTAGTATAATGTGCTCTTACCTGACCCTGGAGTTACTTATCATGGTAGAAATAGAACTAGAAAGGTAAATACTACTGGAATGGTCTTTTTAGAGACTGAAAAGCCAACTTCCTTTCACTCAAAAGAAATGAACTGGGCAGATTTTATAATAGCTTCTGTCTTGTCCAAGTAGAATTTAAGTTGTCTGTGGACACCTACTAAATGTAGGATTTCTTTTCCATTTATTTTGAGGATTGGGAAAGAATGCAGGCAAATGGACAGATTGATTTGAACACACTTCACTAACAGTGTTGATTCTGCTCCTGTTATTCCCCAACCTGACACTTTTATCAACTCAGTCTTTGCAGTCCCTAAATCCTCTCTACCTAGGGACCAACTTCTTTCTACTCAACAACCTAACTCTCTTCCTCTTTAGCTTTTTATTTTTTCATATTTCTCTTACATATTATACTTTTTTCATACAACTTTTTATAGCATCATGTTAACAATTATTCATAACTGTACAGTACTAGATATACTCATTTGTCTTAAATAAATACTATATGACTGTATCAATCTTTTTACCCATGTGTATAAACTACAACATTGTATTAATATAATTTGTAGTTAATATCTTTACATGTTTATTGAGCTTTTCTTCCTGGGTCTCTGCTGAAAACAGGTGCTTGCACCCAGTCAGACTTCCCCAATCAATAAATGTCAAATAAATAAATAAAAATAAAGAAAAGAAGGTAGTCCTGAGACTCATTATTGTGTCTTTGTGAAAAACTAGAAAAGCGGGAGTATACATGCCAACCTGTAATTTATAGACCCCCTTGGCAAAGCCACAAGGAAGATCATCTTCCAAGTACAGAATTTTAAAGCAGTGGAAGAAGCAGGTTTAAAAGTTAGAAGTGTCTTAAGGACATACTTCAGGTCCCAAGGAGGAGGAGGAAAGTACATGTATGTAAGTAAATTTACCATAATAGTAATTTTTTCAAATAAATCTCTGTTGCAGTAGCCTAAGCAATATTGGTTGTATCTTGGCAAGGATCGGACATCTGGACAGCTTCCAAAGCTTTAGGGCAACTTCCATGTGCCAGTACAACCTTCTGAGCTTGATGTCAAACCAGCATAAAAACAAATGAACAGGCATCAAAACTCAGACCTTTCTTGTCTCAAGAACAAGGGAGACTAGAGCCCCCCCAACAGATTATGTGCTAGGAGAAGAGGGGATGATAGGGACTCCCATCATGGCATAACAATAAAAAGCACAAGAGGGAAGCAAGATGGGTGTTTGTACTGCAACACTGACCTACATGAACTTCTGTTATGGTAAGCTTACTTACACAACTGTACTATGTTCAGCATTAGATCACTGTTGCCACAGCCGAAGCTACATGGGATGAGTAACAAAACTTGGGGGGGGGGGGGGCTGAGAATCTACAAGACCGTTGAGGATGGTTGTTGCAAATCCTTCACTGGTCTTAAAGAGTCAGTTTTGTAATGTTTGGTAAAAGTATTAAGAGAAGACCAAGTTGCCATCTCTAGAGTACTTCTAGAGTCCATCCATTTCAAAAAGTAGTAGATGTAGCCATAGACTTGGTAGAGTGGGCCCTTGACTTTACCTTGGAAGCTTCTCATCACAGAATGAATAACAAAAGTAAACAACATGAGATGCGCACTTGGGACCTATCTGTTTAGACACGGATTGTCTCTTTTTCTTACTTTCAATGGAAATAAAACAACTGATTAGAATTTCTGAAGTCCTTTGTCCTGTCATGGTAGTATTGGAGTCTGTGGACATCCAAAGTGGGCAGGAATTTCTCTCCCTCATTTTTCAGTTCTGGAAAGAAAACAGGGAGTTGAATGGACAGGCTAAAACCACTTTGGGCATAAATTAAGTGTTGCCTCTCAGTAACACCCTATATTTGTGAATGATGTGGTAGGGTTAACTTAACATGAGTGCTTGTAAATCCAATAACTCTGCTTGCAGAAGTCAGGGTAAGGAGTGGTACTGTTTTACAGGATAAGAACTCCAAATGAGCCTCGTGAACTGGTTCAAAAGGAAAAAGTGAAAGCTTTGAGAACAAATATCCTATGGAAGAGCCACCTGTTCCGCAGATAGAATGTAAAACCCCTTCCAGAAACTGCTTCACTTGAGATGAGGAAAAAAGGGGGATCCACAGGCAGATAAGCTAAAATGGCTGACAGATGAATCTTTATGTAAAGACTGGAGATTAATAATCCATACAACTACTACAGAACCAAGGAAGATTGAGTTTTAAATGGACCTTGATTTACAGAATGGCACCAAATAGAAAATATTTTGCATTTATCCATATATGATCTTCTAATAGCAGTTTTTTACCCTCCTTTAATACCTGCCTAAAATATATTAGAATTCTGTCATCCATGCTACAAGTTGTAGATTTTCAGGATGGGGTTCATCAGAGACCCCTTGTCTTGTAAGAAGGAATTCATCCTGTAAAGAAGATTTTGGCAATTGCTTTTGGCCATTTTCCAAAGAACTGCCATTGTCTGGGTGAAAAAGGAGTTACCAGCATCATTTCTGGAGAATCCTTTTGGATCTTTAAACTCTGCTTAACATCAGAAAGGACAGAAAGACAGAGGAATTTTCCTGTCTGTGGGAATGAGAATCTGTCATCCAGGCCTTACTGCAAAGCGTCAAGGAGCAGAAGTTTTTGTTGTCTGTTGTGAAAGATGCAAACAAATCTACTACAGGCATTCCTCACAGGTGGATGACTTCCTAGAAGATCACCTGGCATAATGTTCATTTGTGAGAGTCTGACCTAGTCCTACTCAATTTGTTTGCTCCAAATGTCTGCTCAGATGGCATGTAAATATCTTGAAAGGCGTACTGAATTGCTATTTCCCAGGCTATCATAGCCAGTTTGCAAAGGGGGTAAGATCTGGGCCTCCCTGTCTGATAACATGACTGTGGTGTTGTCTGTAATGACAAACTAGAGATCTTGGACATCAGTGGTAGTTTAAAGCTCTGACAGCATTTATCGACACTATCATTTCTTTAATATTTATGTGTTTCAGTTTGTTCTGTTGGTTCCACAGACCCTGAAATTTCACACCTTTGGATACCACTCCAAATGCAATATCTGATACATCTGTGATTACAGATTGAAAGGGTCTCAGGGGGATAAAGGAAAATCTGGATTGAAGGATAACTGAATCATCCATCATAGGATCTCCCTTCATACAAAGCCCACAGCACTGGAATCTGAAAACAGATAAGGTACCAGTACTGGGTCCAAACTGATCTGAGGAAACATTGAATTTTCTCATTCTTAGGTTAAAGGAAACATAAGAATTGTAGAGGTCATGAATCCTAAAGTCTTGAGATAGTCCCTGGCTCTTGTAAAAGCCTATATGGAAATTGTCAGAAACTGATCCTTGTAAAACTTCACTTTGGAAAGGCCAAAATAGCTGACTCTATGAAACATCTTATAATAAGACGGAACAGAAGATTTTTTCTAGGTTAACCTGAAGATCCAGACGGATAGGTTTTGCATAAAGAGAAAAGATCATTGATGGCTTAGAAAGCATGCAGATATAAGGCAGTCTAAATATGGAATATGTGAATGCCCTCTAGTCTGCAATGGGCTACTACAGGAATGAGACCTTTTATAAGCACTCCTGGACCCACTGACAAACCAAACAGTAAAGCAAAAAAGTTAAAATATGAACCAGACACAGAAAATAAAAAAAAACATCAAAATTTGATGAACATGGGAATGTGATGATAGTATCCCTACATTTAAAAGGTGATAATGAAAATTGTGAGGAGGAATGAAAGGTAACAGAGAATGAAGACACAGCATTCCGAACTTTGACATTTTGATGTGAAGGTTTAGACATTAAAGGTCCAGGACAGGTCTTCTCATTCCTTCTTTTTTATGGCACCAGAAATAAACTTAAATAAAATTATTTTATCTATTTATTGATTAGAATAGGCTCTATGATTCCCTGAGACAACATTTCATCTGGGATAGAAGCCAACAGGATGATTTGATTTGATTGAGATGGAAATAACTTTTGAGGATTGTAACCTCCTTGAATAATTCTCAGAACCCAGGCATCTTGAGGTAATCTGGTGCCAAAGATGACAGTGAAAACTATATTTTGGAAGAGTTTTAATGGACTGTCAGTCTGGGGAGGGAGAAGAGACTGATGAAAATTATGGTCAATTGGCCTTTTTAAACTAATTTTGGTCTTCCCTCCTGTCTTTTTGGAACCTCCCTGACACTACTTCTTGAATGTTGTTTGCTTGCCTTCTGTTGGGATTAGTTATACTATTTCCTATAAAAAGGATCCTGGGCTAGAAGGAAACCATTTATATTTTGGAATGGGGGATTAAATTATCTGAAAGACCCCTTAGATTATCTTTCCCCTTTCATTAAACCTTTTGATGACCTCAGCAGGTGAATGTCAAGGAAACCATTTATATTTTGGAATGGGGGATTAAATTATCTGAAAGACCCCTTAGATTATCTTTCCCCTTTCATTAAACCTTTTGATGACCTCAGCAGGTGAATGTCAAATTAATAATTCTTTATCAAGAGGTGCATTCCAACATTCTGCTTTCACATGTTCTGATAATCTTGGGAATGAAGCCAGGCAAGTATTACTGATCTAGTGGCAACTGCCTTGGACACAGTATTAGTAGTGTCAAAAGAACAGTTACGAGAGTTCAGTCACTTGAGATACAGAAGAAAGCATGGAATTCAAATAGTTCTTAGTTTCAGAGAAAAGGTCAGAAATCAACTTCTGCATATTGTCGAAGAAGCCAAAAAGAAACAGAAATGTGAGCTTAATTTAAGGTTACAAAAAAGAAGCTAGGGTGTTTCTCAAACCTATCAAAAGCTCTCCCATCTTTGCATGATGGTACAAGAGTGGCAGCCATTAACTGTTTGGAAGATGTTGGTTTTGAAAGACAACTGCAACGTTTGCCATGGGATTTTTAAAGAGATGTTTTTGTGTTTGAGGAACTTTACATGACTTACCAAATTTTCTAGTGGGTGGTGGTTGACTTTCATGAGATTTGCAGGCTGCACTGAAAGCTATCTCCAAGACTGCTAGAACAGGAGTAATAGCCACTGGTTGAGTGGAATTTCTTGTAACAATTCGTAACACTTTATCTGGGCCTCTGACATTTCTTTTTGCTCCCACTTAAACATTTCATTCTGCCATAGTGTCAGAAAAAGACAATTTTTCAGCTGTAGAATCTACAGAAATGTTTTCTTACAACTCAGACTCCCCCCAAGTCTCTGGATTAGAAAATTGTGAAGGACAACCCAATTCCAAGAACAGATTCTGAATAAGAATCTTATGAAGAGGGTGACCTTTTCCTTTTTGAAATCTGGCAAGACTCTAGATTGTAAAGACCGAAGTACTTTAAATAAGCCTCTTGCAAAGGCAACAAGACATCTAGTCCCTCCTTCAATGCCAGTGAAAAGAAGTTGCGTCTTACCATAACATTCCTTCTGTGTTATCAATCTTCACCAATCCTTGGCAGTGGGTGCAGTTCTGAAACTTGGAACTGACTCGGTCATATCTTCCAGCTCGCGCTGTCCAAACTCTCAAGCCAGGTACTACCCATAATGCTCCTCACAGAGATTACCTCAGATCGAGTTTGCCCAATAAGTAGTATACAGAAAAATACAGTCAAATATAGAAAATATACAGAACGAGGCCACATAGGAGTCCTTAAAGGAAACTAGCTGAGGACTAATCTGGTCTACTAAGAGTTTCAAGGATGGGAGAAGGTGAGTGGGAATTGACAACATAGATGGAACATTATAAGCCATAACTTCTTTACCTTCTTCTTCTTTTGGCTTTTACCGGTTAGGGGTTGCCACAGCGGAACTCTGGTCAGCTAATGATTGGCAGTATATTTTTACAGTGCCGAGGTGCCAGCTCGACACCCAACCTTCAATGAAGGCATGCCCATTCACGCATGTCTTTTGAACGCCACTCGACCATGGGGAGGACATGCAGACTCAACACAGAAGGCAGAGAATCAAATGGGAGAACCTCTTGCCGTGAGGCGACAACACTACCGCTGCACCACCACGGCTTAAGGCATAACTTCTTTACCTGATGTTGTCAATCTTCACTCTATCCTTGACAGTGGGACAGAATCCCCAGCTACTTTAGCCTTGGGAGGTCTCAAGGAAGAATATTCCTATGCACCATAGAGCCAAAGGATGCTCGATCCCTTGAGACCTGATCTAATTTGTAATGAGTGATAAAGGTATGGTGAGACCACCATGTGGCTGCTGTACAGATGTCTAGAGAGGCTCTGGCATGAAAAACTGCTGATGTCGCCACAGCTCTAGTTGGAAGTCCCTTAGCATGACAGATGAACGTGATGCAGTCTCTGAGCCATTTGGCTAAAGTAACCTTAGCAACTGGATTACCCATATGGATGGAAGAGAATGCTACAAATAACTGATCCGATTTTCTAAATTCTTTGGTCCTGGAAGGTAAAAATGTAGTTGTCTGTGCACATCTAGTAAATGAAGGGCATATACCCTTTGTTAGAAAAATTAGGGAAAAAGACTGGTAATTGTAGTGACTGATTAATGTTGGTTTCGGGGAGTACTTTTGGTAGAAAGGATGGATTTGTTCTGTGTGACTCTATCTTTATGAAAAATTAGGTAAGGTGATTTGCATGATAGGGCCTGCAACTCAGAAACCCTTCTTGCAGAAGTTAACAGCCACCAAAAATAACCTTCCAGGATAAATATTTCAAATCACAAGATGCTGATGGTTCAAAAGGGGTCTTAGTGAGATCTTGAAAAATGACAGATCCCAAGGGGGAGCCGGTCCTTTAAATGGAGTCCCTTTTAGAAAGCTTTACAAAGCTTGTGAGACATTAAGGAAGAGTCATTCAAGCATGAATGGAAATTAGAAACTGCTGCCAGATAAACTTTTATTGTAGATGCACAGGAACCAGATTGGAAGAGTGTATTTAGGAAATCCAGAACTTCATGAATGGTACTGGTATAAGGGTCCAGTCCTTTATTCAAGGTCCATCTAGGAAATTTTTCCCATTTGCTTTGATACAGTTTTCTAGTAGAAGGCTTGTGATGAGCAATAATAATACGTTGGACAGAAGAAAGGAAAGTATGCCTGGCAATCATGGAACTGGAAAAGCCATGCAGTGAGCTTAAGATGTTGGAGATTTGCATGAACCATGCCCTCTGGGTGAGTTAGCAGATCTGGAACTGGGTCCAAAATCCATGGTTTCTGTATTAGATGAGGCCAAAGGAAGGGAAACCAGGACTTGTCGAGGCCAGAAGGGAGCAATGAGGATCACTGAATTCTCCATCCTTTTGGCTTTCTTTAGGAATTGTGATATAACAGGAGTCAGGGAAAAGGCATATTGACAGACCGGGTGAAAGAGCGTCTGGGTGACTCCCCCGTAGGGGGGATTTAGGGCAATGTAACTTCTGCACTTGCTGTTCAGTTGAGAGGCAAAGAGGTCACAGCAAGATTGGCCACAATGGCGAAAAATCTTGTTCACCACTACAGGATTTAGAGACCACTCCTGAGGCATGAGAATAGTCCTGCTCAATTTGTCCACTATCACGTTGGAACTTCCCAGAATGTGTGTTGCTATCAGAAAGCAGTTGGAAGAAATCACCCATTGCCAAACTCTGAGTGCTTCTCGACACAGTGGGTAAGATTTGGTTCCCCTTGTTTGTTTATATAGCAGACTAATCTCGGGAAAAGGGCATCTTAGAATGCTTGCAATGCTAACAGAACTGCCCTCATTTCCAGAGCACTGATGTTGGCCTCCAATTGGGACCACGTGCCTTAGACTGCCCTTCCCAGATAATGCCCCCCCCCCCATCTGGGAAGCAGCCGTGGCCACTATGGCTTGGGGCTGAGGAAGAATGAATGGTCAGCCCAGGGGAATCTGGTCAGAGTGTAGCCACCATTTGAGATCCTGTTTGCAAGGGCTGGTAATCAAAACTAGATGAGACATTACTTGATGTATCAGAGACCACTGGAATGCTAGTAACCACTGCAGGATTCGCATATGGAACCTCGCTAGAGGAACCAGGATGATTGATGCCTCCATGGAGCCTAAGGTTTGAAGAACAAGTTTTGCTGGAACCCTGTTGCTCTGAAGAATTTGCCTGACTTGAACTCTGATACATTGCAGTCTTTCTGGAGGGAGGACTGCAATCATTGAAACAGTGTCTAAATGAGCACCAATGAAATCCAGTTGCTAAAAGACTGAAGCCTGGACTTTTCAAAATTTATTGTTATGCCTAGGGATGTAAAACATTTATGGTGAAATCCTGTTCTAAAAGACACCTGGTGGTAGCAGTGAGGAGCTAGTTGTTGAGCTACGGAAAGACTCAAAAACCTTGCAATATGAGGTGAGCTGCAACCACTACCATGCATTTAAACAATCTGGGGGATGTGATGAGGCCAAAGGGCAGTGCTCTGAATTGGAAATGACTGGCTCCTAGCCAGAAGTGTAGAAACCTCCTGGAGCTTTGTTCCGTTTTTATGTGGTAATAAGCTTCTTGGAGGTCTACAGAGCACATCCAGTTGTCTTTTTCCAATAAAGGAAGTATTGACTGAACCCAGACCATCCGGAATTTGGTTTGGTGGACTGCCTTGTTGAACTGATTGAGATCCAGAATAGGTCTCCAGTCCCCTGTTTTTTGGGGCACTAAAAAGAATCTTGAGTAAACCCGGATACTATTTGGTCTAGTGGGACTGTTTGGATGACTCTTTTGTCAAGCAGTTTTTGAATTTGTAAGAGAGCTGCTTCCCTTAGATTGGGTGGAACATCTGGGAGCCTTGAGTTGTACTCATAACTGGAATTTTGTAACCTCTGGATATTATTCCCTGCACCCATTTGTCTGAAGCTATCAACTGCCAGGCAGGTTGGTGGAGGGATAATCGCCTACTGACCGCCTCCAGAGGAAGGCAATCGGGGATGCTGATAGGAATTGCCAGAGAAGAATTCTATGGACCCCGATTTTGCAGTCCATTTCTGCCCCTAGGGTGGCATCTTCCATTGCTTCCCCTCTGCCCCGGGAGAAGTCTTTGCATTGTGAGTCTTGAAAAGGCTTTTTGGATTTTTTAAGCCATAGTCTCCCACTTCGATGGTTCCTAGAATAAGGTCTCTGAGGAGTGGAGAAACATATGCCTACAGCAGATAGGGTCTTGCCATCTTTCTCACATCTGGCTAAGGTGTCGTTTACCTTGGGGCCAAAAGGGGTAGATCCGTCAAAAGGAGCATTGACGAATGATGCTTCAAATGGCTCCGCAAAGTCACACAAGCACATCCAGGAATGTCTTCTGATAGCTATGCCTGAACCTGCTGCTCTAGTCATCCCTTCAGCTGCGTGGGCACTAAGCCTCATGGACAAATTGGAGATAGCATCAAGGGTAGCAAGCTGAGAGGAAACTTTGTCACGGACCTCTTCAGCCACTGCTCCCGAGAGTATCTGAAAGCTCTTTGATCAAGTCTGTCTATAATCTAATAAAGTATGCCATATAAATCAAGGACCTTAGAGTGAAGGTCATTGAAGCATGAACATGCTTCCCAAATCTATCCAACGTCCTAGACTCCTTGTCAGGAGGATGGATAGCCGGACTCTCTTCAGCAAATTCCTTTTTGGTGGCAGCCACTATCACCAGGGTGTCAAGAGGAATCCCTTTAGACCAATGTGGCTCATCCCCAGGGGCTGATAATATAAGGTCAGGTCTCTTTGGTATTGGCTCTATGGAGTCAGACATCTTCCACACCCGCTGAGCGATCAATTTAATAAGATCGTCAGTGGTTGCAGACATCCAAGAAGTAGAGGGCTGGGCACGAAAAGCCTCCAGGTAACTTATTCCTCCAAGGAAGGTTGAAAGGAGGACCAGCCACCCCTCTGTTTTAGGATTTCAAGGATGTCCCTGAAGGAATCATCATCAAGGCGTGACCTGGGGGAACCTTCCCCCTCATCAAAATCAGTATCTTCTGTGAAGGACTCTTCTGGGGTGTCCAGGTGCTTCCTCTTGCACTTTTCTGCATGGACTTCCTCAGGGGGGATGATCCAAGGAAGTGTCTGAAGAGGAGACCACTAAACTGGGAGCCACCTAGGACTTTTGTGCCCTCTGTTCCAGAGTGAGACTAATAATAGCTCAGGTCTAGAGGAGGTAGAAATCTGTCCCAAAAGGGATGGCAAAGACAGAGTCTCCAATGGACAGTGCATTCTCCATTATCCTAAAGGCTGCCCCTCCTGTAGAGGGATGGGAACCCGGAACCGAACAGGACTCCTTCAGAACTGGGGTCACACCCCATACCAAGGAGGCAGACTGGAATAGAAGCCTAGGTCGATCCTACAAAGGCCAATGTGTAAAGGGACATAGATGGTTCTGAGAGAAAAGAACTCGATCCAAGCCCTTGGACTGACCAGAAAATCACAACCCCGGGAGACCTCCAGTGCTTAAGATTCGGAGAAACTCAAGACAACTCTCAGAACCGGAGATGAGGGTGCTCAGCAGTTGATGCTGGAGGAGTCGGAGCTGAGGGCTCCAAGGTCTTGATAGAAGTAGGAGTGTACAGAGAAGTTATAGCAAGGCTAGTTCCAAGGCCAGCATGGCTAGGAACCAAGGGTAACCCCCTAGCTTTGAGGAAGCTGATTGTCTCAAAACATCGGTCCCAGAAAGACTCTTAGTAGATAAAACAGAAGATGAGGAAGGAGATCTAGGAGGTCTCGCTTCTATAAATGGGCTGGGTGGCATGTCCTTGAATGTGTCAATGGAAGGAGAGGTTTTAGTTCTTAGTAATTGTGATAGCTTTGGCACCGAGGAATCATTCGGTAGAGGAGTTGTTTTTGGTTTGGAGGGGAGCTTGGGTCTCAAAGCAAATAAATCTTCCCGTGCCGAGGAGCTCTTCAGTACCAAAGATGACTTGAGCACTTTCTTAGTCTGTTCCAAATACCTTGGAACCAAAGACCTTTTCCTCGAAACAGAGGAAAATTATGAGAAAGTGCCAGTTTCAGGTCTAGGTTCAGATAAGGTCTCATCAAATTTAGTTTTAAGAAGCCCTTTTAATATTAATTTATTCTTTTTTTCAGTCAGGGTTCAAGCAGAGAACACATGACAGACTGAGCAGTCCTCCTGTAAATTGATTTTTCCCCAGACAATAGACACAAAGAATGATTATCAGAATTAAGCATCTTGTCTTCACATTTTTGGCACCTTTTGAAACCTGGGGTGCCTTTACTAGACTTAGCAGGAGAAGGTTGCTTTTGATCGGCCATTGTAAAGTAGGAATAACTGTCGCAACAGTCGTGTGACAAAGGAAATAGACAGATGAAAGAATCCAAGGGTTTTTTTTTTTTAATCCAAAGAAAAAATAGAGAAAAATACCAGTGATGGTAAAAAAAGAATACCTAAAAATAATAGACAGGAATTAAGTAAAGTACAGTTTTGTACCTACCATAAATGTAGATGTCCGACAGATATGCAACTGCAGTCATAACATATGGGTTGTCCTGCCTCAGGCAGCCCTCGGTCGGCCGGATTCCAAAGTCTGGGTCCGACGTCGGCTGATGTCGCATTTCTCTCCGACGTCACAGCGGCAGGAGTACATAAGCATCAGCCGACGCAATCTTCTCCAGTGTTTCTTGCCCCAGATGCTAGGTGCCCTCCAAGGAAGGCTGTAATCAATTTGGAAGACAAAACAGGTTTCCAGACAAATAAGCAATAAACAGATACACCATAACAGATATCCCCAGCTAGGATAACAGGGAGAGGAGTGGACCCAAGGAATAGAGGGGAAGGAGGGAGGGAAAACCCGACTGCAGTTGCATATCTATCGGACATCTACATTTATGGTAGGTACAAAACTGTACTATGTCCTTCAAGAATGCAACTGCAGTCATAACATATGGGTTGAATACCATAGCTTAGCTGGGGGAGGTGGAAGCACTAAGAAAAGGATGGTGTAGCTATCAATCCCTGCAGGACTGCTGAAGCAAAGCCTGCTCTGGATCTGGAATATAAAGGGAGGTTGTAGTGTTTGGAGAATGTATGCACGGAGCTCCATGTAGCAGCTTCTAGAATGTCTTTTGTAGGCACCCCTCTTAAGAATGCTGTAGAGGTGGCTGTAGCTCTGGTAGAGTGTGATCTGATATTGGCTGGTACACTCTTTCCATGGAAGGAATAACATAATCTGATGCAATGTCCAATCCATTTTGAGATAGTCTGTTTGGAAATTGCTTTCCCTTGTACTCCAGGGGCGTAAGCTACAAAAAGCTGATCAGACTTCCTATTGGCCTTGGTTCTGTCCAGGTAGTAGCGAAGTTGTCTGTGAATGTACAAGGTATGCAACAGTCTTTCCCCTTTGTTCTCAGGATTGGGAAAGAAAGTAGGCAGGTGAATTGCTTGATTCAAAGAAACCCTAGATACCACTTTTGGCAGAAAGCTAGGGTTGGTTCATAAGGAGACCCTGTCTCTATGAAAGGTAATGAACGGTGGTATTGCCATTAGGGCCTGTAATTCTGAAACCCTTCTTGCTGAGGTGATTGCCAACAGGAAAGCTGTCTTCCATGAGAGGAATTGTAAGTCCACAGAAGTTGCTGGCTCAAAGGAGGGTAGAGTCAGTTTTTCTAGGACGAAGTTGAGGTCCCAAGCTGGAACTGGGGCCTTTCTTGGTGGCTTGATATTCTTGATTCCTCTAAGAAATTGCCTTAACAAAGGATGTGAGAACACAGGTGGATCAGTGTTGTATCTAGCTGAAATAGCTGAAGCATGTATTTTTATAGAAGGATATGAGAGTCCATTCTGTAGCATATCTGCCAAGTATTCCAGGATGAGTGGGATGTTCAATAATGATGCATCATGACCCTTGCTGGTATTCCAAATACAGAATCTCTTCCATTTTGCTGAATAAACCTTTCTGGTGGATGGTCTGCGGGCTTCTGTTAATATCCGCTGAACTTCCTTGGAGAGAGATAGATTGAGGTTATTCATGGAATCTCCCAAGCTGTTAGCTGGAGCGTCTGAATGTTGGGATGTACTGTCTTGAAGTTGTTTTGAGTCAAAAGATGGGGCCATTGGGGAAGGGCCCATTTTTTGTTGTGGCATATGCTCCGTAGTAGTGGGTACCAGTGTTGTCTTGGCCAGTCTGGAGCTATTAAGATCCCCTTTGGCTTCTCTGCTTTGATCTTTAGTAGTACTGTGGTCATCAGTGGCAGAGGTGGGAATGCATAAATCTTTAGGAAGTTCCAGTTGAATGAGAGAGTATCTGTTTTCCATGCTTGTGGATGATATGTCCTTGAACAGAACTTTTGTAGCTGATGATTGAGGTGGGAGGCAAATAGGTCTACTTCTGGCCTGTCCCATGTCGAGGTGAGCCTTATGAAGATTTCTGGATGTAACCTCCACTCGTGGGGGTCTAGGAAATTCCTGCTTAGGCTGTCCGCCAGCACATTGTCTTTGCCTGGAACAAACTGGGATTGCAACTGTATGTTTAAGCTCAGTGATTTTTCCCAAAGATTCATTGTCAGTCTGCAAAGGGGGTAAGAATGGGTGCCCCCTGCTTGTTTATGTACCACATGACAGTGGTGTTGTCTGTCCGTATTAGCAGGTGGCCTTGCTGGAGTTGTTGTCGAAAGGCCTCGATGGCATGCATGACTGCCAGCATTTCTTTTTGGTTGATATGCAGATGTGTCTCCTTTGGAGACCATTGTCCTTGAATACATCTGCCCTCCATGTGCGCCCCCCATCCAAGGTCTGAGGCGTCTGTGGTCATTGTTTGTGTTATTTGTGGTTTTTTGAATGACATACCTGTGTTTGCCTGGCTTACCGAGGCCCACCATAGGAATTCCTTTTGTAGGCATGGAATAAGCGGTATAGTTGTCTCTAAGTTGTTGCTGTGTTGAGACCATAAACTTTTTAGGTACCATTGAAGCTTTCTCATGTGTAGTCTTGCTAATGGAACCAGGAGAATGCATGATGCCATGTAACCCAGGGCCTGTAGGAATCTCCTTGCAGTCATCTGGGTGAGTTTTGCCAAACCTTTGAAATAATGAGTTAACTTCTTTTGCTTGTCTTCTGCAGGTAAGCCATTTGAGAGGTTGTGTCTAGATTGGCTCCTAAGAAAGTAATCTGCTGGGATGGCTGCAGTCTTGACTTTTGGAAGTTGACTGTGTATCCCAGAGCTTGTAGCAATTGAATGACATAATCCAAGTTTTTTGTCAAAATCAGTTTGTTGTCCGCTTGAATGAGGCAGTCGTCCAGGTACGGGTAAATTTGAATCCCCTGGAGCCTGCAATGAGCAATTACTGAAGCCAGGCATTTTTTAAACACTCTGGGCGCAGTAGATAAGCCAAATGGCAGTGCTGAGAATTGATAATGCTCTGGCCCTGCAAGAAATCTGAGGTATCTTCTGCAGCTGTGTCTGATAGGGACATGCAGGTATGCCTCCTTGAGGTCCAGAGTAATCAGCCAAGACCCCTTGCCCAGTATGGGAGGGAGTTGCTGTAAGGTCAGCATTTTGAACTTTGGTACTATGAGAAAGGTGTTTAATGCGGACAAATCCAGTATTGGTCTCCATTGTGTTTCTTTTCTTGGAACAAGGAACAGTCTTGAGTAAAACCCCTGGCCTTGTTCTTGTTGTGGAACTTTTTCTATTGCATTGATCTGAGCAAGCAGAGAAATTTGCTTGAAAGCCTCTGCCCTCTGGTTTTGCGGTAGGTCTGGCATGCCTTGTTTCCTTGGTAAGGTATGAAAGTGGAACCTGTAGCCTTGGTCTATAATGTCCAAAATCCATTTGTCCTTTGTCAATCTGTGCCAATTCAAAAAACAAATACACCAAGCCCGCTAGCTGCAACAATAAAGGTTATCCTCCGGTAGGTCTCCAAAGTAAATCCACTTCACCACCATTCAAAGTACGTTGAACATGTAAAAAAGTTAACGAACCAGGAACGTAAAGTCAAACAAATTTATTGAACTCGACATAAACAAACACGATTGAGCGCGCTTTCGTCAATTAGACTTCCTCAGAATCACATGGTTGCAAAAGCAGATCCCTTTTATATAGTATCACATCTCAATTAATAGTAGTTAACACATTGCTTAATTGATCACTTCATGGCTACTTGGGTTAAAATCCAGCATATAAAATTATTCACATTTAAAACCATGGAATGAACTTTAAAAAACAAGAACTTGATCCATTCAAGTATCTACACTTGTAAGTGTGTGTGTTTTGTATGTGTCCACTTAGTGTGTACACCATTGTTACAATTATAAATATATAGTAGTTAATACAATAAAATAATGACCAAATGTGTACTAAATACTGCATAAGTATGTAGATAAAATATTTAGTTATTGTGAATGTATATAATTGTATGACAATATGTATATTTAATATATAAATAAATAAATATATAAATATATAAATATGTAAATATGTAAATATATAAATAAATAAATAAATAAATGTATAACATATAGGAATATGAATATAAATATAACATATGTATACCATTATAGTATTAATATAAAATTAAAACCTTAAAGGTAAATGTTAATACATATGTAGGGACTGTATGTGGTCGTCTCATACTACTATTGTTTAATTTAAAATTTGGGGTTATTGGCTAGAAGTTTTAGTGCAGGTTTTATAGAGAAATGGTCATTTAAACCCATATGGCCACATGCATCCAACCTAAGTTGCCATATGAGTTCCCTATACTCCAATAAGGCTTCCCAGTCACCCCCCTTGTCGTTTTTCTTCACATGTTCTAATACCCAAAATTTTATATTAGCTTTCTCACATACCTGAGTGTGTCTAAATAAAGCATTGTTCTCATTCTTTTTGTTTATATCTCTCATATGTTCATAGATCCGTTGCTTCAGGTATCTTTCTGTTTTTCCCACATAGTATTTTCCACATGCTAAACAGAATGCCAGGTATACCACACCCTTAGTGTAACAAGTGTGGTATCCGGAGCTTTTCAACCTTTTCAAATGATTAGGGCATCGAGAATGACCACTGAAGAGACAGAGTGTAGAGAGGAAATGGCATTTATATATAATTTGTTTAAGGAAAGAGGCTACCCCCCAGATTTAATTAAAGGGGTGAGGAAAGAAGTTCTAAAGAAACGTAAATCTGTTTACTCACCACTGTTAAAGTTACCAGTTGAAGGAGGTTGTATGAGAAATGATCAAATGGACAGAGAGATACTAACACCCAAAGATGAGAATGTTTTACGATTAACCCTTACATACTTTAAAGGGATTAGTTGGATAAGGGATGGGTTACATGAGGTCTGGAAAATCTTTTCCAGAATGAATGACAAATCATACATATTTAAACAACCCTTGAAATTCTGTTATCGGAAAAACACCAACCTTAAAAAGTTGTTTGAAAGAAAAAGGAATATACACGAGAAGGGTGGAGCACAAGCAAAACTTGGAACATATAAATGTGGTAGATGTGGTCAATGTTCCTTCATTACAGGGGAAAAGGAGCTATTTCTCAAGGGCATAGGTATCAGGTTGAAAAGCTCCGGATACCACACTTGTTACACTAAGGGTGTGGTATACCTGGCATTCTGTTTAGCATGTGGAAAATACTATGTGGGAAAAACAGAAAGATACCTGAAGCAACGGATCTATGAACATATGAGAGATATAAACAAAAAGAATGAGAACAATGCTTTATTTAGACACACTCAGGTATGTGAGAAAGCTAATATAAAATTTTGGGTATTAGAACATGTGAAGAAAAACGACAAGGGGGGTGACTGGGAAGCCTTATTGGAGTATAGGGAACTCATATGGCAACTTAGGTTGGATGCATGTGGCCATATGGGTTTAAATGACCATTTCTCTCTAAAACCTGCACTAAAACTTCTAGCCAATAACCCCAAATTTTAAATTAAACAATAGTAGTATGAGACGACCACATACAGTCCCTACATATGTATTAACATTTACCTTTAAGGTTTTAATTTTATATTAATACTATAATGGTATACATATGTTATATTTATATTCATATTCCTATATGTTATACATTCATTTATTTATTTATTTATATATTTACATATTTACATATTTATATATTTATATATTTATTTATTTATATATTAAATATACATATTGTCATACAATTATATATATTCACAATAACTAAATATTTTATCTACATACTTATGCAGTATTTAGTACACATTTGGTCATTATTTTATTGTATTAACTACTATATATTTATAATTGTAACAATGGTGTACACACTAAGTGGACACATACAAAACACACACACTTACAAGTGTAGATACTTGAATGGATCAAGTTCTTGTTTTTTAAAGTTCATTCCATGGTTTTAAATGTGAATAATTGTATATGCTGGATTTTAACCCAAGTAGCCATGAAGTGATCAATTAAGCAATGTGTTAACTACTACTAATTGAGATGTGATACTATATAAAAGGGATCTGCTTTTGCAACCATGTGATTCTGAGGAAGTCTAATTGACGAAAGCGCGCTCAATCGTGTTTGTTATGTCGAGTTCAATAAATTTGTTTGACTTTACGTTCCTGGTTCGTTAACTTTTTTACATGTTCAACGTACTTTGAATGGTGGTGAAGTGGATTTACTTTGGAGACCTACCGGAGGATAACCTTTATTGTTGCAGCTAACGGGCTTGGTGTATTTGTTTTTTGAGTTTCCTTGTGGTGGAGAGGTGAATCTGTGCCAATTGTCTGAAAACAGAGATAATTTTCTGCCCAAGGGAGCTTCTGTTTGCTCTTTGGTAAGCGGAAGTAGAGGAAAGTCATTGGGATTGTCCCTGTGGGGCAGGAGAAGCTCCTGTGTCACTTCTTTGGTTTCCTGGTTGCCATTGTCGTCCCCTGTAGGAACCTCTGTATGGTCCTCTTCCTCGGCCACGCCTGCTTTTGCCCCTTTGAAATCTTTCAGTATTAGGAAAGGACCAGTTTTTTGAAGGCCAATTCCTGCTGAATCTGGGTGGCTGAACCTGGAGGAAATCTTTGACTGTCTGAACTGACTTGGCTTTTTCCTCAATGGTCTTTAATACATCTTTAGCATTAGCACCAAAAAGCTTGTTCTTTTCCAAGGGTGCATCAAGAAGTGATCTGGTAGAGGTTGTTCTTTTAACCATGCATGTCTGCGAATGACCGCCCCTGTCATAGCTGCCCGATATGAAGCTTCCAATGCATCATATCCACACTGAAGGAAGTGATTGCTAACTTGCTGAGAGTTGTGTACAGCCTCCTGCAAAGACTTCCTATCTAAAGGATCAGGAGAGGCCAAAGTTTTCTGTAAATCATCTAACAGGAAATCCTGGTATTGAAACATATGAAAGAGACAATTGAGAGCTCTCATAGATAAAGTAGTGGAGGTGTAAACCTTCGTCCCCCATCTCTCTCTAATGACCTAGCTTCCCTGTTGGAAGGCAAATGATTTTTGGAGGTGGTAGCTGAAACCCCTTTCGGCCCCTGTGAAATAGTTTCTAAATCAACAGCATGGGCCCTAAAGAAATGAGAATGTGTTTCAGGAACTCTATAGTATCTGTCCGGCTTGGCAGGAGCAGGAGGGAGAGCATCAGGGGTAACACTTGAGTCAGAGTATAAATCATCCAAAACATCAAGCACAGGAGGAATAGCTAAGGGCCTGTGCTGGGGCTTTTTAAGGAAGGTATGAAGGCGCTTTCTGGAATCAGAAAATTCCTGGCCTTGCCACTTAAAATGTTCCCTCATGGAATGCAGAACTTCCCCAAAAGAAATATCCTCAGGAGGGGAGGCCGAGGGGATGGAGTCCTCTGCATCTGAGTCCTCGTAGGCCTGGAAAGGCTCTTCCTGGCTATCGGAGTGGCCAGAGGCCTCAGAATCTTCATCTGAAGGCAGAGGGTCAGTGGGCTCAACCCTGGGCCTCTTATCAGGAGGAGGCTGAGATCCTCTCTCAGGATGGGCCTGGGAACCTCTGATCATGGAGATTAAGTCTGCTGCCATAGTCATGATTTGTGTCTCAGGAGTAGGCTGAGGTAAGGCTTTGGCAGAAAGGTGCTTAGTCTTGCTAGCTGCCTTAGCACGTGTGTAGGCCTTGATAGACATGGACATGGGAGGCCTAGCAGCTCCACGTGCAGGAGTGACCTTATCCACAGCAATGGTCTCGGGCATTTCCTCGGTAACAGCATCCGAAGGAAAATCAATAACTGGCGTCGGTGTGGTCTCCGGTATCGGAGGTATCGGTAATGCGGCGTCTTCGGTTCGGAGCGGTGGAATAACCGCCTCAGAGGGAACCGGGGCACTCGCGGAGGGTTTTGGCGTGGTGTCAGTGGAAGACGCGGGCCGAGGATGGCGGTCACGGTCTTTACGTTTTTTAGGAGTCTGCGATGTCGGTAACTCCGACGGCATCTTGTAATCGTATTTTTTGCCGAAAAAGTCTTCAGTGAACTCTGCCCGGCGCCTGAGAGTGCGCTTATTGAAGTGAACACAGGCGGCACAGGCCGAGACGTCGTGGTCTGGGCCAAGGCAAGGAAGGCAGTAAGAATGGAAATCCTTATGAGGTATTTGTTTACCACAAGACAAACAATTATTAACTTTTTCAGTAATTTCTGACATCGGCTGAGGCAAGAAAAGGTCCCCAACGGGGTACTTAGCTTTTTTGATGACTTCGGATCGAAGAATACAGGAGCTGACCGACCGGCACTTGCGAACTGCTTCTGCTTCGGGCACCGCGCGGCAAGAAAGACTGGAGAAGATGGCGTTGGCTGATGCTTATGTACTCCTGCCGCTGTGACGTCGGAGAGAAATGCGACATCAGCCGACGTCGGACCCAGACTTTGGAATCTGGCCGACCGAGGGCTGCCTGAGGCAGGACAACCCATATGTTATGACTGCAGTTGCATTCTTGAAGGACATCAGCAATGGCACTTCAATTACACTAACATTAGGAAAGGAAAGGAAGCAAAGTGAAGTTAAGAGGAGCGGGTAGATAGCGTGAAAGGAACTAGACAGTAAATTCTTTATAAGGGATAAAGAATAAATTCAAAGAGGAAGAAATATTAAAAAAGTACACACTGTTATATCCAAGGCTCGAGAGAAGAAAGCTAACACGTCTGGTCTGCAAAGCGGCAAAGGTAATCTCTGCGAGGAGCATTATGGGTAGTGCCTGGCTCGAGAGTTTGGAAAGCACAAGCTGGAAGATATGGCCGAGTCAGTTCTGAGGTTCGGAAGCGAACCCTCTGTCAAGGACTGCGTGAAGACTGACATCAGATGAGTGGTTCTCCCCGCCAGACGTGGATGTACAAACATCCCTGGAGGATGTGCTCATGTCTCAGTTCTTAGTGGCTCCCTGGACAGGAAGGTCACAGGAGCAAGAGAAAGTATAGTTGTGTACACTTACCATAAATGTAGATGTTCGAGTGTATTCACTGTTGCTGTCATCACTTTTGGGTTATCTGCTTGCAGTAGCCCTCAGTTGGCCTGATTAACAGTCTTGGGTCCTGCATCAGTTGCTGTCACTTCTTCCATGACGTCAGGTTGTCATCGGTATAAAACATACAGCCGATGCCATTACATCAGTTTTTCTTGCCCCAGATGTCAGGTGCCCCCTTAATGGGAAGCAATAAAAGCTATAAATATACAAGGTTATACCTCCAACAAAAAAGCAAATACACCAAAAAGCTTTTGAAAATAACAAAGGAAAGTAGAGGTATATCCAAAAAAAAAAAAGAAGGGGGCTGGAGGGAGGGTAACCAGGACTGCAACAGTGAATACACTCGAACATCTACATTTATGATAAGTGTACACAACTCTATGTTCTTCGTGTTTCACTGTTGCAGTCATCACTTTTGGGTAGATTCCCAAAGCTAAGGATGGAAGGAGGAATTTAAATAGAATTAGGACCAGCTAAAAGGCCCTGCAAGACTGCAGTGGCAAAGCCAGCTCTGGATATAGAGAAAATTGGCAGATGGTAATGCTTGGTGAAAGTATGTACAGAACTCCAGGTAGCCGCTTCTAGGATGTCCCTGGTAGGGATGCCTCTGAGAAAGGCTGTAGAGGTAGATGCAACCCTGGTAGAGTGGGGTCTGATCCCCTGTGGGATAGGTTTTCCATGGTGTTTGTAGCAGAAATGAATGCAATGGCCTATCCATTTGGAAATGGTTTGCTTTAAAATAGCCTTCCCCTCTGTCCCTGCAGCAAATGCCACCAGCAGTTGTTCAGATTTCCTTTTTGGTTTAGTTCTGTCCAAGTAGAATCTAAGTTGTCTGTGCACGTCTAAGGAGTGCAGAATCTGTCCCCCTTTGTTCTATGGATTAGGAAAGAAGGTTGGTAAATGTATGGACTGATTAAGGGCCACACTGGATACCACCTTGGGCATGAAGGAAGGATTGGTCCTGAGGGACACCCTGTCCGCATGAAAGATAATGAAAGCCTTCACTGCCATGAGGGCCTGTAATTCAGATACCCTTCTTGCTGAAGTGATTGCTAAAAGGAAAGCTGTTTTCCAAGAAAGGAATTTTAAGTCCGCAGTGGTAGCTGGCTTGAAAGGAGGAAGGGTGAGCTTTTCCAATACAAACTTGAGGTCCCAGGCTGGAGTTTGAGCTCTCCTGGGTGGTCTTAAGTTTTTGGCCCCTCTGAGGAACTGCTTAAGCAGTGGATGAGAGAAGAGGGTGGTTCTGTGTTATAATGAGCTGAGATGGCTGAGGTGTGAATTTTGATGGAGGAGAAAGACAGGCCCTTATGAAGCATCTCAGTTAAGTATTGTAAAATCTGAAATAAATTGGGCACTGTTGTGCTCATCCCTTAAGATTGGTTCCAGGCACAGAATCTTTCCCATTTTTCAGAGTAAGACTTTCTGGTACTAGGCCTCCTTGCCTCTAAAATGATATCCATCACTGGTTTACTGAAGGATGGTAAAGGAGAAATTATGTAATTAGCCAGGCTGCTAGATTCAGTGTTTGAAGTTGAGGGTGCAGAATTTGGTTCTCCTGCTGAGACAATTGAGTAGGAGCCTACGGCAGGTGCCATGGGGCCCACAGTGACACACTGCGCAAGAGGGGGTACCAGTGTTGGCATGGCCAGTCTGGTGCAATCAAAATCATCCTTGGTTTGTCTTGCTTGATCTTTAGTAGTTCTTTGGACAGCAGAGGAGGAAAGGCATTCCAGCTGAAGGACAGAGCATCCACTTTCCAAGCTTGTTTGTGGGGAGTCCTTGTGCAGAATTTGTCCAACTGACAGTTTTGGGGGAAGGCAAACAGGTCTATATCTGGGCTCCCCCATTTGCTTGTCAACATGTTAAAAATCCTTGGTTCCAGTTTCCACTCGTGTGGATCCATGAGGTTTCTGCTTAGTTCGTTTACCAGTGTATTTAGTTTTCCTGACAGGAACTGAGCTTGTAAATGTACTTGATAGCTCAGGGATGTGTTCCACAATGCCATGGCTAGTCTGCAGAGGGGGTAAGAATGTGTACCCCCCCCCGCTTGTTTATGTACCACATAAAAGCAGTGTTGTCCGTCCTCATTAATTGTCCTGGAAAAATGTGGTCCTTGAAGGCTGTCAGAGCATTCTGTACAGCTAAAATTTATTTTTGATTGATATGCAGGTGCATTTGACTTGGGTTCCATTTGCCCTGAATGCACTTCCCTGCCAGGTGGGCCCCCATGCATAGTCTGATGCGTCTGTTGTCAAGGTTTGGGCAGCAGGGGGTAGTATGAATGGTAGTCCCCAGTTTTGGTGGCAGGCCTCTGCCCACCAAAAGAAACCCTAGGCGTAGGCAAGGTATGATAGGAATCATTGCTTCTAGCTCCTGTGAATGTTGACACCATAGGCTTTTGAGATACCATTGCAGCTTCCTCATATGCAGCCTTGCATATGGAATCAGAAGAATGCAGGAGGCCATGAACCCCAAGGCTTGCAGTAATTGCCTTGCAGACAACTGGGTTTTTGTGGCCACTTGTTTGAAGTAGGTTGTCAAATTAATCCGTTCCTCTGGCGTGAGGAAAGCCATCTGGGAAGTTGTATTCAAGTTTGCTCCCAGGAATATAATTTGTTGACAGGTTACCAGGTGTGATTTATTTTCATTTATGGTGTACCTCAGACAAGTCAGCACCCATTGAACAAAGGCCATATGATTCAAAAGTATGTCCTGGCTTTCTGCCTGAATTAGACAATCGTCCAGGTATGGGTATATTTGAATATTTCTTTGCCTGCAGAATGCAATAACTGGAGCTAGACACTTTCTGAATACCCTAGGGTGCAGTAGATAAGCCAAAGGGCAGTGCAGAGAACTAATAATGCATGTAGCCTGCTTTGAAGCGTAGACATCTTCTGTAAGACTCCCTGATAGGGATGTGCAGGTATGCTTAGGTCTAGTGTTGCCAACCAAGCATATTTGCCTAGCATAGGAAGCAGCTGAAGAGTCAGCATCTTGAATTTTGGAATCACCAAAAAGGTATTTAGAGCAGAAAGGTCCAGGATAGGACGCCATGTATTGCCTTTTCTGGGTACCAGGAAAAGTCTCGAATAGAACCCTTGTCCCTTTTCCTCTTCTGGTACCAACTGAATAGCCCCCATGCTTGAGAGAGAAAGTACTTGACTTTGGGCCTCTGTCCACTGATTTGGGGGTAGATCTGGCCACCTGCTTGGTGTTGGTAAGGTGTGGAAATGAAATCTGTTTCCTTGGGACACTATATTTAAAACCCATTTGTCCTGGGTAATGAGTTCCTAGTTTTTGGCCTGCAGACCAATCTTTCCACCAAAAGGAGCATTCACAGTTGGGAAGTGCTTGGAAGTTTTAGAAGCAAGTCACTGAGATTGTTTTCCATATGGGGGAGTCTTACTACTCCCTGATTTGGGTGTGGAAACCCCCACTGCTTAGTCTTGCGAAACCTGTTGGTTTCTGTTATGTTTGAGTTTAAGGCCTGGAAGGGGCTGGAAAGGACCAATTCTTAGAGGGCCAGTGCCTACTAAATCTAGGAGGCTGAACTTGTAAGAAATCTTTAACAGTTTGCATAGATTTAGCTTTATCTTCCATCTTTTTAAGAACTTCCTCAGCCTTGTTGCCAAACAGGCGGTCCTGATTTAAGGGAGCATCCAATAATGTAACTTTAACATGATCAGGTAAAGACTGCTACTTAAGCCAAGCATGCCTTATGAGCACAGAACCACTAACAGCAGCCCTGCAAGAGGCCTCTAAAGAATCAAATCCACATTGCACAGTTTTCCAACCTGTTCAGCAGAATGCAGTAAATCCTGTAATTCTTTATTTTCCGCACAGTCAGGAATCAACATCATTTTCTGTTTAAGCACTCCAATAACATGTTGTGATACTTCAACATATGAAACTGGCAGTTTAAAGCCCTAATGGCCCAGGTTGCAGAAGTATAAACCTTCTTACCCCATCTATCCAGCGCTCTGGAGTCTCTATCAGAAGGGGTATGATTTTTAGCAGTAGAAGCCTTAATGCCCTTGGGTCCCTGTGAAATAGTCTCTGGATCCGCAATAGGAATTTTAAAAAGGAACTTGTGTAAATCAGGAACCCTGTAATATCTGTCAGGTTTTCTGGGAGCAGGAGGCAAAGAATCAGGGGCCAAACTAGATTCCAAAAAAGCATAATCAACAATGTCTAGTACAGGAGGAATAGCTAAAGGCCTATGCTGAGGCAGGAGTAAGAAATCCCTAAGCCTCTTTTTTGAATCCGAAAAATCCTGGCTTTCCCAGTGGAAATGCTCCCTTAGAGTATGTAAGGTTTCACCAAAAGAAAAATCCTCTGGAGGGGAAGCAGAGGGAATAGAGTCCTCAGCATCAGAATCCTCATAAGTAGATAAGGGCAAATCCAGATCATCAGAAGAATCAGAAAAATCAGAATTCTGGTCAGAAGATTCATAAACAACTGCAGTCCTAAGTCTCCTAGAAAGGGGAGGCTGGCTTCCTCTGATTAGAGTTATAAGATCTTCAGCCATTCTTATTTGTTTTTTTAGATATAGAGGCATGAGCATGCAGCCTGGGAGTCGTTTCTTTAGGCATGGTTCGAGATTTAGGTCTAAAAGAAGGAGGCATTGGTTTAATATGCAAATACGTAGGCCTGAATACCCTCAGAAGCCAGTGCCTGCACAGCAGCTCCAGACCCATCCAATGTAGAGACATCCACAGGGTCCATAGTTGAAGCATCTCGCGGCATGATCTGAATGTGTCTCAGTAGAGGCCTGCGAATCAGACGTAGTGGATATCAGGGGCTGCGAAAGTGCCTCACTTGAGTACCGGCGAACTGGCGACTGGCTTAGGAGAAGTGTTGTCGGCAGTTTTGGTCCTTGGCGGCCTGTCTCTGTCTTTATCCTTGCGTTTTTTCATAATCCCGGTAGTCGGATGGCTAACCGATGACTTTTCTGGATAATTAAACCGAGAACCGAAATATTTAGAGGCAAAAATATACCAATGACAGATAGTGTGCTGATTAAATAAACACAAAATGGACAGCACGGAACATTGTGGTCAGGGCCTAGGCAAGGAATATAGTATGAATGAAAATCTTTATGAGGTATTTGCTTTCCACAAGTAATGCAATTATTAACTTTTACTGACATCGGTACTGACATCGGTAAGGAGCAAGAAAAAGTTTCCCCAACGGGGTACTTCGCTAAAGCGAAGACTTCAGTTCTGAAACTTGAAAATGAAAATTTCAGGAGTCGGCCGACTGGCACTTGCAAACTGCTTCTGCTTCAGGCACCGCACGGCAAGAAAGACTGATGTAATGGCATCGACTGCATGTTTTATACCCCTGATGACCTGACATCATGGAAGAAGGGACAGCAACCGATGCAGGACCCAAGACTTTGTTAATCAGGCTGACTGAGGGCTACTGCAAGCAGATAACCCAAAAGTGATGACTGCAACAGTGAAACATGAAGAACATCCTGATGGATGATATGAGGATTCTAAGATGGTCACAACAGAATTGACTACCTTAGACTAAGGCAAGGAGGAAGTCAGAGTGAAAACTGAAGCCTCCGTGGATAACTTTTTTCTTCTTGAAGCCCGGACTGGGAATGCCCCTGGAACAAGAACCCTGTTGCATTAAATTAGAGGCAAGAGACTAAATGTAGTAAATAGTAATACACCTGCTTCGTAGAGTTTTAGGAGTAAAGGAAGAACAAACTGAATAAGACCGAGCACTGTGTTCTTTCCCTAAAAAAGGGAAAATGTGTGGTGATCTTTGGGGGGTATCTGGTAAAGTACAGTTGTGTACACTTAGCATAAATGTAGATGTTCGAGTGTATTCACTGTTGCAGTCATCACATTTGGGTTATCTGTCTGCAGGTAGCCCTCAGTCGGCCTGAATACCAGAGTTTTGGGATTTCTGCGTCGGAAGCTGTCGCTTCTTCCATGATGTCAAGTCGTCATGGGTATAAAACATGCAGCCGCCATTATATCAATTTTTCTTGCCCCAGACGTCAGAAGCCCCCACAAGAGGAAGCAATTACATGATGTGGAACACCTCCAGTAGAAAGTAAATACCAATGTTATAAGATATGGCCAAACAAAAAAGAACAGGTAGAAGTACAGAAAAATCAGGGGGCTGGAGGAGGGTAACCTGGACTGCAACAGTGAATACACTCGAACATCTACATTTATGGTAAGTGTACACAACTGTACTATGTTCTTTGTGTTTCACTGTTGCAGTCATCACATTTGGGTTGATTCCCAAAGCTGAGGATAGGTGGAGGCAGTCAAAAAGCATTAGGGCTGGCCAGCAGGCGCTGTAAGACTGCTGCGGCAAATCCAGCTCTGGATTTAGAAAATACAGTTAAATGGTAATGCTTGGTGAAGGTGTGCACAGAGCTCCAAGTTGCAACTTCCTGGATGTCCCTGGTAGGGACTCCCCTGACAAATGCTGTAGAGGTTGATGTAGCCCTAGTGGAATGTGTTCTGATTCGCTGAGGGGTAGGTTTCCCATGGTGTTTGTAGCAGAAATGGATGCAAATGGTTTGCTTTGAAATGGCCTTGTTCTCTGTCCCTGTAGCAAAGCTGACTAGCAGCTGGTCAGATTTTCTGAAAGGTTTAGTCCTGTCCAGATAGAACCTAAGCTGCCTGTGCACGTCCATAGAGTGCAGGATCCTTTTTCCCATTTATTCTGAGGATAACGGAAAAAGGTTGGCAAATTAATGGACTGGTTTAAAGCCACACTAGACACCACCTTGGGCATAAATGATGGGTTAGTCCTGAGGGAAACCCTGTCCACATGGAAGATAATGAAGGGTTCCACAGTCATAAGGGCCTGCAATTCAGACACTCTTCTTGCTGAAGTGATGGCTAGAAGTAAAGCTGTTTTCCAGGAGAGGAATTTTAACTCTGCTGAGGCAGCAGGTTCAAAGGGTGGAAGTGTGAGTTTTTCCAATACAAAGTTAAGGTCCCAGGCTGGAGTGGCTCCTCTCAGGAACTGTTGGTCCATTAGACTTCTGCTTAAGTCATCTGCCAGTGAATTTAGTTTGCCTGGCAGGAATTAAGCTTGTAGGTGTACTTGATTGCTCAAGGCTGTGTTCCACAGAGCCATGGCTAACCTGCAGTGTGGGAAGGACTGGGTTCCCCCCTTCTTGTTTATGTACTACATAACTGTGGTGTTGTCCGTTTATCAATAGTTGCCCTGGAAGAATAAGGCATTTGAAGGCTGTCGGAGCATTCTGTACAGCTAATATTTCTTTTTGCTTGATATGCAGGTGCATTTGCTTTGGGCTACATTTGCCTTGAATGCATAGTCCTGCCAAGTGAGCCCCCCATGCATAGTCTGATGCATCTGTTGGTAGGGTTTGGGCGGCAGGGGGCTGAGTTAAAGGGAGTCCTTTGTTGTGGTAGCAGGCCTCTGCCCACCAAAGGAACTCTACCCTTAGGCATGAAATGATAGGAATCATTGTTTCCAGGTCCTGAGAATGTTGACACCAGAGACTTTTTAAGTACCATTGAAGTTTCCTCATATGCAGTCTTGCATATGGATATAGTAGAATGCGAGAGGCCATGAACACTAGGGCTTGCAGTATTTTTCTTGCAGATAGCTGGGTTTTGGTGGCCAGTAGATTGAAGTAGCTTGTCAAATAAATTTATTTTTCTGGAGTGAAGAATGCCATCTGGGAAGTTGTGTTCAAGCTTGCTAGGAATACATTCCGTTGGCTGGGTACCAGATGCGATTTCTTTTCGTTGATTGTGTACCCCAGTGAAGTTAGACGTTGCTCTACAAATGTCGGGTGCTGGTGTAGCAATTCTTGACTGTCCGCCTGAATCAGGCAATCATCCAAGTATGAGTACATTTGAATTTTTCTCTGCCTGCAATATGCAATCGCTGGAGCTAGGCATTTTATGAATACCCTGAGCGCAGTAGATAAGCCAAAGGGAAGTGCAGTGAACTGATAGTGCATACAGCCTGCCCTGAAACCCATATATTTCCTGCAAGATTCCCTTATGGGGATGTGCGGATAAGCTTCTTTTAAGTCCAGGGTGGCTAGCCAGGAGTCCTTGGCTAGCATAGGAAGCAGCTGTTGGAGAGTAAGCATTTTGAACCTTGGAACCACCAGGAAGGTGTTGAGAATAGACAGATCCAGGATAGGGTGCCAAGAGTTTTCTTTTCTGGGTACCAGAAACAGTCTGGAGTAAAAACAGTGTCCCCTTTGCTCTTCTGGGACAGGTTGAATACCCTTGATACTGAGAAGAGAAAGTACTTGCTTTTGGGCCTCTGCCCACTGGTTTGGGGGGAGATCTAGCCATCTGCTTGGGGTTGGCAGTGAGTGGAATAGAATCTGTATCCCTGGGATACAATAGACCCATCTGTCCTGGGTGATGTACTCCCAGTTTTTTTGCATGCAGGGCGAGTTTTCCTTCTAAGGGTGCAAGTACTTGGGCAAGGCTTGGAAGAGTTGAGGATAAGTCATTGCGAGATTTTACCATAGGAAGGTGGCTTATTACTCCCTGTTTTAGAGGTGGGAGCACTCCATTGCTTAGATCTGTGCATTCCCTGAGACTGTAATCTTGGTGGTCTGCTGCCCCTGGGCTTGGACCAAGAAGGTCTAGGAGGGACTGCAAAGGACCAGTTTTTAGAAGGCCAATGTTGTAGGAAATCTTTAACAGTTTGTATAGATTTAACTTTTTCCTCCATCTTTTTGAGGACTTCTGCTTTATTGCCAAACAGGCGTTCTTGGTTTAATGGTACATCTAGTAATTTTGCTTTGACATGATCTGACATGATTTGTTCCTTAAGCCAAGCATGCCTTCTAAGAACAGACTCAGTGACAGCAGCCCTGCAAGATGCTTCTAAGGTATCAAAACAACATGGCAAAGTAGGTTTTCCAACTTGGTTAGCAGAATGCATTAACTCTTATAAATCTTTATGTTCTGCACTATCAGGAATCAACATCATTTTCTGTTTAATTAGCTCCATAATATGCTGCTACTTTAACATATGAAACTGGCAATTTAAAGCCCTGATGGCTAGAGTAGCAGAGGTGTATACCTTCTTCCTCCATCTGTCTAAAGCCCTAGAGTCCCTGTCCAAAGGGGTAGGGTTTTTGGCTGCTGTAGCCTTAATGCCTTTAGTTCCCTGGGAAATGGTCTCTGGATCCGCAGTAGGATTCTTAAAGTGGAATTTGTGGGAATCGGGTACTCTTTTAATACCGGTCAGATTTCCTGGGAGCTGCAGGCAAAGTATCAGGGGCAAGGCTGGATTCCAAGAAGACATCATCTACAATTTCCAGAACAGGAGGGATAGCTAGAGGCCTGTGCTGAGGCAAGTTTAAAAATTCACTGAGTCTCTTTCTGGACTGTGGGCAGTCCTGGCACTTCCAGCGGAAATGCTCTATAAGGGTATGCAGGGTTTCACCAAAAAAAAATCTTCTGGTGGGGAAGCAGAGGGACTGGAATCCTCTGCATCAGAATCCTCATAGGTAGATAAGGGAATGTCCTGGTAATCAGTAGGATCCGAGTCAACAGACTCAGGATCTGAAGAATCAGAAGGAAAATCAGTTCTTGGTCTTTTTGAGGGGGAAGGCTGGCTTCCCCTAATTAAAGTTATAAGATCTTCAGCCATTCTAAGCATTTGTTTCTGAGGCATGTAGGCCTGAGAATGCGCTTTGGTCATCTGTTTCCTAGGCGTAGTGCAAACACGGCCTGAGAAATTCGGTATTGTTGGTTTGAAATGAAGTTGTTGGTTTAATATGAAAATCGGAAGGCCTGAGTACACCCTCAGAAGCCGGTGCCTGCACAGCGGCTCTGGACCCATCCAAGGTAGAGACATCCGCAGGTTCCGTAGTTGAAGATGCATCTCGGGCATACTGGACTCCAAATGGGTCTCACTAGAGGCCTACGAATCTGCAGAAGCAGGTATCAGGGGCTGTGAAAGTGCCTCACTGAGTACCGGCGGACTGGCGACTAGCTTAACGGAAGCCTCGTCGGCAGTTTTGGAACTATGCTATCTGTCTCTGTCTTTATCCTTACGTTTTTTCAGAAGATCGGTAGTCGGATGGCTTAAAGACATTTCAGAAGACAGAGAACGAGAGCGAAAGAATTTAGCAACAAAAATAGCCTGACGACAAATAGTTTGGGTGTTGAAGGCACAAAACAGACAGTGAGAAACATCGTGGTCTGGGCCTAAACAGGTGACGCAGTAAGAATGAAAATCTCTGTGAGGTATTTGCTTTCCACAGGCAAAACAATTAATATCTTTTTCCTGACATCGGTTAGAGCAAATAAAAAAAAAAAAGATCCCCAACAGGGTACTTCTCTTTTAGAAAACTTCAGGCCTAAAACTCAAAAAACGAAAATTTCAGGAGGCGGCCGACTGGCACTTGCAAACTACTACTGCTTCGGACACTACACGCAAGAAAAGCTGATGTAATGGTGTCGGCTGCATATTTTATATCCATGACGACCTGACATCATGGAAGAAGCTACAGCATCCAACGCAGAAATCCCAAGACTCTGGTATTCAGGCTGACTGAGGGCTACCTGCAGGCAGATAACCCAACTGTGATGACTGCAACAGTGAAACACGAAGAACATCACATATACACTTCTCTTTCTCTCACATAATATATTCTTAGAAAACTGTACTACTTTTCTCACCAAAAATAGAAGGTAATCCCCAACTGGCTACTTCTGCCTACTGTGAAGAAAGTACAGTTGTGTACACTTACCACAAATGTAGATGTTAGAGTGTACTCACTGCTGCAGTCATTACATTTGGGTAATCTGCTGGCAGGTTGCCCTCAGTTGGCCTGAATTCCAAAGTCTTGGGTCCTGCGTCGGTTGCCGTCTCCTCTTCCATGATGTCAAGTCGTCAAGGATATAAAACATGCAGCCAACGCTATTTTCTTTAGTTTTTCTTGCCCCCGATAAGGTAGCAAAAAAATATATATATATATATATATATATATATATATATATATATATATATATATACACATATATATATATATATATATACACACACACACACACACACACACACACACACACACACACACACACACATACAAGCATCAACATAAACTTTACCTTCTTCTACAAGCAAATACACCACATAGGTTGTAGAAGATAGAGAAGGAAAGATAAACTCCAGAATGACAGGGGGACGGCAGGAGAGTAACCTGGACTGCAACAGTGAATACACTCGAATATCTACATTTATGGCAAGTGTACACAACTGTACTATGTTCTTCGTGTTTCACTGTTGCAGTCATTACATTTGGGTAGAATCCCAAAGCTATGGTTGGGAGGCTGAGCGGCTATAAGGCCCTGCAGAACTGCAGTGGCAAAGCCTGCCCTGGATTTAGAGTAGAGAGGCAAATGATGATGCTTTGTAAAGGTGTGAACAGAACTCCAAGTAGCAACCTCTAGAATGTCTTTGGTTGGTACTCCCCTTAGAAAGGCTGCTGCTGCAGCTCTGGTGGAATGAGACCTAATGCCCTTGGGCACAGGTTTACCATGGCGTAAGTAGCAGAAACGGATGCAGTGGCTTATCCACTTTGAAATTGTCTGCTTTGAAATAGCCTTGCCTTCTGATCCTGCAGCATATGTCAATAGTAATTGCTCAGTTTTTCTTAGAGCTTTAGTCCTGCTTAAGTAGAATCTTAGCTATCTATGTATGTCCAAGGAATGCAGAATTCTCTCCCCCTTGTTCTGTGGATTTGGATAAAAGGTTGGCAGATGAATTGTTTGGTTAAGAGCCACACTGGAAACCACCTTAGGCATAAAAGTAGGATTTGTCCTCAGAGATGCCCTGTCTGGGTAAAATATGATAAAATGCTCTACAGCCATGAGGGCCTGTAGCTCCGAAACTCTTCTTGCTGAAGTAATTGCTAATAGCAGAGCTATTTTCCATGGTAAGAATTTGATATCAGCGGTAGCAGCTGGTTCAAATGGAGGCAGGGTGAGCTTCTCCAACACATTATTGAGGTCCAGTGCAGGCAATGGTGATCTTCTAGGAGGCCTTACATTTTTGGCTCCTCTAAGATACTGCTTTAGTAAAGGATGAGAAAAGATTGGTGGCTCTGTATTGTAATGAGACGAAATGGCAGAGGCATGGATTTTAATTGATGAGAAAGATAGGCCTTTGTCACGCATCTCAGTTAAGTATTGCAATATCTGAGGAATATTTGGTTCTGCTGTATTAGTTCCTTGTGCTCGATTCCAAGCACAGAATCTCTTCCATTTGTCAGCATAAGATTTTCTAATACTAGGCCTTCTGGCTTCCAAAATGACATCCATCACAGCTTTACTGAGAGGTGTTGTTTGTATGACTACATGATCAGCCATGCTGCCAGGTTCAGAGTCTGTAGTTGATTGTGCAAGATCTGATTGTTTTGCTGGGACAGTAGTTGTGGTCTTTGAGGCAAGGTCCAAGCTGGGTATTGAGACAAGTTTCTTAGGATTGGGTACCAGTATTGGCGGGGCCAGTCCAGGGCAATTAGTATCATGTTTGGTTTCTCTTGTCTAACTTTTAGGAGGACCTTGGGGAGAAGAGGCAGAGGAGGAAAGGCGTAAACTGATAGGTTTTTCCAACTGAAGGATAGGGTGTCCACTTTCCATGCTTTGTCTGTGATAAGTCCTTGTGCATAATCTTTTCAATTGATAATAATTTTGAGGAGAGGCTAATAGATCTATGTCTGGGCTCCCCCATTTCTCTGTTATCATTCCGAAGACTTGTGGTTTAGTTTCCACTCGTGAGGATCCATAAGGTTTCTGCTTAAATAGTCTGCCAGAGTGTCTTGCTTTCCTGGCAGGAATTGAGCTTGAAGATGTATTTGGAAGGTCAAAGCTGTGTCCCACAGTGCCATGGCTAATCTGCAAAGGGGGTATGAGTGTGTGCTCCCTTGCTTGTTTATATACCACATGACTGTGGTGTTGTCCGTCTTTATCAGTAGTTGTCCTGGATGAAGTAAGTCCTTGAAGGCTGTTAGGGCTAGCATCTCTTTCTGGTTGATATGTAGATGCATTTGTTTTGGTGACCATATGCCCTGAATGCATCTTCCTGCCATGTGGGCCCCCCAGACATAATCTGATGCATCTGTTGTTATGGTTTGGCTGGCAGGGGGTAGAGTGAATGGCCGTCCCATGTTTTGGTGACATGCCTTTGCCCACCATAGAAACTCCTGTTGCAGGCAGGGAATGAGAGGAATCATTGTTTGCAGACTGTGAGAATGTTGACTCCATAAACTTTTTAGGTACCATTGAAGTTTCCTCATATGCAGTCTTGCATATGGAATCATTAGGATGCAGGATGACATGAAGCCCAGAGCCTACAGAATTTGTCTTGCAGAAGACTGGGTTTTTGTTGCCATCAGTTTGAAGTAGTCAGTTGCCTTTGCTTGTCTGGCGTGAGGTAAGCCATCTGGGCAGTTGTATTCAAGCTTGCACCCAGGAATATTATCTTTTGATAGGGTACCAGTTGTGATTTATTTTCATTTATTGTGTACCCTAGGCATGTTAGAAGCCTTTTCACAAACGCCAGGTGTCAAAAAAAGAGTGTCCTTTTTCTCTGCTTGAAAGACAGTCGTCCAAGTAAGGATACATTTGTATACTTCTTTGCAAAATGCAATTACTGGTGCCAGGCACTTTGTAAAGACCCTGGGCACAGTAGATAAACCAAAGGGCAGTGCAGAGAATTGGTAATGCATTAAGCCAGTCTTGAATCTGAGGTATCTTCTGCAAGACTGTCTTATTGGGACATGCAGGTATGCCTCTTTTAGGTCACCAGCCAAGCATTCTTGCCCAGCATGGGCAGAAGCTGCTGCAAAGTCAGCATTTTGAATTTTAGAATGTCCAGGTATGTGTTCAAAATCGATAAATCCAGTATTGGCTGCCAGGCTTTGTCCTTTCTGGGTACCAAGAACAGTCTTGAGTAAAAACCTTGTCCTTTTTCCTGTTCTGGTACTGACTGAATGCCCCCCATATCCATGAGGGACGTAACCTGTTTCTGTGCCTCTGCCCATTGATTTTTTGGCAGATCTGGCCAACCATTTGCCATTGGCAGAGTCTGGAAATGGAATCTGAATCCCTGTGATACAAATGTTTAGTACCCACTTGTCCTGGGTTATTAACTGCCAATTTTGAGCAAAAAGTGCTATTTTTCCCCCTATGGGTGCTGCCAAAAGATAAGTGCTTAGTGTAGGCAGAGGGAAGTAATTGGGATTGCTTTCTGTAGGTTTGCGCTTTATCTCCTCCAGATTTGGAGGTGGAAGTGTCCCATTGCTTTGACCTGTATGAATCTTGCGCCTGGTATCTGGAACCCTTAGGGCATCTGGATTTGCCCCTATGAGCTCTGTCTGACACAGGAAAGGACCAATTTGTTTGTAGGCCAGTGTCTACTGAATCTTGGTGGCTGCACTTGTAAGAAGTCTTTAACAGTTTGCATAGACTTAGCTTTGTCTTCCATTTTCTTTAAAACACCTTCTGCCTTAATACCAGAGAATCATGCTGTAAAGGTGCATCTAGCAATTTAGCTTTAACATGATTAGGCAAATTTTGTTCCTTTAACAAGGCATGCCTCCTAATCACAGATCTAGTAACTGCAGCCCTGCAGGAGGCCTCTAAAGAATCAAAACCACATTGCAAAGTATGCTTTCCAACTTGTTCAGCCGCATGCAATAATTCCTGCAATATTTTCTGCACATTCTGAAATCAACATAATTTTCTGTTTCAGCAATCTCATAACATGTTGCTGGTACTTAAGCATATGAAACGGACAGTTTGTTAAGGCCCTGATTGCCAAGGTTGCAGATGTATAAACCTTTTTTCCCCATCTGTCCAGTGCCCTTGACTCTCTGTCGGGGGGGTGGGGGGGATTTTTTGCTGTTGAGGCCTTAACTCCCTTTGGACCCTGTGAAATAGTTTCAGGGTCAGCAGCAGGGTTTCTAAATAAAAATGTATGTGAGTCAGGGACCCTGTAATATCCGTCAGGCTTACTGGGAGCCAGAGGTAAGGAGTCAGGGGTCAAGCTTGACTCTGAAAACACATCCACAATGTCTAAAACAGGGGGAATGGCTAAAGGCCTGTGCTGAGGGAGAAGAAGGAACTCCCCTGAGTCTCTTTTTTGATTCTGAGAAGTCTTGACTCTCCCAGTGAAAATGCTCCCTCAAAGTATGCAAGGTTTCTCCAAATGAATAATCCTCAAGAGGAGATGCAGATGGAATAGACTCCTCAGCATCGGAATCCTCATAGGGAGGTATAGATAATTCCTGATCAGAAGAAATAGAAACCTGATCTGAAGATTCATAAACAGTGTCTTGCCTGGGCCTCTTATCAGGAGGGGGATGGGTACCCCTGATCAAGGTAATAAAGTCTTCAGACATTTTGATCATCTGTTTTTCAGGCATAGAGGCCTGTGCACGTGGCTTATGCATAATTTTTTTAGTTTTAGAAGTTGCTTTTGTCTTTGGTTTTGCAGCTGTCGTCGGTTTGATATACAAATGTTGAGGTCTGAATACACCCTCAGAAGCCGGCGCCTGCTCAGCCTCTCTGGTCCCATCCAAGGGAGATACATCCGTCGGTCCAATATCTTGAGCATCTTGCGGCATGCCGGACACCACATAGGTGTCGGTAGAGGCCTGCGATTCGAAGGTAGTGGGTATCAGGGGCTGCAAAAGTGCCTCTGAGTACCGGCAACTGGCTTAGGAGAAGCTTCGTTGTCAGTTTTGGATCTCGGCTGCCTTTCTGTGTCCTTTTCTTAGTGTTTTTTATGTACTCCGGTGGTCGGATTGCTATCCAACGACATTTCTGGGTAGTTAAATCTGTTTCCAAGATACTTTGATGCAAAAATATACCGACGCTTAATAGTGCGTTGGTTAAATCTAGCACAAAACTGACAGCCAGGCACATTGTGATCAGGGCCTAGGCAAGGAATACAGTATAAATGGAAATCCTTATGAGGTATTTGCTTCCCACAAGTAATACAATTATTAACGTTTTCTGACATCGGTAAAAAGGAAGAAAAAAAGTTTCCCCAATGGGGTACTTAGCTTTAGTGAAGACTTGGATTCTGAAACTCAAACTCGAATATTTCAACCGGCACTTGCGAAATGCTTCCACCGTGCGGCAAGAAAGACTAAAGAAAATGGCGTCGGCTGCATGTTTTATACCCCTGATGACCTGACGTCATGGAAGAGGAGACAGCAACCGATGCAGGACCCAAGACTTTGGAATTCAGGCCGACTGAGGGCAACCTGCCAGCAGATTACCCAAATGTAATGACTGCAACAGTGAAACATGAAGAACATCAACTAGCCAACTAACAAACCTACAAAGTCACAGCACAGTGAGACTTGCTGACTGCTTTGACAAAAAGGTTCTGATTTTTGGCACCATGTCCGATATATAGCTTAGGCTACAGCAACAGAGATCTAAAGATAAATATTACTCTTTCTGGGAAGCCTGATATGGAAGACACCTTTAAGAAACTGACCTCATAATATGAAGAGAGAGGGGACAGTAACAAGCAGGAAGGCAGAAATGGCTGACAGAGGTGTCTGCTAGGCCTGAATTAAGCAGCTCACAAATATTTTAGGGTAAAGTTAATCCCTGTTCGATAAGGATCCTGCTCTCTGTTGTGGCACCATATAAAAGTCTCTTTCACAGTCAAATACAAGATTTTCTTGCGTTCTTTATCACCAGTACAGCATATCCTCAGAATACTGGTGCCTGAAAGGAAATAGAAGCCCATCATCCAGGCTGTTAGGCTCAATGCCATGCTGGGATGAATGCGAGGAAGTCCATTTTGGTGACTGCCCTTGGTGACTGCCCTTGGTTAGGTGAGAAAGAAGGGAGAAAGTACAGTTTTGTACCTACCATAAATGTAGATGTTAGAGTGTATATAGTGCTGCAGTCATCACACTTGGGTTATCCTGCCGTCAGGCGGTCCCGCAGTCGGCCGAATCCCAAAGTCTTGGTCTGGCGTCGGTTGTTGTCGCTTCTTCCCTGACGTCAGTGCGACAGGGGGATAAAAGCAGCAGCCGACGCCATTGTCTTCAGTTTTTCTTACCCCAGATGTCAGGTGCCCCCAACTAGGAAGGCAATACAAATAACTATGCAAAAATACCTTAGTAGATAAACAATAGTACTAGCTCTTAGCAAATACACCATATAGACATGCATCCAATAGAGTGATGTACATGGAGTTATAACACCCTGGTGTGTAGAGGGGATGGTGATAGGGTAACCTGGACTGCAGCAGTATATACACTCGAACATCTACATTTATGGTAGGTACAAAACTGTACTATGTTCATCATGCTATACTGCTGCAGTCATCACACTTGGGTTGAATCCCAAAGCTATGGATGGGTGGCTGGTACTAAACTGGGTTAGGTGAAGCTAGGATGCCCTGCAGAACTGCAGTGACAAAACCAGCTCTGGTTTTTGAGTATAATGGAAGGTGGTAGTGCTTGGTAAAGGTGTGCACTGAACTCCAAGTAGCTGCCTCCAGAATGTCCTTGGTTGGAACCCCCCTGAGAAAGGCTGCTGAGGTTGCTGTAGCCCTGGTAGAATGGGACCTAATATTAACAGGCACTGCTTTCCCATGGTGCGAGTAGCAAAAGCGGATACAATGTGCTATCCATTTGGAGATGGTCTGTTTTGAAATAGCCTTTCCTTGTGAACCTGTAGCATAGGATACAAAGAGTTGGACAGTTTTTCTGAAGGTCTTTGCCTTATCCAAGTAGTAATGTAGCTGTCTGTGAATGTCCAACGAGTGAAGGAGTCTTTCTCCTTTATTCTGGGGGTTTGGATAAAAGGTGGGTAAATGAATGGTCTGATTCAAAGCCACACTGGATACTACCTTTGGCATAAAGGTAGGGTTAGTTCGTAAAGAGACTCTGTCCTGATGGAAAATGATGAAAGGTTCCACTGCCATAAGTGCATGTAGTTCTGAAACCCTGCGTGCTGAGGTAATAGCCAGCAACAGAGCTGTTTTCCATGACAAGTATTGTAGTTCTGCTGAGAAGGCTGGTTCGAAAGGAGGCAGTCTTAATTTTTCTGAAACGAAGTTGAGATCCCAAGCTGGCATTGGGGGTTTTCTGGGGGGTCTTATATTCTTAGCCCCTCTGAGAAACTGCCTTAGTAAAGGGTGTGAGAATATGGGAGGATCCGTATTATATTGAGCTGAAATGTCTGAAGCATGGATCTTAATGGATGAGAAAGAAAGGCCTTTGTGTAGCATCTCAGTTAAGTATTGCAGTATTTGAGGAATGTTTGGTATCCAAGGATTTTGGCCTTTAGCCTGGTTCCATGCACAAAATCTTTTCCATTTGTAAGCTTTTCTGGTGCTGGGCCTCCTGACCTCCAAAATGACATTCAGGACGTCCTTTGAGAGAAGTGTTGATTGATAATTCAAGGTATTCTCCATGCAGCTAAATTTAAAGTCCTCAGCTGACTGTGAAAAATCTTGAGAGTTTTGCTGAGTCAAAAGAAGTGGGAATTGAGGCAAGATCCATGGAGGGCTGTGAGTCAAGGTCCTTAGTAATGGGTACCAGTGCTGACGTGGCCAGTCCGGAGCAATGAGGATCATTTGTGGTCTCTCTGATCTGACTTTCAGTAATACCTTGGTCAAGAGAGGTAGTGGTGGGAAGGCATAGACTGTCAATGCTGTCCAACTGAATGATAGGGCGTCCACTTTCCAGGCTACGGAATGATAAGTCCCTGTGCAAAATTTCTGTAGTTGGCAATTGTTGGGGGAGGCAAATAGATCTATGTCTGGGCATCCCCACCTTTGAGTTATCATTGAAAATACTTGTGGGTGTAGTCTCCACTCGTGAGGATCTGCCAAATTTCTGCTTAATTTGTCTGCCAATATGTTTTCCTTTCCTGGCAGGAATTGTGCTTGCAGTTGTACTTGGTAAGTCAATGCTGTGTTCCACAAGGTCATTGCCTGTCTGCATAAAGGGTAGGAGTGTGTTCCTCCATGTACCACATAACTGTGGTGTTGTCTGTCCTTATTAGTAGTTGTCCTGGATGCAAGAGGTCCTTGAGGGCTGTCAGTGCATTCTGCACAACTAGCATCTCCTTTTGGTTGATGTGTAGGTGCATTTGTTTTGCAGACCATTTGTCCTGTATGCATTGTCCTGCCATGTGTGCTCCCCAGGCGTATTCTGAAGAATCTGTTGTCATAGTTTGGTTTGCTGGAGGTAAGACAAAAGGAAGACCCTTGTTTATTTGACATGCTTAAGCCCACCATAGGAACTCTTTTTGAAGGCAGGGAATGAGAGGTATACTTGTTTCGAGGCTGTGCCTGTGTTGAGTACATACACTTTTCAGGTACCATTGTAATTTCCTCATATGCAGCTTTGCATCTGGAATTAGTTGAATGCAGGATGCCATGAACCCCAATGCCTGCAGGATTTTCCTTGCAGTGAGCTGGGTAAAAGTTGCCATCTTTTTGAAGTATTGAGTCAGTTGTTTTTGTTTGTCTGGTGTGAGATAAGCCATCTGGGCCGTTGTATTTAAGAGGGTATTAGCTTTGACTTCTTTTTGTTTACTGTGTACCCTAAGCAACTTAGCAGCTTTGTTACAAATGCCAGATGCTCTAATAGAATGGCCTTGCTGTCCGCTTGGATCAGGCAGTCGTCCAGATATGGATAAATTTGTATTCCTCGTTGTCTGCAGAATGCAATTACTGATGCCAGGCATTTCGTAAATACTCTGGGCGCAGTAGATAAGCCAAAGGGCAATGCAGAGAATTGATAATGCTTTGTACCTGCCAAAAATCTGAGGTGTCTTCTGCAATCTTGTCTGATAGGGACATGCAGGTATGACTCTGAGGTCCAACATTACCAGCCAAGACTCCTTGCCCAGCATGGGAAGAAGCTGCTGTAGTGTGAGCATTTTGAATTTGGGTACCTCCAGGTATGTATTTAGAATTGAGAGGTCTAAAATGGGTCTCCAGGCTTTGTCCTTTCTTGGTACTAGAAATAGTCTTGAGTAAAAACCTTGACCTTGGTCCTTTGTAGGTACCTTTTGAATTGCTTTCATATCCATGAGAGCTGAAATTTGCGTTTGTGCCTCTGCCCATTGGTTTGGAGGCAGATTTGTCATGCCTCTCATCCGTGGTAATGTGTGAAAATGAAATCTGTAGCCTCGGGTAATAATATCCAGAACCCATTTGTCCTTTGTTATGATGTGCCAATTTTGTGAAAATAGAGCCAGTTTTCCTCCCAAAGGTGCTGCCAGGGCAATTTTGCTTGGCAGGCAAAGAGGGAAGTCATTGTGTTTGTTTCCTGAAGGGTTGAGATCTTTCATCTCCACCTCTTTGAGTTGTTGTATGCCATTGTCTAGGCCTGGAAGAACCTTGTGGCTGGCCTCTGCCCCTTGGGCGTCTGTACCTACCCCTTTGGGGTCTGTCTGATGCAGGAAAGGACCAGTTTTTAGATGGCCAGTTTCTGCTGAAACGAGGAGGTTGTACCTGTAAAAAATCTTTAACTGTCTGCATAGATTTTGCCTTTTCTTCCATTTTCTTTAAAACTTCCTCTGCTTTGACACCAAATAACACATCTTTCTGCAATGGGGCATCCAATAACTTTGCTTTGACATGTTCTGGTAAGGCTTGCTCTTTTAGCCAAGCATGTCTACGTATTACAGATCCTGTGACAGCTGCTCTACATGAGGCTTCCAATGAATCAAAACCACACTGTAAGGTATGTTTTCCCACCTGTTCTGCTGCATGCAGCAAATCCTGCATCTCTTTGAAATCAGGTTGATATGTCTGATGGATCATTTTCTGCTTTAACTGTGTAATCAAGTACTGCTGGTATTTTAGCATGTGGAATTGGCAGTTTAAGGCCCTCATGGCCAAAGTGGCAGACGTATACACTTTCTTCCCCCATCTTTCTAATGCTCTGGAATCTCTTTCAGAAGGTAGTGGATTCTTAGCAGTAAAGGCCTTAACCCCTTTGGGACCCTGGGAAATGGTTTTGGGGTCTGCAACAGGGTTTTTATATAGAAACTTATGAGAATCAGGAACTCGGTAGTATCTGTCTGGTTTAGCTGGTGCAGGGGGTAAGGAATCTGGGTTTAGACTAGATTCGGTGTAAACATCGTCCAAAATGTCTAAAACTGGAGGAATTGCAAGGGGTCTATGCTGTGGAAGAAGAAGAAACTCACGGAGTCTTTTCTTAGAGTCAGAGTAATCTTGGCCTTCCCAGTGGAAGTGTTCCCACATGTTGTGTAAAGTTTCCCCAAAAGAATAGTCTTCAGGGGGGAAGACAGAGGGAATGGACTCTTCAGCATCTGAGTCTTCATAAGGAGGGAAGGAATAATCCTGGTCCTCAGAGTTAGCTGAGGAAATGGATGCTTGGTCAGAGGAAGGATAATCTTCCTCCAGTCTAAGCCTTTTGTCAGGAGGGGGTTGTGAACCCCTGGTAAGGGTAAGTAAATCCTCAGCAATCTTAAGCATCTGTTTTTTAGGCATAGGGGCCTGTGGGGGGGGGGGTCTGTGGACCCGGTTTCCTAACTTTTAAGGGGGCTTTAAGTTTAGCATAAGACTTAATGGAGATAGATGTCGGTTTGAAAACACCTTCAGAAACTGAAGGCCTGTCCAAAATCTCTGGATCACCGTCAGGGTTGGCGTCCGAGGGCTGAGATGGACCCGGCTCTTGAGGCCCAGCTGATTCGGGCTGGGAGGCCGTCAGAATTTCTAAATCAGCGGTAGTCAGTGGCTGCGTAGGCGCCTCGATGAAAACCAGAGAACCGGTGGCAGGCCTTGCTGAGGCCTCGGTATCTGGTCTTGACCTTAGTTGCCTGTCCTTATCCTTGCGTTTTTTAATCATTGCTGATGTCGGTTGCTCCTACGACATGCTATAGTTAAATTTTCTGCCAAAATAATGTCGGGCGAAATCTGCCCGACGCTTGATTGAACGTTTGTTGAACCTAGCACAAAACCGACAACCAGAGACGTCGTGGTCTGGCCCTAGGCAAGGAATACAATAAGAATGAAAATCCTTATGAGGTATTTGCTTCCCACAAGAAATGCAATTATTAACTTTGTCTGACATCGGTCTGAGGCAAGAAAAGTTTCCCCAACGGGGTACTTAGCTTTAGAGAAGACTTTGGGCTGAAATTCGATTCGGAAATCTCAGGAGCTAGCCGACCGGCACTTGCGAACTGCTTCTGCTTCGGGCATCGCACGGCAAGAAAGACTGGAGAAAATGGCGGTGGCTGCCTCTTTTATCCCCCTGTCGCACTGTCAGGGAAGAAACGACGACAACCGATGCTGGACCAAGACTTTGGGATTCGGCTGACGGCAGGATAACCCAAGTGTGATGACTGCAGCAGTACAGCACAATGAACATCCAATGTTGTATGGGCCAAAAGGGAGTCATCACTAGTATTTTTGGATTGATTTTCTAAATTTTAAGGACCTTTGGAATGAGAGGAAAAGCATACAGGAATTTCCCTCTCTATGGAAACGGGAGATGTCCATTTTCTCTGCTTCCATGCATGCAGCCCTGGTGGAAAACAAGTTGTTATGTACCTACCATAGCATTCCATGTGAGTTGTCCATCTTGCCTTCATTCTTACTGATGTGTTCAGAGCCAATCCTCTGTTCCAACTCGGCCAAATACAAGCGCTCGAGGTCTTCAACCAAGTTGCAGCTCACTCCCTATCCCATGGTGCTTCCCTCAGATCTTGTTTGCTGCCAACAATGTTATGTGCCAACAGCACAGAATACACTAGAGAAAGGTCAAAGTACAGCCATGCCTCACCTCAGGTTCTCGGGTCCTCAAGAAGCCTGGATGGGAGTTGGAGGGTGGGATGTAAGAATGAAGGCAAGATGGACAACTCGCATGGAACGTTATGGTAGGTACATAACTTCTTTATGTGAAGTTGTCCTATCTCACCCTTCATTCTTACTGATGGGATAGTGTCCCAAGCACCATCTTCTTGGGTGGCTCATGGGAGAATATTCTTCAGGACAGTGGAACCAAAGAAAGCCCTGTCCATGGAGGCCCTATCCACCTTGTAATGAGTGATAAAGGTATGAGGCCTTGACCAAGTGGCTGCTGCACAAATGGTACCTATAAGTAGTTTGGCTAAAAAAGGTGTAGAAGTGGAGACAGTTCTAGTTGAGTGGGCATTTATCTTGTCTTGCAATGGTCTGTTCACTGAATTGTAAGTAAATGAAATGCAATCACATAAACATTTTGATAATGGTGGTCTTTACAACAAAAGCACCTTTCCTGGAGTCTGAGAAGGAAACAAAGAGATGATCTGTTTTCCTGAAGTCTTTGGTTCTGTCTAAATAAAAGCGAAGCTGTCTGTGAACATCAGGTTTGTGCAGCATGTACTCTGTCTTATTGACATAGTTAGGGAAGAATACAGGTAGACTGATTCAAATTTGTTTCTGAACATGATTTCAATAAAAATGAAGGATTTGTATGGAGAGAGACTCTAGCCTTATGAAATATCATGTATGGGGGTTTAATGGACAAAGCTTGTAATTCTGAAACCCTCCGTGCAGAAGTTATGGCCAATAAAAATATGGTTTTCCATGCGATATACTTTAGGTCACAAGAAGAGGCTGGTTCAAAGGGTGGTAGAATTATTCATGACCGAACAAAATTTAGATTACACAGGGCAAGAGGGGATTTGATGGGTGGTCTTAAATGGATAATGCCTTTCAGAAAGGCTTTCAAAAGTCTATGAGACATGACATTAGACCCCCCCCCCTTCATCAAAATGAAAATTTGAGATTGCTGCCAATTGAGCTCGATTAGTAGCAGCAGCTGCTCCCTCATTGAAAGGTTTTGTCAAAAATTTCAAAACAGAGGATATTGTACCCAAGTAAGGATTAATATGATTATGAATTGCCCATATTGAGAATTTCTTCCATTTGCTGAGATATAATTTCCTAGTGGAGGACAGAGGATGTCAGTATATGTTGAGCTGCTGCTGAAAGGTTCTGAAGCCTAGCTATGTTCGGAATTGAAGCAGCCAAGCTTGTCAATTCGAGGAACTGAAGAGATGGATAAAGAGCTCCCAATGAACAAATCAGGAGGTCTGGAGCTGGGTCCAGGATCCAAGGTTCTTCCGACAGATGAGGCCGAAGAAAGGGGAACTTAACCTGGCGAGGCCAGTAAGGGGTTATTAGAATTAAGGTCCTTCCCAGAGCACAGGCATTCTGTAAAACTTTGGGTATTAGTGGTAATAGGGGAGAAGCAAAAAGGAGACCTGGGGTGCCAATCGTGTACAACTGCATCCCTTGGGGCATCCCGCAGAGGGGGCATTAGGGCAATGTAGCTGCTGCATTTTGTGTTTGTCGGAGTGGCAAAGAGATCGCAGCAAGGCTGGCCCCATTTACGGAAAATCATTTCCGCCATTTTTTCTTGAGGGACCACTCATGAGGCAATAGAATTGCCCTGCTTAGTTTGTCTGCTAACACGTTGGTCCTTCCTGGGATGTGCATTGCTATTAGAAAGTGCCGGGAGGAGGTTGCCCACTGCCATACTCTCAAGGCCTCTCGACATAGGAGGTAAGACTTGGTTCCTCCTTGTTTATGTACCCGACTACTGACATGTCTGTCTGTATCACAATGGTCCCAAGAGGTAGAGTCGTGAAAGGGCTGCAATGCTAAAGGTACCGCTCTCATCTCTAGGACATTGATATGTAAGTGAGCCTCGTTTTCCTTCCATGTGCCTTGAGCTGTTCTACCCTTATAATGCCCCCCCCACCCTATCAGAGAAGCATCCATAGTCACTATGGCTGCAGGGGTGGGTAGAACAAAAGGACGGCCCTATCATTACACAATCCGATGTTAGCCACCACTGAAGGTCCTTATTGCAGGAATTCCTGATGATTACCTGATGCGACATTGGGAGTTCTTGAAAGGACCAGTGTGTGAAAAGGAGCTATTGTAGTATCCACATATGCATCCGACCCAGTGGAATTGCAACTTGAGAACTGTTGAAGCTGGGACTTTTGCTTTTGAGAGGAGGGTCAGAACCTGTTGTTGGAGAGCACAAACCCTGTCTGATGGGAAGCTTTAAGGTCATTGCAGTGGTGTCCAGATCTGCTCCTATAAAAATGGTATGTTGCGATGGCAGTAAGACAGACTTTTCTAAGTTTTTAGTAATCCCCAACTAACAGAAGAGCTTCATAGTGGTGTCCCTTGCTTGAATGAGTTGCTGCCTGGTGATGGTGGTTCGGAGCCAGTCTAGGTATGGAAACACCCGAAATCCTAAACGTCTCAGGTGAGCTGTGACTACCGCCATGCATTTGGTGAACACTCTGGGGGCTGTTGTGAGACCAAAGGGCCAGTGTTCAAAACTGATAGTGACTGGCTCCCAGCCAAAAGTGTGCAGGTGATCTCTGAATGGTCTGTCCATTTCTATGTGGTAGTACGCATCCTGGAGATCTATCGAGCACATCCAATTGTCTTTTCCTAGAAAAGGAAGTATCGACTGCAGTGTAACCATCCGGAACTTCATTTTCTTCACACACGTGTTTAGCCTGCTGAGATCCATAATGGGTCTCCAGTCCCCTGTTTTCTTTGGTTCCAAAAAGAACCTTGAGTAAGTTCTGGATCCTGTCTGCGGGGAATGGTTGGATGACTCTTCTTTTCTAGCAACCTTTGGATTTCGACAGCTGCTTGTTTCCTGTGACTGGGTGGAACGTCTGGAATCTTTCTTATCAAGGGAGGCAGGGTGGAAAGGGAATAGAATAACCTCTGGATATGATACTTTGTACCCAACTATCTTTTGTTATTTTTAGCCAAGCATTTAGTTACAAAGATAAGTGTCCCCCGACTACATCCAGAGTTGGACAGGCAGGTCTCCTTTCAGGAGTGCTGATAGGGCTTCCCAAAGAACTGTTCGCCGTTGCCCTGATTCTGTGGACCACTTCTGCTGCGTGGTCAGCGTCTTCCATTATTGCCTCCTCCTCTGTCTCTGGAAGGGGGCTCACCAGATGTGTCCTGAAAGGCTCCTTGAGATTTTCAGTACCCATTTTTCCCCCCTTCTGACCTTTGGGGTAAGGTCTGGTAGGTGTGGAAAAATGAACTCAGACGACAAGAGTCTTTCCATATTGTTCACACCTGGTAAACGTTTCTTTTACTTTGGGTCCAAAAAGGGATGAGCCATCGAAAGGGGTATTAATAAAGGATGACTTGAAGGGCTCCACAAATGAACACAAGTGTATCCAGGAATGTCTCCTAAGAGAGATTCCTGTACCCGCTGCTCTACTCGCTCCATCAGCTGCATAAGAAATCAGACGCATGGACGAGTTTACTAGGGAATTAAGGGTGGAGAGTTGGGAGGATATTTTGTCTGTAAATTCCGTAGCTACTGAACCCTGAAGAGTATCCCTCAGCTCTTTTAAGGAGATCTCTTTCCAATCTAGTAAAATGTGTAAGGTAATTCAGCGATCTTACTGTGAAGGTGGCTGAAGTAAACATGCACTTTCCGTATCTGTCCATTACCCTCGAATCTTTATTCATAGGATGGACCGATGTCAAACTTTCAGATAACTCCTTTTTGGTGGCCATCACCACCACCATGGCATCAACAGGGACTCCTTTGGTGAGAAAAGCTTTGTGTTCTGGCGAGGTAAGAAATTTATTAGGCCTCCTAGGCACAGGTTCCACTGTATCTGGAGATTCCCATGTCTTTCGACAAACCAGGTTCATAAGTTTGTCAAAAGGCGGAGACACCCAATTAGCAGAGGGCTGAGACCCAAAAGCCTTCAGGTAGACCAACTCATCATCAGAAGGGTTGATGGGCTGCCAGCCACCCCAATGTTTGAGAATCTCTAAGATATCTGCCAAGGAGATATCTTCTGAGGGTGACTGTGGGGACCCTTCTGAATCATCTAGGTCAGTATCTGAGGTGAGGGATTCCTGGGTGGGAGTCCAAATGCTCCCTCTTGCATAGGCTCTTCCGAGGGACCTCCTCAGCGGGAGCTTCTGGGGAGGTCTTAGAAGAGCAGGGCTGACCTGATAGGGCTTCCTGAGGCTCTGGGTCTCTATGCTTTTTTGGAATCTGTAATGCGGAAGTAGACACAGGTGCTTTAGAGGAAGAAGCTGTTGGTCCTGATGAAGTGGATATCCGTAGGGACAATGCTCTCCTCATGGCACTGAAAGCCCCTCGACTCTGATGTGAAGGAACCCCTGGATCCGAAGAAACACTTGGTTCCCTCTGCACCAGGATGGTGGGCTCTGAGCCAGAGGTAGGCACCAAACTCACCCACGCCAAAGCCCCAAGAGGCAAAGTTGGACCCGACAAATCGGTTCGACTGTCCTCCGTGGACCCGACCGGAGAGTGTCGGCCCCTAGACTCTTTGGTCGGCACCGAAGTAGTCTGAGAAGTCAGATCCGTATAACCTGGAGCAGGTCTCGGTACCGACGGCTCCACAATCATCAGTTCTGAGCATTCCGGCTCCAAAACCTTGAGTCAGATCAGAAGAGGAACAGATGGGGAAGAAGGGGTTATTCTGTTCCAAAGCCCGTGGGGTCGGCCCCGACAAAACCTTGGCCAACACCGGTGTCTGCAGAAGCCTCTGCATTACATGAATCACATCCAAGTCAGACAGGCTTCTTGAGGATTGAGACGATGCAGCTGAAGAAGCTATGAATTGCAAAATAGGTGATTTCAAAGTAGGAGACACCGGCTCCAAAACTGGGGAATGGCTCCTTACTGTTATGACTGCTGGCTATGAAGGCAATGGTGCCGAGGTCAAAGGTCTGTCAGATTTTGACTTACTGGACGAAGGAGATTTTTCAGAGTCCAAGGATCCAGTGGTAGATGTTCCTTTTGTAGGTTTGCCATGAGTAGTTTACCCTTGCGCTATTTCTTCCTGAAAGGAAGATGCCTCTGACGATCAGTTTGTTCTTTCTCTCTTGGAGTACACGAGAACTAAAAGAATGGCAGATAGAACATGTTTCTTGCAAATGCAAGGGTCCTAAGCAACACAATCTGTGTGCCCATTTGTAATGGACATTTTTTTGTCCACATTTTGGGCATTTTTTAAATCCAGAAGGCTTAATTGTTTAACCTCCTTGTTTTTGTCTCTCTCTCTTGCCGAGACATTTTCTCAAATTAGAAAAATCTAGAAAAGGTGCACAAACACACACACAACACCCTAATTTATACGGGCTTAAACAACAACAAAATGCAGCCTTCTAACTAAAATAGGCTTTAATACAAGTCTAACAACTACTAGAGCCTGGAACTAAAACAGTCCACACACACACAATTGTAGCAGGCTTCAACCAATCAAAAATTTTTAAGGCAAAAATTAACACTTGTGAGAGCCTTCTAACTTAAGCAGGCTCAAATATGCACACACGTAAACCTATCAGCTAACGAAAAGAAAATGCTGAATATTAAAGCAAGCAATAATCCTCCAATAACTATCGACACTCCAAGTGAAAAAAGGGAACGGAAATAAACAAGGGCCTACAAATAGACCACGGTTTAATTTCACAAAAAATACTCATATGAAGGAAATTGCTAGGTGTGATTACATAACTATCCTAACTACAGAAGAAATTTGTAAATGGTAACTTTTAGAAATAACCGTTCAAACAAAAAAATCACTTAGCCGGAGCTTGTATTTGTCCAAGTCGGAGCAGAGGATTGGCTCCAAAACCCATCAGTACGAAGAGATAGAACAACTTCACATCAGTTGTTTGTTCTGAGCGGAGACAAAGATCTATCTGAGGAGTTCCCCACTGATGGACAATCTGAATGAAAAAAACTCAGGTCAGCATCCAGTTTGTGAAGTTCTGCCTTGTATTTGCTCAAGTAGTATGCCACTGAATTAAGTTCTGTGGGGATATACACAGCCTAAAGATTGCAATTTACTACAATCATTGTCTAGTAAGATTTGACAAGTTCAAAGGTGGCAAGTCTAGAGAACACAGCCCAGGGCATGCATCTTTTTTATGTTTATATGCTTGCACTTGTCTGCACAGACATCTTGAACTTTGTTGCCCTTTGAGTAAGTTCAACTGCAAGCACAGAGGCATCCACTGAGACCTTTTATGTGTGTGTGTGTGTGTGTGGGAGGGGGTAAGAAATGAGACACTTGTATTAACTTTGATCAGACTGATTCACCTATACAGCTCTCTTTCCCAATTTCCATCTTGCCAGTTGTAAAGACAGGATGGCAGTGTTATGCCCAAAATGTCTTTATAAACCACTGAATCTATGTCAAGTGAAGTTTGGCAAAATGAATCAATTGGGTTGTAGATGCCATGAACCCCAGGGCTCGCAGAATCTCTTACAGAGATCATTTGCAGATCTGTGAGGGAAATAAAGTAGGCAGTCAAGAAATGGATTTTTTCTGAGGGAAGAGAGCCATCACACTGGACATGTTAGAAGATATCCTACAAATACTAGAGAGTGGGTTACAGAGTGGATTTTTTGACGTTTAGAGTGAATGGGAAATAGGCTAATTGTGAATTATAATTCTTGCAGACTCTTCTGAAGAGTGGAAGCCGGAATGAGGAAATCATTTAAGTATAGGTAGATATGGATTCTCTAAAGCCTGCAGAAGACTATGACTGAAGCTACACACTTGAAAACGTTTAGTGTAATAGAAAGTTCAAAAGACAAAGCAGTGCATTGAAAGAGATAATGAAAAGCAAAGCATCTTGAGAATTTTATGTGGTTTGGATGAATAGGGACATGAAGATATGCAATCATTATATGCAAAGTAATAAAAAAAGCTTGGTGTAGGACCAGAGGAAGGACATTTTGAAAAGTTAGCATCTTGAACTTAGGACTTTTACAAATGTGTTTGGAATGGATAAGTCCAAAAATTGTCTTTATGCTCCTTTTCGTGAGACATGAAAATACTTGGAGTAACATCCTTTTCTTTTTTGATGGAAAGGAATAGGTTCTAGAATGTCCTGAAGGAACAGGATAGTCAAAATGGGGAATGATCAAGTGTTGTTGGCTTGGACGAACCTGAGGAATTCCTGAAAGTATTGGAGGGGAGTTCTACTGTAGTTTGTATCCATTCTTTACGATATTCAAAATTTCTCTAAAAGGGAAAACAATGAGATAAGTTTCCCTGAAAGGCTAGAGAGGAATAGGTCGAGTGCTGAGACAAAACAGCGGGAAGGTAGTCAAACTGGAACTCTTGTCTGAGAATAATCTCTTGAAATGGGACTTTTTTTTCCTTGAAAATTTTTCTTAGAAAAATTTGTACCTTTCAGTTAAGGAGATTTACAGGTTTGAAAGAAAAAGCGACCAGATGTCGAGGAGTAGTTTCTCTGGAACATAGGAACGGGGAAAGTAGATTATTGTCCAAACATGTTATCCTCGTCTAAAAAAGCATCTAGTAATTTGGCCTCATCATCAACAGACAGAGTGGAGACATGCCCATCAGTCCTCTTTTAGGACTCAACCCATGTCAGCTGCACCACAGGAAGCATCATACCCACACTTAAATGCCATGAAACCTGTGTGGCAGAACTGAGCTTAGTCAGTAAGAAAACCTTAGAGTTAGGGATGCTTACAATTAACTTTGCCACATTGTCAAAAATCAAATACATACATTTTGTCATGTCAACCTGGTAATCAAGTGGCACAAAAATACATGATGGCAGAGCTCTAGACAGTCTGTCCATAGCTATCCATGGCCCTGCTATTCTTGGTAGGGCAGAAATTTGAAAGCTTTATCTGATTCCAGAGAAATAACTGCTGGGTCAGAGGAAAGATTTTTGTACAAATACTTTTTGGGTGCTAGATACTGGACTGGCTTCTTAGGCACATGACACCGAGATTCAGGTGCCAGAGAAGTAAAAAGAAGTGCCTACAGAATCCATGTGCACTAAAATCATAATATTTTTCTGTGATTCTGAGATTTGTCTGCTCTTGAGTTAAACCACTGCATCATTTTGATGACTGAGTCTGAAGGCAAAAAAGAAAAAACAATAATTGATTACTTTTATGTAATATTGTGCACCTGTACATGGTTATCCTTTGAAATTGTACAGGTCTATGAAACTATATACATAGTCATCTTCTTTTAACAAGTACACACATTTTTGGAGCTTTTTTCCGCAGGCCTCAGCTGAAAAAGGGCCTTTTATGTCAGAGTCAGACTACCTGGTAATCAAATTCTAATAAAGTATCCTCTATCAGATCTGCTGACTACAGCAGCACTTCCCCCTCAGATGACATGGGGTAGTATAAATTTTCATAAGAAAAACAAGGAAAAGAGTAAACATCCCCTTTGGGGTACTTAAATGATCACAACAAAACTGGGAAAGGCTTTACAGCTAATAGGTTGCGACTTAAAAGTAGTGTTCCTTTAAGGACTGGCATCAAGAACACTTTGAGGATTTTCATTCCCTTATGACCCTTACATAAAAGCATGTAGTCTTGTACATCGGTTGTTTGTACAGTGCAAGGGAAGGCTGGATGCACGTATCCTTTTCCCACCATCTAAATTGCTATAGTGCTGTTTCTATACAAGACAGACAACTTCCCAGGATAGGGGAAAAGTACATGCATCTTTCTAAAAACTAATAGCTTTAGGGCCTGAAATTAATTTCCCTTTCATTTTTAAGCAGTAGTCAATTAAGAGTCCTAAAGGTAAGAATCAAACGTAAGAACTGGAAGAGTGGCTGTTTTGAGTCAGATGCCCACGTGAATTACTAGCACATGTAAATTACCTTCTCATTCTACAATTATGCACTGGATCTGAAGAGATCATGTCAAATTTAAAGGCAAAAAAGGCTGAATCCGGAGATACTGCTTCATCCAACTCTAGGGGACTTTATTAGAAAGCAGAAGATTAACCATGAGACAGCCACGAATTTGTTTCATAAAATTATTTTAAATCCATCCTGCTGACATCTGTAACACAAAATAAAACACACAGATTACTTAACAGTAACCTAAAATTAGCAGCATATCATCTAGAACAATCTAAATTATGTATTCAAGCAAATGGAAGAGAGAACAAAAAACTTCAAATAAGATCTGAATGCATGTCAAAGTACAGCTGTGTAAAATCTTACCATAACAGTAGATGTCCTTCTCTTCACTACTGCAGTATTCGTTATAATAGGGATTCCCAGCCTAGGGCAGCGGACGTCCGGCCTCTAAGTTATAATGGGTAACGCCATATGTGACACACATGCTCCCAGCGCACGGCATAGGGCAGAAATGTGCCGTCCGGAAGTACCATCCTCATAACTGAAAATCCCTAGTAGGAATGATGGCCTAAGGATATTATCAGGTAACAGGCACATCCAGAAGGAAAAATGACCAGGTGGAGGAGGGAGGGAGTGAATACTGCAACAGTAAAGAGAAGGACATCTACGGTTATAGCAACATTTTATGCAACTACACTATGTTCTTCCATATCACTGTTGCAGTATTCTTTACAATAGAGAGAGTACAATATCTCAGGAATATGACTGGGAGGAAGGGCCCGAAGAGCCATCTAGGAAGCCATGGAGAATGGTCCTGGCAAAACTAGCTCTTGCTCTAGAAATTAAATCCAACTTATAGTGCTTGGTAAAGGTATGCAGAGAAGTCCAGGTAGCTGCCTCAAGAATAGAATTAGTATCCCAATCCTTAAAAAAAGCACCAGAGGAAGCCATAGCCCTGGTAGAATGAGCCTTTACAGAAGAGAGAAGGCTCTTCCCATGAAAAGAATGACAAAAAGAAATGGCTTTGGAAACAAACCAAAAAACTTAAGATGAAAAGAAACAAAAAGGTGTTCAGATTTACAAAAAAAACTTTAGATTTATCCAAATAATATCAGAGTTGTCTACACAAATGCAGGGTGTGTGAAACCTTCTCACCAGCAGAATGTGGAGAAGGGAAAAGTGGGCAAATGAACAGATTGATTAAGAGATAACTCATTAACTACCTTGGGCATAAAAGAAGGATTAGTACTAAGGGATATCCTGCCCTTATGAAAAACTAAAAAGGGAGGAACAGTTCAGTTATAAGGGCTTACAGATGCCTATTTGGCAGAAGTAAAAGAACAGTCTTTCAAGAACAATGTTGTAAGGAAGCTGAAGCAGCAGGCTCAAAAGAAGCATGTGTCACATTTTCTAAAACAAAATTAAGATCCCATGAAGGAAGAAAGGATAGGCTTCCTGGAGGCCTAATGTGAAGGACACCTTTAAGAAACTATTTGGCCTCAAAATCTAGAGGCCAAAGGGGGAGTCAAAGGCAAACTAGCAGAAACATCTGACAGGTGGGCCTTCACAGAAGTATGCCAACTAAGCACTGAGCAATTCACACAAATAAGAGAGAACCAAAGGAACATCCACAGTAAGTGGATCCATGTTACAAGAAAGACACCGAACAGAACATTTCTTCCACTTGGACAAATACGATTTCCTAGTAGTGGGTTTTCTGGCCTCCTGCAGGACCTGAAGCTCATCCACAGAAGAAGGTGTCTGAAGGTAATCAAAACCCGATCACACACAATGCCAGCTGAACAGTGCACAGGTGAGGATGGATGAGAGCCCCCTTGTCTTGTCTGAGTAGGTCCACCCTGTTAAGTAACTTCTGCATTTAGCAAAGGGCAATCACCACAAGAGGGAACTAATGCTATCTGGGCCAAAGGGAGTCACTACCAAGATTTTGTGAGCATCCTGTTTTACCTTGAACAGGACCTTTGAGAGGAAAGGTAGGGAAGGCATAAAGAAACATCCCCTTAGAAAAAAAGGAGAGGGTACCCACCTTACAGGTCAGAGGACATGGGACTCTGGGGCAAAAGACAGGAAGTTGTCTGTTCAGAGGGGAGGCAAATAAATCTACTTGAGAAGTACCCCACTGGTGGACATTGTCCAGAAACCCATCTCTGTGAAGCATCCACTCATGGGATTGTGTTATGGACCTGCTCAGAGAATATGCCACTATATTCTGATCAGAAGGAATGTAAATTGCCTAAACCATCACCTGACACTGGATATCTAGATCCCAAACTGAAGAGCTAATCTGCACAGGAAATAAGACCTTGTCCCCCCTTGCTTGTTGATATACCACATCACTCTGGTACTGTCTGTGAAAATTTTGAGGGGCCTTGGAAGGAAAAGAGAAAGAAAAGCTTGAAAACCAAAAAGAGCTCTCATTTCTGACACTGATGTGGTCTTTCTTTTGTCAAAGAGATCAAAGGCCCTTCACTTACAGAGGACCGAAGGAGATCCCCCCCATTCCATATCCAAGACATCTGTGAAGAGTTCCTTAGAGGGGATTGGAGGTTGAAAAGGAAGCCATGGGTTGAAGGACAAAGTACAGTTTTGTACCTAGCATAAATGTAGATGTTTGAGTGCTAATACAGCTGCAGTCATAAGATGGGTTCTCCTGCCGTCAGGCGGGTCCCCGGTCGGCCAAATTCCAAAGTCTAGGTCCGGCGTCGGTTGTTTTCGCTTCTTCCCTGACGTCAGTGCGACAGGGGTATAAAAGAACCAGCAGACGCCATTTTCTTCAGTTTTTCTTGCCCCAGATGTCAGGTGCCCCCAGAAGGAAGGCAATACATAAATTTGTGTAATAAAGCAAGGTCATATAATCAAAATACAGTAGTGCAAGCAAATACACCATAAATGAATACCCCAATCAGGTTGTATGAGGAGGTGTTAGCCAATAGGCCTGTCCCAAGAGGGGAAGGAGGGAGGGAAACCTGGACTGCAGCTATATTAGCACTTGAACATCTACATTTATGGTAGGTACAAAACTGTACTATGTTCATCGTGCATACAGCTGTAGTCATAACAGATGGGTAGAATCCCAAAGCTAAGAAAGGGGTGGTAAGCACTAGGTGGAACTAGGAGGAGCCAGGATGCCCTGCAAGACTGCAGTGGCAAAGCCTGCTCTAGATTTAGAGTATAATGGAAGGTGGTAGTGCTTGGAGAAGGTATGCACAGAACTCCAAGTGGCTGCTTCCAAAATAGCTTTGGTAGGAACTCCTCTGAGGAAAGCTGCAGAGGTAGCTGTGGCCCTTGTGGAGTGAGATCTGATGCCTGTAGGTACAGTTTTGCCATGAAAAGAATAACAAAAGTGTATGCAGTGGGCTATCCATTTTGAGATTGTCTGTTTGGAAATTGGCTTCCCTTGAGCTCCTATAGCATCGGACACAAAGAGCTGTTCTGATTTTCTGAAAGGCTTTGTTCTGTCTAAATAATAACGCAGTTGTCTGTGGATGTCCAAGGAATGTAGCAATCTCTCCCATTTGTTTTGAGGATTAGGATAAAAGGTAGGTAAGTGTATAGCCTGATTCAAAGCTACCCTGGATACCACTTTTGGCATAAAGGACGGGTTGGTTCGTAAGGAAACTCTGTCCTGATGGAAGATGATAAAAGGCTGCACAGCCATGAGGGCTTGTAGTTCCGATACCCTACGAGCTGAGGTAATAGCCAGAAGGAAAGCTGTTTTCCAGGACAAATATTGCAAATCTGTTGAGGCAGCTGGCTCAAAAGGAGGCAAGGTCAGCTTTTTTAGAATGACATTGAGATCCCAAGCAGGTATTGGTTGTTTCCTTGGGGGTTTTATATTCTTAGCCCCTCTGAGGAACTGTCTTAAGAGGGGATGAGAGAATAAAGGTGGATCAGTGTTGTATTCTGCAGAAATGGCTGAGGCATGAATTTTGATGGAGGAGAATGAAAGTCCACTGCTTAACAGCTCAGCTAGATACTGTAATATTTGAGGTAAATTCAGTTTTCCAGGATTCTGGCCCTTTTTCTCATTCCAGGCACAAAACCGTTTCCATTTTGCGGAGTAAGCTTTTCTAGTAGATGGCCTTCTGGCCTCCAAAATGACATCCTGTACCTCCTTGGAGAGTAGGGTCTGTTGTGATGTTAGGGAATCTTCCATGCGGCCAGATTGAGTGTTTTCAGCTGACTTTGAAGAGTTTTGAAGCTGTGCTGAGTCAGAAGAAGAGGCATTAGAGGCAGGGTCCATGGTGGGGAATGCGTCAGGCTCCTCAGGAGTGGTTACCAGTGTTGTCTTGGCCAGTCTGGAGCAATGAGAATCATCTTTGGTCTGTCTGCTCTGGTTTTTAATAGAACTTTGGGCAGCAGAGGAAGAGGTGGGAAGGCATAAACTGTCATTGTTGTCCAACTGAAAGAGAGAGCGTCCACTCTCCAGGCCTTTGGATGAAAAATCCTTGAGCAGAATTTTGTCAATTGGTGATTTTTGTGGGAGGCAAAGAGATCTATGTCTGGCCTTCCCCATGCTTGAATTATCTCTGTAAAAACTTGAGGATGCAACTTCCATTCGTGTGGATCTGTCATATTTCTGCTTAGGTTGTCTGCCAGCGTGTTTTCCTTGCCTGGCAAGTACTGTGCTTGAAGTTCGATTTGTAAGTCCAGAGCCATGTTCCAAAGTGACATGGCCAGCCTGCATAGGGGTATGAATGGGTTCCTCCCTGTTTGTTTATGTACCACATTACTGTGGTGTTGTCTGTCCTTATCAATAGTTGACCTGGATGCAGAAGGTCTTTGAAAGCTATAATAGCATTTATTACTGCTAGTATTTCCTTTTGATTGATGTGAAGGTGCTTTTCTTTTTGGGACCATTTGCCCTGAATGCACCGATCTGTCATGTGCGCCCCCCAGGCGTAGTCCGAGGCGTCTGTTGTGATGACTTGATCTGCTTGAGGCTTGCTGAATGGGAGACCTGTGTTTGTTTGGCATGCTTGAGCCCACCACAGAAATTTCTTTTGAAGACATGGAATTAGTGGTATTATTGTTTCCAAACTGTGGCTGTGTTGAGACCATAGATTTTTCAAGTACCATTGAAGTTAACTCATATGCAGCTTTGCACATGGGATTAGTAGGATGCAAGATGCCATGAATCCCAGAGCCTGCAGGATTTTCCTTGCAGTCAGCCTGGTGAAATTTGCTAGTGCTCTGAAGTATTGAGTTAGTTGCCCCTGCTTCTCTGGTGTGAGGTAGGCCATCTTGGTGTTTGTGTCCAAGTTGGCACCCAGGCAAATTATTTTCCGAGAGGATATTAGCCTTGATTTCTTTTTGTTGACTGTGTATCCCAGAGAATTCAACAACATTATTACATAAGCCAGATGTTTCAGAAGTATGTGCTTGCTGTCCGCTTGGATCAGGCAGTCGTCCAAATAGGGGTATATTTGTATCCCTTGAAGTCTGCAGTAGGCAATTACTGATGCCAGGCATTTCGTGAATACTCTGGGCAGTAGATAAGCCAAAGGGCAATGCAGAGAATTGATAATGGGTTGAACCTGCAAGAAATCTGAGGTATCTTCTGCAATTTCGTCTGATTGGGACATGCAGGTATGCCTCCTTGAGGTCCAATGTTACCAGCCAAGACTCCTTGCCCAGCATGGGAAGAAGCTGCTGTAAAGTGAGCATCTTGAATTTTGGTATGAGTAAAAATGTGTTTAGGATGGATAGGTCCAAAATAGGTCTCCAATCTTTTCCCTTCCTTGGTACCTGGAATAGTCTGGAATAAAAACCTTGACCTTGTTCGTGAGTAGGTACCTCTTGAATAGCTTTCATGTCCATGAGATCTGAAATTTGTCTTTGTGCCTCTGCCCTTTGATTGTGTGGCAGGTTTGGCATGCCTCTCATTTTTGGAAGGGTGTGAAAATGGAATCTGTAGCCTCTGTTTATAATGTCCGGGATCCATTTTTCTTTTGTGACAATATGCCAATTTTTTGAAAATAATGCCAGCTTTCCGCCTAAAGGTGCTGCCATTTGAGCCTTGCTTGGCATGCAAAGGGGAAAGTCATTGGGCTTGCTTTCTGAATGGCTGCGAACTATCCTCACCACCTCTTTGTGTAGGAGCTTGCCATTGTCTGCCTCTAAACGATCCTTGGGATTGCCCTCTGCCCCTCGGGCGCCTGTATCTACCTCTTTGGGGTCTGTCCGTCGCTGGAAAGGACCAATTTTTGGAAGGCCAATTTCTACTGAAACGTGGGGGTTGTACCTGTAGAAAATCTTTCACTGTTTGCATTGATTTAGCCTTTTCCTCCATTTTCTTTAATACCTCCTCAGCATTAGCACCAAATAATACATCCTTTTGTAGAGGGGCATCTAGTAATTTAGCTTTGACATGATCTGGTAAGGTTTGTTCCTTGAGCCAGGCATGTCTACGTATGACTGATCCTGTAACAGCAGCTCTACATGAGGCCTCTAGAGCATAAAAACCACATTGCAAGGTATGTTTACCCACTTGTTCTGCACTATGCATCAAATCCTGCAACTCCTTCAAGTCTGGTTGTTCAGGTTGTGACATTTTACTTCTCAATTGTGATAACAGAAACTGTTGGTAATTTAGCATATGGAACTGGCAGTTTAATGCCCTCATGGTTAAGGTGGCCGAGGTATATACCTTTTTCCCCCACCTTTCTAAGGATCTGGAATCTCTCTCGGAAGGTAATGGATTTTTAGCAGTGGAGGCCTTAATTCCCTTGGGGCCCTGTGAAATAGTTTCTGGGTCAGCCGCATGGCTTTTGTATAGAAATTGGTGCGAGTCAGGAACCCGGTAGTACCTGTCGGGCTTGACTGGGGCTGGAGGTAAAGAATCCGGGTTAAGGCAGGCCTCCGAGTACACATCATCTAGTATGTCCAAGACAGGAGGTATAGCCAGAGGCCTGTGCTGAGGTAGCAAGAGAAAATCCCCAAGCCTTTTCTTGGAATCTTAAGTACTCTTAAGGTATGCAAGGTTTCCCCAAATGAGTAATCCCCTGGGGGAGATACAGAGGGAATGGACTCCTCTGCATCAGAATCTTCAAAAGGGGAGTAAGAAAGTTCCTGTTCATCAGAGTGCTCTGATATAATGGAGGCCTGATCAGAGGAGGGGGATTCTTCCTCCACTCTGGGCCTTTTGTCCGGGGGGGGGGGGTTGAGAACCCCTGATGAGAGTAATTAAATCCTCAGCCATTTTAAGCATCTGTTTTTTAGGCATGGGGCCTGGAGATGGGCCCTGTGTAGCTCGTCTTTTAGAATGCATGGCTGCTTTAGACTTAGTGAAAGCCTTGATGGAAAAAGAAGAGGAAGGTCTGAAGACACCTTGAGAGGAGGCAGACCTGTCTACATTTTGAGATTCACCACCAAGAGTGGCTTCGGTATCTGTAGTCGGGGTGTGGGCCGAGGAGCCTGCGACCTCGGGCACAGAAGACACCGCCAATGAAGTGTGGTCGATAGTCAGGGGCTGCGTAGGTGCCTCGCTGAGAACCGGACCACCTGAAGTCGGCTTTGGCGTGGTGTCGGTAGAGGCTGCGGACCTCGTGTGTCGGTCCTTATCTTTGCGCTTTTTAGACAAAACTGGAGTCGGAGTATCCGGCGACATAATGTAGTTAAATTTTTTGCCAAAATAATGCTGGGCGAACTCCGCCCAACGCTTAATGGTGCGTTTGTTGAATGTAGCACAAAAACGACAGACCGAGACGTCGTGGTCTGGGCCTAAACAAGGAATACAGAGGGAATGAAAATCCTTATGCGGTATTTGCTTCCCACATGAAATACAATTATTAACTTTGTCTGACATTGGTCTGAGGCAAGAAAAGTTTCCCCAATGGGGTACTTAGCTTTCAAGAAGACTTCGGTTGCAAAATGTTTGTAATTTCAGGAGCTGGCCGACCGGCACTTGCGAACTGCTTCTGCTTCGGGCACCGCGCGACAAGAAAGACTGAAGAAAATGGCATCGGCTGGTTCTTTTATACCCCTGTCACACTGACGTCAGGGAAGAAGCGAAGACAACCGATGCCGGACCTAGACTTTGGAATTCGGCCGACCGGGGACCTGCCTGACGGCAGGAGAACCCATCTGTTATGACTGCAGCTGTATGCATGATGAACATCTGACGGATCCACCGCTGAAGTTCTAGTTGGAGGCATGGAAGAAGGGCTAGAAAATCTAGAGGATGAAAATGCTGAAGCCAAACTGATTTTAGAAACCACTACAGCTTTCTCATATAGAGCTTGGCCAGAGGAAGCATAAGAATGATGGACACCATGTAATCCAGAGCCATCAGAAATTCCCTAGCTGTAACAGAAGCCAGAGGAAGAAGGGATTGAAAAAAGCAATAAGAGTTAAAGCCTTAGGAGGAGGCAAGGATGCCAGCATTGGAACAGTCTGGAGCCTGCACCCCAAAAAAAAAACATGACATGATCCTGATAAGGAGTCTGGAATGATTTTTTGAAAATTTATAGTAAACCCTGGTTTTGCAGCACAGAAATAGCAAAGTGTAGATGCTGAATAAGTCTCCGGAGAAGAGACCTGAATGAGCAGGTTATCCAGGTAAAGAAAGACCTGTAACCCTCTCAACCTGCAGAAAGCTATCACAGGAGAGAGGCATTTGGTGAAGACCCTTGGGGCAGTAGAGAGGCCAAAGGGCAAAGCAGAGAACTGAAAATGCCATGAAACAGAGAAAAGTAAAAACGTCCTGAAAAGAGGATGAATCAGAATGTGTGGATAAGCATATCCAGGGAAACTAGAAAAGCCCGAGGAAGTAGAAGAGGAAAAGTACAGTTTTGTACCTACCATAAATGTAGATGTCCGATAGGAATGCATCTGCAGTCCTTACAAATGGGGTTGTCCTGTCGTCAGGCAGCCCTTCGGTCGGCCGGATTCCAAAGTCTGGGTCTGGCCTCGGCTGGTGTCGCACTTCACCCGACGTCATAGCTGCAGTTATTCGGGTATAAAGGCATCAGCCGACGCTATTTTCCTCAGTGTTTCTTGCCCCAGATGCCAGGTGCCCTCTAGGAAGGCTAAATTTGGATAAATGCAAATGATTCCAAATAGTAGAGAGCAAACAAAATGTAGGCATGTATGTACATATATACAAACAAATATACCATAATAGATTCCCCCAGCTAGCTACAAGATGGGCAAATACCCTAGGAGTACCACAGAGGGGAAGGAGGGTGGGTAATCCTGACTGCAGATGCATTCCTATCAGACATCTACATTTATGGTAGGTACAAAACTGTACTATGTCCTTCAAGGATGCATCTGCAGTCCTTACAAATGGGTAGAATACCATAGCCAAACTGGGGGAGGAGGAGAAATAAAATTAAGGTGTAGTTAAGATCCCTTGCAAAACAGCAGTGGCAAAACCTGCTCGGGATCTAGAGTAAAGAGGTAAATTATAATGCTTGGCAAATGTATGCACGGAGCTCCAAGTAGCAGCCTCTAAAATGTCTTTGGTAGCCACTCCTCGTAGAAAAGCTGTGGTAGTGGCTGTAGCCCTTGTAGAGTGAGGCCTGATATTTTCTGGAGTTTTCTTTCCATGGCAGGAGTAGCAAAATCTAATGCAATTTCCTATCCACTTAGAGATTGTCTGTTTTGAAATTGCTTTTCCTTCCATTCCTGTTGCATATGCTACCAGTAGCTGGTCAGTTTTTCTATTGCCCTTGGTCCTGTCCAGGTAGTAGTGTAATTGTCTATGTACATCCAAGGTGTGCAACAGTCTTTCTCCCCTGTTCTGTGGATTGGGGAAGAATGTAGGTAGGTGGATAGCCTGATTTAAGGATACTCTGGAGACCACCTTAGGCATAAAAGTAGGATTTGTTCTCATGGACACTATCTTGATGGAAGATCAGGAAGGGCTGTACTGCCATTAATGCCTGTAGCTCAGATACCCTTCTTGCTGAAGTGATTGCCAGTAGGAAAGCAGTTTTCCATGATAAGTATTGTAATTCTGCTGTTGTTGCTGGTTCGAAAGGAGGGAGTGTCAATTTTTCTAGCACAAAGTTCAAGTCCCATGCTGGCAATGGTGGCTTTCTAGGTGGTTTTACATTTTTAATTCCTCTCAGAAACTGCCTGAGCAGAGGATGTGAGAAGACTGGAGGATCCAAGTCGTATTCTGCTGAAATAGCTGATGCATGAATCTTAATGGAAGAATAGGACAGGCCTTTGTGGAAGAGCTCTGCCAAGTATTCCAGGATGTTGGCTATGTTTACCAGTGACACATTTTGTCCTTTTGCAGTACTCCAAATGAGGTATTTTTTCCATTTTGCTGAATAATTTTTTCTTGTTGAGGGTTTGCGAGCCTCCAATATAATGTCGTTAACCCTTTGGGATAAATTTGGGTTAATTGGTCTTATGCAATGTTCCAGGCAGTCAGCTGCAGTGTTTTCAGGTTTGGATGCAGAGTGTTGTAGTTGTTCTGTGTTAACAGCAAGGGAACTAGGGGCAGGGGCCATATTTGTTCCAGAGACATGCTCCTCAGTAATGGGTACCAATGTTGTCTTGGCCAGTCTGGAGCTATCAGAATGATCCTTGGACAGTCCTCTTTGATCTTCAATAGCACCTTGTGCATCAAAGGAAGTGGTGGGAATGCATATGCTGTCAGGTTTTTCCAACTGAAAGATAGGGAGTCCACCTTCCAGGCAAGTGGATGGTACGTCCTTGTGCAGAATTTCTTTAGCTGGTGATTGAGTGGGGATGCAAATAAGTCTACTTCTGGGAGTCCCCATTTCCTCGTAATGGTTTTGAAGATGTCCGGATGCAGCATCCATTCGTGGACATCCGTGGTGGTTCTGCTTAGTATGTCTGCTAGAATGTTTTCTTTTCCTGGTACAAAAATTGCTTGTAACTGAATGTTGTAGCTCAGGGCCACATTCTAGAGGTCCATTGCCATCCGGCATAGAGGGTAAGAGTGTGTGCCTCCCTGTTTGTTATGTACCACATAACTGTGGTGTTGTCTGTCCTTATCAACAGTTGGCCTTGTTGAAGAAAAGGTCTGAATGTCTGAATTGCCAGTTTTACTGCCAGCATTTCCTTTTGATTTATGTGTAGGTGTAGCTGGTCTTGAGACCATAAACCTTGTATACACTTGTCCAGCATGTGGGCCCCCCAACCGAGGTCTGAGGCGTCCGTTGCGATGGTTTGGCTGGGTTGAGTGTTGTGGAAGGGCAGTCCTTTGTTTGATTGACAGGCCTGAGCCCACCATTGGAATTCTTGCTTCAGGCATGGAATTATTGGAATTTGGGTTTCTAGGCTGTGCTTGTGCTGAGACCATAAATTTCTTAGGTACCACTGTAACTTTCTCATATGCAGTCTGGCATGTGGAACCAATATTATGCAGGATGCCATGAAACCCAAGGCTTGCAGGACTTTTCTTGCTGTTAGATGGTTCTGCTTTGTTAATGCCAAGAAGTAGAGAGGTAGTTGCTCCTGTTTTTCTACTGTTAGGAATCCCATTTGTTTTGCTGTGTCCAGCTCTGCACCCAAAAAGGTTATCCTTTGGGATGGTATCAGCCTTGACTTTTTTATATTGACTGTATATCCCAGGGCTTGTAGTAGGGTAAATGACCCTTTTCAAGTCTTCTGCTAGCTTGTTTTTGTTGTCCGCTTGTATCAGGCAGTCGTCCAGGTAAGGGTAGATTTGGACTCCTTGAAGCCTGCAATGAGCAATTACTGATGCCAGGCATTTCGTGAACACTCTGGGCGCAGTAGATAAGCCAAAGGGCAATGCTGAGAATTGATAATGCTCTGATCCTGCAAGAAATCTGAGGTATCTTCTGCAATTTGGTCGTATGGGGACGTGCAGGTATGCCTCCTTGAGATCTAGAGTTACCAGCCAAGACTCATTGCCCAGCATGGGAAGAAGCTGCTGTAGGGTCAGCATTTTGAATTTTGGAACAATGAGGTATGTGTTTAAAGTGGACAGGTCGAGAATGGGTCTCCATTTGCTTTCTTTTCTTGGTACCAGGAAGAGTCTGGAGTAAAATCCCTGTCCTTGCTCCATAGATGGTACCTTTTCCACAGCTCTCATCCTTAATAATTGAGTTATTTGTGTTAGAGCTTCTGCCTTTTGATTTGGAGGTAGGTTTGGCATTCCTCTCTTCTCTGGTAGAGTATGGAAGTGAAACCTGTAACCTTGGTCTATTGTCTGCAAAAATCCACTTGTCTCTTGTGATGTAATGCCAGTTCACTGAAAATAAAGCTAGCTTCCCGCCTAAGGGTGCTTCTAGTTGTTCCCTGGTAGGCGGTGCCAGAGCCAAGTCACTGCGATTGTCCTGTAGTAGTGGTGGTGGCTGTGTCTGTACCTCGCTGGTTGTTACCCTGCCACTGGCGTCCCCTGTAGGCACCCCTGGATTGACTTCTGCCTCTTGAACGCCTATTTCTGCCTCTGTGAGCTCTGGAGGAGTCTGGAAAGGACCAATTCTTGGAGGGCCAATTCCTGCTAAACCTTGGAGGTTGGACCTGTAAAAAATCTTTCACTGTTTGGACAGATTTTGCCTTCTCTTCCATCTTCTTCAGCACCTGTTGTGCAGGAGAGCCAAACAAATTGATCTTGTCCATAGGAGCATCTAGTAGTTTTGATTTGACATGGTCTGGTAAGGCCTGCTCTTTTAACCATGCATGCCTTCTGATAACTGTGCCAGTCATGGCTGATCTAAAGGAAGCCTCCAGTGCATCATAGCCGCATTTTAAGGAATGGTTACTGACTTGCTGCATGTTATGTACCATTTCCTGAACAGCTTTTTTGTCTAATGATTCATCTGAGGACAGCTTTTTGGTTAACTGGTCTAGCATAAATTCTTGATACTGGATCATATGAAACTGACAGTTCAAGGCCCTAGCTGAAAGAGTAGCAGAAGTGTAAACTTTTTTACCCCATCTCTCTAAGGACCTGGATTCCCTTTCAGAGGGAGGGTTTTGCAGAGGTAGCTGCTACAGCCTTAGGTCCCTGGAAGATAGTCTCGGGATCTGCGAAAGGAGCCTTATACAAATGGTAATGCGTGTCCGGGACCCTGTAGTACCTATCGGGCTTAGCAGGGGCCGGAGGTAGAGAATCAAGAGCAGTACAAGCATCATTAAATGCATCATCTACAACAGAAAGGACTGGAGGTATGGCTAAAGGCCTATGCTGTGGTAAATGCAGAAAAGTTCTAAGCCTCTTTCTGGAGTCTGAAAAATCCTGACCCTGCCACTGAAATTGTTCCCTCATAGCATGCAAGGTTTCTCCAAAGGAAAATTCCTCAGGCGGAGAGGCAGAAGGAATGGACTCTTCAGCATCAGAGTCTTCATAAGGGGACTCCTATCTGAATCATCAGAGGAATAATCTGTAGAAACTGGCTCAGGGGGCTCTGCCCGAGGTCTCTTCTCTGGAGGAGGGTGAGAGGCCCTGTCTGGTTGAGGCTGGGATCCCCGGATTAAAGAAATGAGATCCTCTGCTAGACTAAGCATTTGGGAACTAGAGGTAGGCCTGTGAGAGGGGATCTTAACAGGCACAGATTTAGTTGCTTTAGCTGCTTTAGCCCTGGCAAAGGCCTTAATGGACATGGTTGCAGGTGGCCTAGCAGCTCCACGTGCAGGGGTTGAAATATCCAAGGGAATAGTGTCAGATAATTCCTGAGAAACTGCAAGAGCAGGTGTGATTTCAGAAGCCGATTCCACCAGGTTGGAAGAGGCCTCGGAAGGAGGTAAGTTTTCGGCTGGAGGAAGAACCGCTTGCTCGGTTTCAGCCGAAACAGAGACACTCGTGGTTGGCTTTACCGCGGTTTCAGCCGAAACCGCGGACCGCGAGAGTCGGTCCTTTTCCTTGCGCTTTTTAGATATTTGCGTAGTCGGAGGATCCGACGGCATAATGTAAGCAAAATCGGAGCCGAAAAACTCCTCAGCAAATTCTGACCGACGTCTAAGCGTCCGCCGGTTAAAAGAAGCACAGGCTAGACAAGCTGCTACGTCGTGGTCTGGGCCTAAACAAGGTAAGCAGTAAGAGTGGAAATCTTTATGAGGTATTTGTTTCCCACAAGTTAAACAGTTATTCACTTTTTCTGACATCGGCTGAGGCAAGAAAGAGTCCCCAACGGGGTACTTAGCTTTTTAGAAGTCTTCGGTAGTAGTAGAAGTATTCGGTAGTAGTAATCTCTGGTTCTGACCGACCGGCACTTGCGAACAGCTTCTGCTTCGGGCGCCACGCGGCAAGAAAGACTGAGGAAAATGGCGTCGGCTGATGCCTTTATACCCAAATAACTGCAGCTATGACATCGGGTGAAGAGCGACACCAGCCGAGGCCAGACCCAGACTTTGGAATCCGGCCGACCGAAGGGCTGCCTGACGACAGGACAACCCCATTTGTAAGGACTGCAGATGCATCCTTGAAGGACATCAAGGTTTGAAGGGATAGCATCTGAAAGGAAGGGACCTTCAAAAAGATATTTAGCTGATTAAGGTCCAGAACGGGTCTCTCCATGTGCCTTCTTTCCTGGGGACCAAGAGCATTCTGGATAAAAATCTTTCCCCCTCTGAGGAGTTGAAACTTCTTGAAATGTTCATTGAACCAACAGACCCTGAAGCATCTCTGGAAAAAATGGCAGCTGTTCCTGAGCATGCTGAGGGATGCCCAAAAAAGTGTGTGTGGGTATTTCCAAACCATGTAATAACCTTGGTGAATTGAACCCAGAAGTCTTGCGTGACCTTTAAAGGGACAGGGTAAGAAAGAGGAATGAGACTGAGAAGAACACAGCAAAAAAGTCAGACAAGCACCTGGTTTGTCAAGAAAAGGAGGTTTCTGAGTAGAAGGAATTTGGGTAGCCTTAGCTGGAGAAGACCTTCTACCACCCTTTTCATCTTTGGGAGGGAAGGCAAGGCAGTCTACGAAAAAAGGCAGGCATATTGGGATAATTCCTTTGAAATTTGGGAACAGGCAAAACAAAAACATGCTTCACATCCTGTAAGGCCTTACCCTTTTCTTGCAGGGACTTAAATCTGCAGTAGCACCAAACAAACACTTATTAAAACAGAGAAGCATCCATCAGTTTAGTCTCGATATCATCAGGAAAAGGTTGATGCCTGGGCCAGGAATACCTCCTCAAAACAGAACCAAAAGCAGCATCCCCTGATGAAGCATCAGCTGCATCACAGCTACATTTAATGGAATGGCGAGAAACTTGGGAAGATGCCACTAGCAAGAAAAGAGCAGAGGCCTTTCCCTCAGAATCAGGAAGATCTGAAATAGCCTGAACGGCAGGGGAGAGAAAGTACAGTTTTGTACCTACCACAAATGTAGATGTTCGAGTGTTCGCCCTGCTGCAGTCATCACACTTGGTTTATCCTCCCATCAGGCGGTCCCCGCAGTCAGCCTGAATTCCAAAGTCTTGGTCCAGCATCGGTTGCTGTCGCTTCTTCCCTGATGTCAGTGCGCCAGGGGTATATAAGAGGCATCCAACGTCATTTTCTCTTGCCCCAGATGTCAGGTGCCTCCAATAGGTAGGCAATATATATATATATATATATATATATATATAATATAGCTATATAAAAATAAAACAAAACCCTTAGGCACAAGCAAATACACCACAGAGGTAGTACAGGATAGAGTGGTAGAGATAAGTTCAGCTAGTACAGAGGGAATGGAGAGAGGGTAACCAGGTCTGCAGCAGGGTGAACACTCGAACATCTACATTTATGGTAGGTACAAAACTGTACTATGTTCATCTCGTTACCCTGCTGCAGTCATCACACGTGGGTTGAATCCCAAAGCTAAGGATGGGAGGTGGAGTCAAACAGGGTTAGAAGAAGCTAATAGGCCCTGCAAAACTGCAGTGGCAAAACCAGCTCTAGTCTTAGAGTATAGAGGTAAGTGATAGTGTTTGGTGAAAGTGTGCACTGAACTCCAAGTTGCAGCTTCCAGAATATCCTTGGTTGGCACTCCCCTGAGGAAGGCTGCTGATGTAGCTGTAGCCCTGGTGGAGTGGGACCTAATGTTAGCAGGTACTGGTTTCCCATGATGTGTGTAGCAGAAACGTATGAAATGCCCTACCCATTTAGAAATGGTCTGTTTTGAGATAGCTTTTCCTTGTGATCCTGTAGCATAGGCTACAAAGAGCTGGTCAGTTTTTCTGAAAGCCTTAGATTTATCCAAGTAGTAACATAATTGCCTGTGAATGTCCAAAGAGTGCAGTCTTTCTCCTTTGTTCTGGGGATTTGGGAAGAAGGTGGGCAAGTGAATGGTTTGGTTTAGGGCCACACTGGATACCACCTTTGGCATAAAGGAAGGATTAGTTTGTAGAGAGACTCTGTTTTGATGAAAAATGAGGAAAGGTTCCACTGCCATTAGTGCCTGTAGCTCTGAGACTCTTCTAGCTGAGGTTATTGCTAGTAGTAGGGCAGTTTTCCATGAAAGAAATTTTAAATCAGCTGAAAAAGCTGGTTCAAAGGGTGGCAGTGTAAGCTTTTCCAGAACAAAGTTGAGATCCCAAGTAGGTGTTGGAGCTCTCCTTGGCGGTCTTAAGTTCTTAGCCCCTCTGAGGTACTGTCGTAGGAGTGGATGTGAGAATAAAGGTGGATCCGTGCTGTAATGAGCTGAAATTGCTGAGGTGTGGATCTTAATAGATGAAAAGGAAAGTCCTTTGTGTAACATCTCAGTTAAATATTGTAGAATCTGAGGGATGTTTGGATCAAGGGGATTTAGGCCTTTAGCCTGGTTCCAGGCGCAAAATCTTTTCCATTTGTCTGAATAGGTTTTCCTGGTGCTGGGCCTCCTGGCCTCCAGAATGACATCCATAACAGCTTTGGATAAAGGTGTTGGCTGGTTGTTTAGGTAATTTGCCATGCAGCCAGGTTTAAAGTCTTGAGCAGGCTGTGTAGAATCCGATTGTCTCACTGGGTGAGCAGGTGAGGAATTTGTGGCAAAATACATGGTGGGCCGTGGGCCATGTTCCTTAAAATTGGATACCAATGCTGGCGTGGCCAGTCTGGTGCAACGAGCATCATTTGTGGCCTCTCTAATCTGACTTTTAGCAGTACCTTTGCTATTAGAGGCAGTGGAGGGAAGGCATACACTGTTAATGTTTTCCAACTGAATGAGAGGGTGTCCACTTTTCAAGCTAGTGGATGGAAGGTTCTTGCGCAAACTTTTTGAAGTTGGTGGTTGTGGGGGCTTGCAAACAGATCTATGTCCGGGCATCCCCATTTCCGAGCTATCATTGTAAATACTTGTGGATCTAATTTCCATTTGTGTGGATCCATGATGTTTCTGCTTAGGTCTGCCAATGTGCTTTTCTTTCCTGGCAGGAACTGAGCTTGTAATTGAACCTGGTAAGACAGTGCAGTGTTCCACAAGATCATTGCTTGTCTACATAGAGGGTAGGAATGTGTGCCCCCTTGCTTGTTTATGTACCACATTGCTGTGGTATTGTCCATCTTTATTATTAGTTGTCCTGGGTGTAGAAGGTCCTTGAAAGCTGTTAGGGCATTCTGTACTGCTAGCATTTCTTTTTGATTGATATGCAGATGCCTCTGATCTGTAGTCCATTTGCCCTGAATGCACTGCCCTGCCATGTGTGCTCCCCAGGCATAGTCCGATGCATCTGTTGTCATAGTTTGCCTGGCTGTGGGTAAGGTGAAAGGCTGACCCTTGTTGAGGTGACATGCCTGTGCCCACCATAGAAACTCCTGTTGAAGGCAGGGAATGAGTGGTATCATTGTTTCCAAGCTGTGGCTGTGCTGAGTCCATACACTTTTCAGGTACCATAGTATTTTCCTCATATACAGTTTTGCAAATGGTATTAGTAGTATGCAAGATGCCATGAATCCCAAGGCCTGCAGAATTTTTCTTGCAGGGAGTTGGGTCTTTGTTGCCATTATTTTGAAATATTGAATCAGCTGTCATTGCTTGTCTGGCGTGAGATAAGCCATCTGGGCCGTTGTATTCAAGCTGGCACCCAGGAATATTATGTTTTGTGAGGGCACTAGTTTTGATTTATTTTCGTTTACTGTGTACCCTAGGCAACTTAGAAGGTGTTTGACAAATGCCAGATGCTTTAAAAGAATGTCCTTGCTTTCTGCTTGACTAAGGCAGTCGTCCAGGTATGGGTATATTTGAATTCCTCTTTGTCTGCAGTATGCAATTACTGGTGCCAGGCATTTTGTGAAGACCCTGGGCACAGTAGATAAGCCAAAGGGCAGTGCAGAGAATTGATAATGCATTGAACCTGCAATGAAGCGGAGGTATCTTCTGCAATTTTGTCTGATAGGGACATGCAGGTATGCCTCCTTGAGGTCCAAGGTGACTAGCCAAGCATTCTTGCCCAGCATGGGAAGAAGCTGCTGTAATGTTAGCATCTTGAATTTTGGTACTTGCAGATAGGTGTTCAGAATTGAAAGATCCAGAATGGGTCTCCATGCTTTGTCCTTTCTTGGGACTAGGAAGAGTCTTGAGTAAAATCCTTGTACTTGCTCCTGTGTAGGTACCCGCTGAATGGCTCTCATGTCCATGAGAGCTGTAATTTGTTTTTGTGCCTCTGCCCATGGATTTGGTGGCAGGTTTGGCATTCCTTTGATCCTTGGTAAGGTATGAAAGTGGAATCTGTATCCTTGAGAGACAATGTTTAGAACCCATTTGTCTTTTGTGATGATGTGCCAGTTGTCTGCAAAAAGTGCTAGTTTTCCTCCCAAGAGAGTTGCCAGGAGAGATTTGCTTGGTAGTTTGAGGATAGAGTCATTGTGTTTGTCTTCTGCTAGCTTGGGGCCTGTCTTCTCCTCCTTTCTGGGTAGCAGAACCCCATTGGTGAGGTTTGTAAGGGCCCTGTGACTGACCTCTGCCCCTTGGGCGTCTGTATTTGCCCCTCTGTGATCTGTCTGAAGCTGGAAAGGACCAGTTTTTTGTTGGCCAATTTCTGCTGAAACGAGGGGGTTGTACCTGCAAAAAAATCCTTGACCTTTTGCATAGACTTTGCCTTATCCTCCATTTTCTTTAAAACCTATTCTGCTTTGACACCAAATAATACATCCTGCTGTAAAGGTGCATCCAATAATTTTGCTTTAACATGGTCAGGGAGGGTTTGTTCTTTTAACCAAGCATGTCTACATATGACCGCCAGTAACTGCTGCTCTGCAGGAAGCTTCCAATCAAATCTGCATTGTAAAGTATGTTTGCCCACCTGTTCAGCTGCATGCAACAGATCCTGCATTTCCTTGAATTCAGACTGTTCTGAATATGTGCTCATTTTTTGTTTTAACTGAAACATTAGGAATTGCTGATATTTCAACATGTGAAACTGGCAATTTAATGCTCTCATAGCCAGAGTTGCTAAGGTGTATATTTTCTTTCCCCATCTATCTAGGGCTCTGGAATCCCTTTCAGAGGGCACAGGATTTTTTCCCATAGAAGCTTTTGCTCCTTTAGGACCCTGGGAAATTGTTTCTGAGTCAGCTACAGAGCTTTTATAAAGGAATTTGTTTGAGTCAGGTACTCTGTAGTATCTGTCTGGTTTGGCTGGAGCAGGAGGTAGAGAGTCTGGATTTAAACTAGACTCCAAGTAAACATTGTCCACAATATCTAAAACAGGAGGGATAGCAAGAGGTCTGTGCTGGGGTAGTAAAAGGAACTCTCGGAGCCTTTTCTTAGAATCTGAGTAATCCTGGCCTTTCCAGTGGAAATGTTCCCTCAGGGGGAGATGCTGAGGTAATAGAGTCTTCAGCATCAGAGTCTTCATAAGGTGGAAAAGTGTAATCCTGATCCTCAGAAGAATCTGAGGAGAGTGAAATCTGGTCAGAGGATGCATAATCCTCCTCTTGTCTTGGTCTTTTATCAGGAGGGGGATGGGAACCCCTGATAAGGGTAATCAAATCTTCAGCCATCTTAAGCATCTGTTTCTTAGGCATGGGGCCTTGAACTGTAGACCGATGTACAGTTTTTCTTAGGTTTTAAAGGAGTTTTTGGCTTAGCATAAGATTTAATGGTGAGTGTAGTCGGTCTGAAGACACCTTCTGCAACCGAAGGTGTTTCCACTGCACCGGTGTCTACTTCTGCTCTGGTGTCAGTAGATGGCTGCGTCGGCCTAGTAGGCTCCGCTTGGGAATCCGCAGTTGTCTGGGGTTCCAGTTCTGCAGTCATCAGGGGCTGCGTAGGTGCCTCACTTAAAACTGAAGAACCGGCGACAGGCCCAGTTGAGGCCTCGGAGTCTGGATTGTTCCTAGGCTGCCTGTCCTTATCCTTGCGTTTTTTTTTATGTATGGCGGTCGTCGGCTGCTCCGACGGCATGATATAATTAAATTTCCTACCAAAGTAATGCCGTGCGAAGTCAAAACGGCATTTGATAGTTCGTTTATTAAACCTAATGCAAAACCGACAACCTGTGACATCGTGGTCTGGGCCTAGGCAAGGAATACAATAGGAATGGAAGTCCTTATGAGGTAATTTGCTTCCCACAAGAAATGCAATTGTTAACTTTTTCTGACATCGGACTGAGGCAAGAAAATGTTCCCCAACGGGGTACTTCGCTTTATTGAAGACTTCGGACTGAAATTCAAATCGAAAATCTCAGGTGTCGGCTGACCGGCACTTGTGAACTGCTTCTGCTTCGGGCACCGCGCGGCAAGAAAGACTGGAGAAAATGGTGTCGGATGCCTCTTATATAGCCCTGGCGCACTGACGTCAGGGAAATAGCGACAGCAACCGATGCCGGACCAAGACTTTGGAATTTGGGCCGACTGCGGGACCGCCTGATGGCAGGATAACCCAAGTGTGATGACTGCAGCAGGGTAACACGATGAACATCAGCCAAAACATAGCTGGTCATGTGCATCTGATAGTTCACAGCTCTGAAGGCCAGGGTAGCAGAAGTACACACTTTCTTAGCTAGCCTCTCTGTGGTTCTGCTGTCCTTGTCACAGGGAAGTCATTTTGCAGAAGGCAACAATTTGGAGGGTTTATCAGAGACAACTGATATTACAGAAGGGTCAGCTGAGGCACACTTATAAAGAAACTTGCAATCATCAGGCACTTTATAAAACCTTTTTTTTTTTTTGGAGCAGGGGGCTGGGAATCAAGAGCCTGAGAAGCAGTGGAAAATGCATCCAGCAAGGCAGCAAGAACAGGTGGAACAGCTTAGGAGACTCCATTTGCAGAAGGTCATAGTAGCTCTTCTGAACATCAGACACCTGAGCACAGTCTCATTTGAAAAACTCCATCATTCTAGAAACAGTGTCACCCAAATAAATCTCCTCAAAAGGAGAGTTAGGACTTCTTCCTCAGAACCATAATATAAAAGAGAAGGAATCTGAGAATAATAAGTCAGACATTTTTCAACAGAATCTGTATAATCTTCCCAGGAATCCTGCTCCCTAGGCCTCTTAAGAATGGAAGAAGACCAAGGATGAGCAGGAAAAGAAAACTCCCATGGAAGCTTTAGAGCCATAATGGCATTAAACAGGCCTTGAGTAAAGTTTTGCAATTCACTATGAGGATCTTTAGGAGCAGGAGAAAAGTGTTTAGTTTTCCGCTTCTTTTTGAGAGGGACATCAACCTTAAATACCTTAGGAGGCTTTGATCCAGAGGACATTCTATTGTTGTCAGAACTTCTTCCCTTACTAATATTCAAGGAACACCCCTAGGCCCTTCAGTAATTATCAGCCACTGTTCCCTCTACACATCCAGGGCAGACATCTGCAAGGCCTCCATGGACATATATAAAGTCTGATCCATGCTGACCGCCAAAGCAGTCGTGGCAGAGGAATCCAACAAGGAAACCAGATGATCCTCCAGGCTTTCACTAGCCTCAAGAGAGATGTCTGGTGAAAGCAGTACAGATGAACAATCTGACCAACCTTTCTTGGTCTTTTTCTTTGCATACGGCTGGCCCTCGGGCTGGGAAGATCCTTCCATAGCCAACAGTTTGAGTAATTGGTTTTCTAAATAAATAGCTAGGGAAGAAAGTCAACTATGCAATGTCTTAGGGACAAAAGCTTGGCAAATCGCACAAGATGTATGGTCATGGGAAGCACTGAAGCAAAACAAACAATGTTTGTGACTATCTTTATTGGGAATCTGTCTCCTGCACTGGAATTTCCCCTTTCTGGATGACATGAAACCAACAACTAGAAAAAAGGCAAAACAATGACAAGAAAATTAAAAAACAATGGGGCACTTATCTGAAAATGGTTTGTAACCAGCAGACGAACGAGCATTCAGACAGACGATTGAGGATGGCATTCAGACTGGTGGCAAAGAAGTTCTAAGGATGGTATGTCCAGATGTCACGTTTATGCCCTACGCCATGCATGGGGAGCATGTGTATAAATTACAGCATGCCCATTACAACCTAAAGGCTTTGGTATACTGGCCGGACATCGGGCTGCCCTAGGCAGAGAATTATTATTGTAAAGAATACTGCAACAGTGATACAGAAGATCATCAATCTGACTACTCTACAAATTCTAGTACTGAAGCAGGGGAGACACAAGCATATTTTCATTGCTTAAGTTCACTGCAAAAACACAGTTCTTCTTTTTGACTGCAACAAATTCTATGTAAACTGCTATTCTATTTCCAACACAAAACACACACATGGTTTACCCTGAACTGCTCAAGCTACACTTGCTTGATCTCAACTTGCTCAAAATTGTATTTAGCTTAAGTTGTTGTTAACTCACTAATTTACTGCAACAATTTGTAAAGGACTGAAGCTATCTTCTCTAGTGTTCAAGGTCAATGGATAGTGGGGAAAAGATTCACAGTTACATCACTCTTTTATGAATGATCACTCTATTAGTTGAAGTGACCTCGACTTGAGAATATTCAAGTTAAAGGGGTGTATATAAAGGGCATCCCCATTAAAAATGCACACTTTTTGCTGTATCACATTTCCACAAATTCATGATAAATTAGAGTACATAATGTTTAGTTGTTATACACTCTTTAATTATCAGGTTTAATGCCTGTGGGTGTGTATAATACTCAAGGAATCAGATCTAATACAATGTACCCACCCAAACGCACAGTGGCAAACCCATACACTGAACTTTGAAAAGTACAGTTGTGTACACTTACCATAAATGTAGATGTTAGAGTGTATTCACTGTTGCAGTCATTACATTTGGGTAATCTGCTGGCAGGTTACCCTCAGTCGGCCTGAATAACAAAGTCTTGGGTCCTGCATCGGTTGCTGTCTCCTCTTCCATGACATCAGGTGGACAGGGGTATAAAACATGCAGCTGATGCCATTTTATTCAGTTTTTCTTGCCCCATATGTCAGGTGCCCACCAAATGGGGGAGCAAAAATATATATATAAATAAACAGTAACTATATAGATGCACTTTTAGAAACAAACTTTACCTTCAACTAAAAGCAAATACACCACAAAGGCTTTTGAGAATAGTGAAGGAAAGGTATAGAAAGGGGGATGGCGGGTGGGTAACCCGGACTGCAACAGTGAATACACTCGAACATCTACATTTAGGTGTACACAACTGTACTATGTTCTTCAGGTTTCACTGTTGCAGTCATTACATTTGGGTAGAATCCCAAAGCTATGGATGGGAGGATGGAACTAAACAGCATTAGGAGTGGCTATAAGGCACTGCAGGACTGCAGTGGCAAAGCCTGCCCTGGATTTGGAAAAGAAAGGTAAATGATAATGCTTTGTGAAGGTATGAACAGAGCTACAAGTAGCAGCTTCTAGAATGTCTTTGGTTGGAACTCCCCTGAGAAAAGCTGTGAAGTAGAGGCAGCCCTGGTGGAATGTGATCTGATCCCCTTGGGCACAGGTCTACCATGGTGCAAATAGCAGAAACGAATGCAGTGGCTTATCCACTTAGAAATAGTCTGCTTTGATATAGCCTCCCCCTCTGACCCTGCAGCAAATGCTACCAGTCGTTGCTCAGATTTTCTTAGAGATTTGGTCCTGTTTAAGTAGAATCTTAGTTGTCTGTGTACATCCAATGAATGCAGAATCCGCTCCCCCTTGTTCTGCGGATTTGGGTAAAATGTTGGCAGATGAATGGTCTGGTTAAGAGCCACACTGGATACCACCTAAGGTATAAAAGAAGGATTGGTCCTGGGGGACACCCTGTCCGGGTAAACTATAATAAAAGGCTCCACTGCCATGAGAGCCTGTAGTTCTGAAACCCTTCTTGCTGAAGTGACTGCCAAGAGAAAAGCTGTTTTCTAAGATAGAAATTTTATATCCGCAGTAGCTGCTGGTTCAAAAGGAGGCAGAGTGAGTTTCTCCAGCACGAACATGAGGTCCCATGCAGGAGCTTGGAGATCTTCTGGGAGACCTTACATTTTTTGCACCTCTAAGATACTGTTTAAGCAGAGGATGAGAAAGGAGGGGAGGCTCTGTGTTGTAATGAGCTGAGATGGCAGTGGCATGGATTTTTATTAAAGAAAAAGATAGGCCCTTGTCAAGCATCTCAGTCAAATATTGTAAAATCTGAGGCATATTGGGCTTTGCTGTGTCTGTTCCTTGTGCTTGGCTCCAAGCACAGAATCTCTTCAATTTATCAGCATAAGATTTTCTAGTACTAGGCCTTCTGGCTTCCAAAATGACATCAATCACAGATTTACTGAGATGTTTGTTTGAATAATTAAATTATCAGCCATGCTGCAAGGTTCAGAGTTTGGAGCAGTGTGCGCATAATTTGATTGTCCTGCTGATACCGTAGATGAGGTATTTGAGGCAAGTATCAAGGGGGGAATTGAGACATGTTCCTTAGAAGTGGGTACCAGTGTTATCGAGGCCAGTCCGGAGCAACTAGGATCACTTTTGTTTTTTCCTGTCTGACGTTTAGTAAGACCTTGGAGAGAAGAGGCAGAGGGGGGAAGGCATAGACTGATAGGTTTTTCCAACTGAAGGATAGAGCATCCACTTTCCATGCTTTTTTGTGATGAATTTTTGTGCAGAATTTGTCCAGCTGATAATTTTGGGGAGAGGCAAATAGATCTATGTCTGGGTTCCCCCATTTCCATGCTAACATGCTGAAGATTTGTGGATCCAGTTTCCATTCATGTGGGTCCAAAAGATTTCTGCTTGGGTCGTCTGCCAGAGTATTTTGTTTTCCTGGCAGGAATTGAGCTTGAAGATGTATTTGGTAAGTCAAAGCCATGTTCCACAATGTCATGGCTAGTCTGCAAATGGGGTAGGAATGTGTACCCACCTGCTTGTTTATGTACCACATAACCGTGGTGTTGTCCGTCTTTATCAGTAGTTGTCCTGGATGAAGTAAGTCCTTGAAGGCTGTCAGTGCATTCTGAACAGCTAGCATCTCTTTCTGGTTGATATGCAGATGCATTTGTTTTGGGCTCCATTTGCCCTGAATGCATCTCCCTGCCAGGTGGGCCCCCCCAAGCATAGTCTGATGTGTCTGTAGTTAGGGTTTGGGTGGCAGGGGGTAGAGTGAAAGACAGTCCCTTATTTTGGTGACATGTCTCCGCCCACCAAAGAAACTCCTGTTGTAGGCAGGGAACGAAAGGTATCATTGTTTCCAGACTTTGACAATGTTGGCTCCATAAACTTTTTAGGTACCATTGACGTTTCCTCATATGCAGTCTTGCATATGGAATTAGTAGAGTACAGGATGCCATGAACTCCACCGCCTGCAGAATTTGTCTTGCAGATAACTGAGTTTTTGTTGCCATTTGTTTGAAGTATATTGTCAGTTGCCTTTGTTTGTCTGGCGTAAGGTAAGCCATCTGGGCAGTTGTATTCAAGCTTGCACCCAGGAATTAATTATTTGACAGGGTACCAGTTGGGATTTCTTTTCGTTTATTGTGTACCCCAGACATGTTAGAAGCCTTTTTACAAACGCCAGATGTTGAACAAGAGTGTCCTTGTCCTCTGCTTGAACGAGACAGTCATCCAGATAAGGATAAATTTGTATACCTCTGTCTGCAGAATGCAATTACTGGTGTCAGGCACTTTGTAAAGACCTTGGGTGCAGAAGATAAGCCAAAGGGCAGTGCAGAGAACTGGTAATGCAAAACACCTGCCTTGAAGCGGAGATATCTTCTGCATGATTCCTTTATTGGGATATGCAGGTATGCCAAGTCTAGAGTCACTAACCAAGCGTTTCTGCCCAGCATAGGCAGTAGCTGTTGTAAAGTCAGCATTTTGAATTTTAGAATGTCCAGGAACGTGTTCAAAATTGATAGATCCAGTATTGGATGCCAATAATTGTCTTTTCTGGGTACTAGGAATAGTCTTGAATAAAAACCTTGTCCTTTTTCCTTTTCTGGTACTGGTTGAATAGCCCTCATATCCATGAGTGACATAACATGTTTCTGAGCCTCTGCCCACTGATTTTGTGGCAGATCTGGCCATCCATTTGGAATTAGCAAAGTATGGAAATTAAATCTGTACCCCTGGGATACTATGTTCAATACCCACTTGTCCTGGGTAATTAACTGCTAATTTTTTGCATGAACCGTGGTGGCGCAGCGGTTAACGTTGTCGCCTCACAGCAAGAGGTTCTCCGGTTCGATTCTCGGCTGGGGTGCCTTCTGTGTGGAGTTTGCATGTTCTCCCTGTGTTCGCGTGGGTTTCCTCCGGGTACTCCGGTTTCCTCCCACATTCCAAAGACATGCATCTGGAGCATTTCTCCCCGGGCCTCTGCTGAAAACAGGCTCTGTGGAACCTAGTCGGACATTCCCGGTCAACAAATGTTAAATAAATAAAAATAAATAAACAAATAAATGAATGAATGAAGTGCTAGTTTCCCCCCAAGGGGGCTGCCAAAAGTTAAGTGCTTGGTGAGGAAAGTCATTGAGACTGCTTACTGTAGGGTTGTCCTTTGTTTCCTCTAGATTTGGTGGTGGAGGCACCCCATTGCTTTGACCTGAAGAAGCCTGTGATTGGTATCTGGAGCCTTTTGAGCACCTGGATTTGCCTTGTGTGGCTCTGCTGGACACAAGAAAGGGCCAGTGCCTACTAAACCTGGGTGGCTGCAATTGCAAGAAATCTTTTACAGTTTGCATAGATTTAGCTTTATCTTCCATTTTCTTTAAAACCTCTTCTGCCTTATTACCAAATAGAGTACCATGCTGCAAGGGAGCATCCAACAATTTAGCTTTAACATGATCAAGCAAATTTTGCTCCTTGAGCCAGGCATGCCTTCTAATCATAGATCCAGTAACTGCGGCCCTGCAAGAGGCCTCCAAGGAATCAAAACCACATTGCAAAGTATGCTTTCCAACTTGTTCTGCTGAATGCAATAATTCCTGTAACTCTATTTTCCACACAATCAGAAATCAACATCACTTTCTGTTTCAGTAAGCCCATAACATGCTGTTGATATTTAAGCATATGAAACTGGCAGTTTAAGGCTCTGATTGCCAAGGTAGCAGATGTATAAACCTTCTTTCCCCATCTATCCAGCGTCCTGGAATCCCTATCGGAGGGGGTAGGATTTTTGGCTGTAGAGGCCTTTACACCCTTGGGACCCTGAGGAATAGTCTCTGGATCAGCAGCAGGATTTTTAAATAGAAATTTGTGGGAGTCAGGAACCCTGTAATATCTGTCTGGCCTACTAAGAGCCAGAGGTAGGGAATCATGAGCCATGCTCGATTGCGAAAACACATCATCCACAATGTCTAGTACAGGGGGTATAGCCAAAGGCCTATGCTGAGGAAGAAGGAAATTCCTAAGCCTCTTTGATTCAGAAAAGTCCTGACTCTCCCAGTGAAAATGTTCCCTTAAAGTATGCAAAGTTTCTCCAAAAGAGTAATCCTCAGGAGGAGATGCAGATGGGATGGATTCCTCTGCATCAGAATCCTCATAGGGTGGAATAGAAAATTCCTGATCAGAAGAGGAATCAGAAGAAATGGAAACCTGATCTGAAGATTCATAATCAGTGCCTTGCCTAGGCCTCTTAGCAGGGGGGAGTTGGGTACCCCTGATCAAGGTAATTAGGTCCTCAGCCATTTTGATCATCTGTTTTTTTGGCATAGGGGTCTGAGCATGTGGTTCATGCATCAGTTTTGTACGCATAGAAGATGTTTTTGACCTTGTTTTTGAGGCTGGCATTGGTTTTATATAAAAATGTTGAGGCCTGAAAATACCATCAGAAGCCGGTGCCTGTTCAGTGGCTCCAGACCCATCCAAGGGGGAGACATCCGCAGGTTCAATACTCTGAAAATCTCGTGGCATACCGGACTCTGAATGGGTCTCGGTAGAGGCCTGCGACCCAAAAGTAGCTGGTATCAGGGGCTGCGAAAGCGCCTCACTGAGTACCAGCGAAGAGGTGAATGGCTTAGGAGAAGCTTCATCTTCGGTTTTGGACCTCAACGGTCTGTGTCTGTCTATTTCTTTGCATTTTTTGTGAACTCCGGTGGTCAGATTGCTAACAGACAACATTTCAGGATAATTAAATCTTGATCCAAAATATTTAGAAGCAAAACTATACTGACGCTTAATAGTGCGTTGGTTAAATCTAGCACAAAACCGACAGCAAGGCACGTTATGATCTGGGCCTAGGCAAGGAATACAGTACAAATGAAAATTCTTATGAGGCATTTGCTTCCCAAAAGTAATGCAATTATTAACTTTTACTGACATTGGTAAGGAGCAAGAAAAAGTTTCCCCAACGGGGTACTTCGCTTTAGTTTGAAGACTTCGGTTCTGAAACTCTAATGTGAAAATTTCAGGAATCGGCCGACCGTCACTTGCGAACTGCTTCTGCTTTGGGCACCACGCAGCAAGAAAGACTGGATAGAATGGTGTCGGCTGCATGTTTTATACCCCTGACGACCTGACGTCATGGAAGAGGAGACAGCAACTGATGCAAGACCCAAGACTTTGTTATTCAGGCCGACTGAGGGCAACCTGCCAGCAGATTACCCAAACGTAATGACTGCAACAGTGAAACACGAAGAACATCCATACATCATCTCTCATCATCTTCCCAATTAAGTAAAAATTGGCCTCTGGTCAAAACAAAGTTGGTGAACTTGAGTTATCAGCAACAAACATTAATGTGTACAAATGCAGACATCATGTACAAATAACACAGAATATGGTTCACTTTAATTTTAATTACCTTTCCAGTGACAAATAATAAAGGAAAACAAGGTTTGATTTTCACATAAGCAGTAAACAAAGTAAAATCAGGATCCTTTTGGTGTAATATCACATTCCTCGAACAGGCTGTACAATGGTTATCAATGCACAGCACCAGAAACAGCATTAATGGATCAAAGCTCAGTTCAGTCTACCTAAAAGAAGGGCCTTTATGCAAGAAATAGATTTTCATATTCAAAAAGAAAATATCAAAAAGGCCCACCAAAAAATATGGAAAACAAACGAAAAATAAAAATGTGAAAGTTGTAAACAACTCAAGACAATGCAGTATTTGGTATACAAACTGGCTCCAATCTTCAGACAGAAACAATGTAAATAACGCATTGCTGTAAAAAAGTGACAATTTTGGGCCCTAGTTGGTCAATGACCAGCAGCAAATGAAAACTATAGTCCTTAAAAGTGTTCACCATTTACAGGCGAAGATGACATTCCCTCTCCTCCCTCCACATCCATGAGCCTAAAAAGGTCTACATGAATGATTTGGAACTGGAAGATGCAGTGCCATGACTAAAGTTGATGGAAGAGGGAAAGCAGAGTCTACTTAAACACAGACATGTCCAGCATACGACTGTGAAATGGATGTGCAATTAAAACAGGATGACATCTTTCAATGTATGAAGTCTATATTAGAAAAACACCTTTGCACAAGCCATTCCATACTGCATTGGATATTAATCCCTCTCTTAGAAAAGATGGATAGTACATTTAGTCCACAGGGAAAACACAAAAAAGGGATTCAACATCTGTAAAGGAACCAGTGACAGCTCCTGGCATTAATGTTCAGCTGAAACAAACACCTTCAACACAAGGTTATAATTCAGTGTTCAGCCCAAAGCAGCACACAGAACTATTAACAATGTTTTGAAAAGGGGGGGGGGGGGTACCAAAATGCTTTCTTTCTAGCAAATGCTAGCACTTACTGAAATGCTGCTGCAATCCAATCCATAACATAATATAATATGTCAACAGTGTGGTGTGGTAGTAAAGACCTTGAACACTCTCATGCATGATATTGCAGAGAGTAAAAAGTACAGTTTTGTACCTACCATAAATGTAGATGTTCGAGTGCTCATACAGCTGCAGTCATTACAGATGGGTTATCCTGCCGTCAGGCGGGTCCTCGGTCGGCCGAATTCCAAAGTCTAGGTCTGGCATCGGTTGCCGTCGTTTCTTCCCTGACGTCAGTACGGCAGGGGTATAAAAGAGGCAGCCACCGCCATCTTCTTCAGTTTTTCTTGCCCCAGATGTCAGGTGCCCCCCGAAGGAAGGCAAAACATAAATTTATGTAATCATGCAATATAGAATAACCAAAAAACATTAGTTGCAAGCAAATACACCATAAAATAATACCCCAAATAGGTTGTATGAGAAAGTGGTTGTCATAAGGCCTGTCCTAAGAGGGGACGGAGGGGGGGAAACCTGGATTGCAGCTGTATGAGCACTCGAACATCTACATTTATGGTAGGTACAAAACTATACTATGTTCATCGTGCATACAGCTGCAGTCATTACAGATGGGAAGAATCCCAAAGCTAAGTAGGGGTGGCAGGCACTAAGTGGAACTAGGAGGAGCGAGGATGCCCTGCAAGACTGCTGTGGCAAATCCCGCTCTAGATTTAGAGTACAGTGGAAGGTGATAGTGCTTGGAGAAAGTGTGCACTGAACTCCAAGTGGCTGCTTCCAAAATGTCCTTGGTAGGGACCCCCCTGAGGAAAGCTGCAGAGGTAGCTGTGGCCCTGGTGGAGTGGGATCTAATGCATGTAGGCACAGTTTTTCCATGAAATGAGTAACAAAAGCATATGCAGTGGGCTATCCATTTTGAGATTGTCTGTTTGGAAATAGCCTTCCCTTGAGCACCTGTAGCATAGGACACAAAGAGTTGCTCGGATTTCCTGAATGGCTTTGTCCTGTCCAAATAATATCGAAGTTGTCTGTGAATGTCCAAGGAATGTAGTAGTCTTTCCCCTTTGTTTTGTGGATTAGGGTAAAAGGTAGGTAAGTGGATAGTCTGATTCAAAGCTACACTGGATACTTCCTTTGGCATAAAGGTAGGGTTGGTTCGTAAGGAAACTCTGTCCTGATGGAAAATGATGAAAGGTTGCACAGCCATGAGGACCTGTAGCTCTGAAACCCTGCGTGCTGAGGTGATAGCCAGAAGGAAGGCTGTTTTCCATGACAAATATTGCAGTTCTGTTGAAGAAGCTGGCTCGAAAGGAGGAAAGGTCAGCTTTTCCAATACGAAGTTGAGGTCCCAAGCAGGTACTGGTGGTTTCCTTGGGGGTTTTATATTCTTTGCCCCTCTGAGGAACTGCCTTAAGGGAGGATGAGAGAATAAAGGAGGATCTGTGTTGTATTGTGCAGAAATGGCTGAAGCGTGGATTTTGATGAAGGAGAAGGAAAGTCCACTGTTTAACATCTCAGCTAGGTACTGTAAAATTTGAGGTAAATTTATTACCCAAGGATTCTGGCCCTTTTCTTGATTCCAGGCACAAAATCGTTTCCATTTGGCGGAGTAGGCTTTTCTAGTAGAAGGTCTTCTGGCCTCCAAGATGACATCCTGCACCGCCTTAGAGAGGAGGGTCTGTTGGGAAATCAAGGTATTCTCCATGTAGCTAGATTTAGGGTTTTGAGCTGGCTGTGAAGGGTTTTGTAGTTGTGCTGGGACAACAGAAGAGGGGCTAGAGGTAGGATCCATGGTGGGGAATGTGTCAGGCTCTTCAGGAGCAGATACCAGTGTTGTCTTGGCCAGTCTGGAGCAATGAGAATCATTTTCGGCCTCTGCTCTGGCTTTTAATAGAACTTCGGGCAGCAGAGGAAGAGGCGGGAAGACATAGACTGTCAACGTTGTCCAATTGAAAGAAAGTGCGTCCACTTTCCAGGCCTGTGGATGATAGGTCCTTGAGCAAAATTTTTTCAACTGGTAATTTCTGTGGGTAGCAAAGAGATCTATGTCTGGCTGTCCCCATGCCTGAGTTATCTTTGTGAAAACTTGAGGATGCAACTTCCATTCCTGTGGATCTGTCATATTTCTGCTTAGGTTGTCTGCCAGTGTGTTTTCCTTCCCTGGCAGGAATTGTGCCTGTAGTTAATTTGCAAATCCAGTGCTGTGTTCCATAGGGTCATGGCTTGCCTGCACAGGGGTTATGAAGGAGTTCCCCCCGGTTTGTTTATGTACCACATCACTGTGGTGTTGTCTGTCCTTATCAATAGCTGGCCTGGATGCAGTAGGCCTTGAAGGTCATAATAGCATTTTGCACGGCTAGCATTTCCTTTTGGTTGATGTGTAGGTGCTTCTCTTTTTGGGACCATTTTCCCTGGATGCACTGATCTGTCATGTGTGCTCCCCAGGCGTAGTCTGAGGCGTCTGTTGTGATGATTTGAGTTGCTTGAGGTACACAGAAAGGGAGACCTGTGTTTCTTTGGCATGCTTGAGCCCACCACAGAAATTCCTTTTGAAGGCATGGAATGAGTGGTATAATAGTTTCCAAGCTGTGGCTGTGTTGAGACCATAAGTTTTTTAGGTACCATTGAAGTTTCCTCATATGCAGCTTTGCACATGGGATTAGTAGGATGCAAGATGCCATGAATCCCAGAGCCTGCAGGACTTTCCTTGCAGTCAGCCTGGTGAAAGTTGCCATTTTGCTGAAGTACTGAGACAGTTGCCCTTGTCTGGCGTGAGGTAGGCCATCTGGGTGGTTGTATTCAAGCTGGCACCCAGGAAAATTATTTGTTGAGAGGGCATTAGTTTTGATTTCTTTTTGTTGACTGTGTATCCCAGGAAGTTCAACAGTTTTATTACAAATGCCAGGTGCTGCAGTAGTATGTCCTTGCTGTCCGCTTGGATCAGGCAGTCGTCCAGATATGGGTAGATTTGTATTCCTTGTAGTCTGCAGAAGGCGATTACTGATGCCAGGCATTTCGTAAACACTCTGGGCGCAGTAGATAAGCCAAAGGGCAAGGCAGAGAATTGATAATGGGTTGAACCTGCAAGAAATCTGAGGTATCTTCTGCAATCTTGTCTAATAGGGACATGCAGGTATGCCTCCTTGAGGTCCAGTGTTACCAGCCAAGACTCCTTGCCCAGCATGGGAAGAAGCTGCTGTAATGTGAGCATCTTGAATTTTGGTACCTGTAGATATGTGTTTAGGATGGATAGGTCTAAGATAGGTCTCCAATCTTTGTCTTTCCTTGGTACCAGGAATAGTCTGGAATAAAACCCTTGACCTTGTTCTTTTGCAGGTACCTCTTGAATTGCTTTTATGCCCATGACAGCTGAAATTTGTTTTTGTGCCTCTGCCCTTTGATTTTGTGGCAGGTTTGGCATGCCTCTCATTTTTGGAAGTGTGTGAAAGTGGAACCTGTAGCCTCTGTCTATAAAGTCCAGAATCCATTTGTCTGTTGTAACAATATGCCAATTTTTTGAGAATAATGCCAGTTTTCCGCCCAAAGGTGCTGCCATTAAAGCTTTGCTTGGCAGGTATAGGGGGAAGTCATTGTGTCTGTTTTCTAAAAGACTGTGATCTATCTTCTCCAACTCTTGGGGTTGGTGCTTGCCACTGTCTGGCTCTGAAGGATCCTTGAGGTTGCCCTCTACACCCCTTGGGTGTCTGTATCTGCCCCTTTGAGGTCTGTTCGTGTCTGGAAAGGACCAATTTTTTGAAGGCCAGTTTCTGCTGAAATGTGGAGGTTGTACCTGCAGGAAATCTTTCACTGTTTGCATTGATTTCGCTTTTTCCTCCATTTTCTTTAGTACCTCTTCAGCTTTAACACCAAACAATACATCTTTTTGAAGAGGTGCATCTAATAATTTAGCTTTGACATGATCTGGTAAGGTTTGCTCTTTAAGCCAAGCATGCCTACATATAACAGACCCCGTAACAGCAGCTCTACATGAGGCCTCTAAAGCATCAAAACCACACTGCAAGGTATGTTTACCCACTTGCTCTGCACCATGCAAAAAAATCTTGCAACTCTTTTAAATCTGGTTGTTCTGGTTGTGTCATTTTGCTTTTCAACTGAGATAACAAAAACTGTTGATACTTTAACATATGGAACCGACAGTTTAATGCCCTCATGGTTAAAGTGGCAGAGGTATACACCTTTTTCCCCCACCTTTCTAAAGCTCTGGAATCTCTCTCTGAAGGTAATGGGTTTTTAGCAATAGAGGCCTTAATTCCCTTGGGACCCTGTGAAATAGTTTCTGGGTCAGCAGTATGGCTTTTGTATAGGAACTGGTGAGAATCAGGAACCCGGTAATACCCGTCTGGTTTAACAGGAGCTGGAGGCAAAGAATCTGGATTAAGGCTGGCTTCTGAGTACACATCATCCAATATATCTAAAACAGGAGGGATAGCCAGGGGCCTATGCTGGGGGAGCAGACGAAATTCCCTGAGCCTTTTCTTGGAATCTGAGTAATCTTGGCCTTCCCAGTGAAAGTGTTCCCTCAATGTATGTAGGGTTTCCCCAAAAGAATAGTCCTCAGGGGGGAGACCGAGGGAATAGACTCCTCCTTTCGAAGACTCTGATGCAGAGAATAGGCATAATCCTGGTCCTCAGAATGTTCTGAGGTAATAGAGGCTTGATCTGAGGAAGTGTGGTCTTCCTCTAATCTGGGCCTTTTGTCAGAGGGGGGTTGAAAACCCCTGATAAGAGTAATCAAATCCTCAGCCATTTTGAGCATCTGTTTTTTAGGCATGGGGCTTGAGAGGGGGTCTGGGGACCCTGTTTTTTGGTTTTCATGGCTGCCTTAGATTTAATGAAAGCTTTAATAGAGAAGGAGGAAGGCCTGAAGACACCTTGTGAAATGGCAGGCCTGTCTAAACTCTGAGTTTCCCCGCCAAGAGTGGCGTCGGTATCTGCAGCAGGAATGGGGACCGAGGAGCCTGCGACCTCGGGTACTGAAGACACCGGTAATGTAGTGTCATCGGTACTCGGGGGCTGCGTAGGTGCCTCGCTAAGCACCGGAGAACCGGTAGTCAGCCTTCCCGTGGTCTCAGTAGTCGGTGCGGACCTCGTATGTCGGTCCTTATCTTTGTGTCTTTTACTCAAAACTGGAGTCGGAGTATCCAATGACATAATCTAATTAAATTTTTTGCCAAAATATTGAAGGGCGAACTCCGGCCGGCGCTTAATAGTGCGCTTGTTGAATCTAGCACAAAAATGGCAGGCCGAGACGTCGTGGTCTGGGCCTAAGCAAGGTATACAGAAAGAGTGGAAATCCTTATGCGGTATTTGCTTTCCACATGAAATGCAATTATTAACTTTGTCTGACATCAGTCTGAGGCAAGAAAAGTTTCCCCAACGGGGTACTTAGCTTTCAAGAAGACTTCGGCTGAAATATTTTCGTAAATCTCAGGAGCTGGCCGACCAGCACTTGCGAACTGCTTCTGCTTCGGGCACCGCGTGGCAAGAAAGACTGAAGAAGATGGCGTCGGCTGCCTCTTTTATACCCCTGCCACACTGACGTCAGGGAAGAAGCAACGACAACAGACGCCGGACCTAGACTTTGGAATTCAGCCGACCGAGGACAAGTCTGACGGCAGGATAACCCATCTGTAATGACTGCAGCTGTATGCATGATGAACACTGATGGGATAAGGTTAACTAAATTAAAGAGTAGAATTTTCCTTTAGCACAAAGTAGCACAGCAGGCTTCTAGCTAATGTAGGAGCCACAGCAGATTACTTATAAACCAAAGAAAAAGACGGATGCAGAAGTTATTGAAAGACAAAGCTGAGCACAATGGAAATGGCAGCACTCTGCCTCCCTACAATGGTGGTTGCTCACAGATATATATAAGAAAAAAAGAAAACCATCAACAGCATAGACTTTATGAAACTGTCAAGCACAGTATAAATGTTAAGAAGAGAAATAACGGTTGAAAGACAATTATCTATTACACAAGTGGTTTTGATTTCTTTTTTTGTAAACAAAAATAAACTTCTATTCTCAAAATAGGTTCTGTGTTTACTGAAGACTCCACTTTCCAATGGAGTTCACACTTTGTTGAGAAAGTAAATAGGCATCTTGGAATGCCTTGGGCAGTCTTAAGACAGTCTAGTCTTGCTAGCTCCAAGAAGGGTCATACTTTGTCCAGTCAGCAGGAGGTGCCAGGTATACCCGCCGACCACGAAAAAGGAAGCTGACCACACCATGGTAACCAGCCCTTGGCACACCTGACTTGAGGTCATCCATTATGCTCAAAGCTTTGGCAAAGACTTTGAAAGTGTCCCGGCTGGAGTACTGTACTCGTACAGTTCCAAGCTCCATCCTCTTGTTCCCCTGTAGTTCATCAACACGCAGTTCAGGGGCATTATACACAGTCTCATGAAACATCCGGTCATAGTCCTCCTTCTTGAGGTATGAGAGATCTAGTTTGGTGAAAGGCACAAATTGGTCACTCAGTTTAATGAACTTAAGGTACTGGTCAAAGAACTGCCCCAAGCTAACTCCTTTGCGCCCAAAGGTCATAGTCCTGGAGACTTCAGGGCGGATACAGGCTCGATCTTTCCGTTGGTCAGGGTGGCGCATCCAGTCATCCCAGAAAGCCCTAGGCCACTTCGGCTCCAACTCTTCCCATACTTCCTTAAGCAACATCCAGCCTAGACCAGGGAAGAAGTCTGTGCGGTACAACAACTCTGAATGTTTGGCATCCACCATCTGCTCCTTACCATTGTCATTCCAGGCCGAGACACACCACAAGCTCTTGTCCTCAATGAGGAGAGGAAAGGTAGCACGGAAATATTCAAAAAAGTCAGGGGCCACTTCTAAGTCATCTTCCACAATGACTGCTACCTGGTACTTAAAGGTGTGGAAAATTTGATTAAGGGCCCAACGATAATGTCGTGCAATCTTGTAGTAGCCCTGAAACTTGCGATGCTCTGTGGTGACTGGAATGTCAGTCAAATCAGGCTGGCGGATGTGCATCACCTTGTCTCCATAGGAGCGGATGGCCCGTGCAGTGTCTTCATGTCCACAGTCCTGGCTGACAATTATGGGGAACAACTCCTTGGAGGGACGATACTGTAGCAATTTATCCAGACATCTTCTCACAGTGACTCTGTCACATGCAATTACCAGTATAGGGATGACAATATCTTTGACATCTGGAATCACACTGAGACTTGCAGTTTTCTGAAGACCTGCCTCTTCAGCAACTTGCACATGTTTGGATGTAGGTACTGGAGATTGTTCTTTTTTGTTGCCTTTGTGCTCCCAAGATCCCCGATGTCTCTCAATTTGTTTCAGTACTGTCTTTTGTTTCTCCAGTTCCAACTCCACATCCTGTGCTAACTTGATGACTTCAAGGGTTAATTCATCAGCATTCAAAGTTCCAGTACCTGATGGTGGACGGGACCAAAGGAAGAAAAGAAGTATGGCATTCCAAGCAATGAAGAGGACTACCCCCCATGCAATCACACTGTTTCTCCTCAGCATTCTTCAGGGAAAAGTCCTCTCTCTTCCCCTCTTCCTTCTGTCATTCATCTGCCATCAGCCTTAAAAAAAAAAAAAAAAAAGAGAAAGAAAGAGATATGTGACTGTTTACAGTTAGCAAAACTGTAAATACAGCTTTTTACACCTCTGGTTTACTTCAAGTAAAGGTAGAATATTAATATTTTTGAGTATTTGTACAGTTTGAAAGCAATAAATAAATAGCTAGAGTTTATTATACCATGGACAATAACAAAAAAGCACATCAACAGTCAAGTCTACTTCCTGCTATCCTAGTAAAAGAACCTGCTGCAAAACAAGACAGGAAGGAATGTATACTAAATCTACAGATCTATGTATACATATGTATAGATCTATATACATACAAACACACACATGCGCACACACAAAAATGTAAAAAAAAATAAAAAATAAGACAGCTCCATCTGTTAGTCAACAAAAACAGGGTGTTACAAATAATGTTTTGTATAGAGGTATTGATGTGAAACTTGTCCACTTTGGTTTCAATGCACTTGTAAAACTGATCAAGAAAAAAGTGTTTTGAACTAAAGAAGGTTTTGGGTTTATGACAGATGACAAATATGAATTTTTTTAAATAAAAGTGGTCAACTGTACAGCATGAAGAAATAAGGAAGAATTGAAACACTGCTCAGGGCACAACAGGTGAGGCAATGTGGAGAAACTGCCAGTAGATCTGACATGTTAACAGATCTGAATGTGACTTTATTTGATGCTGCTGCTCCACAAAGGCTACCACTGTGCCACTGGAAAAGACGAGCAACAGTTTTCTTATCAGTCTTTGTAAAGTGCATGCTTACAGAAGGAAAGTATCTCAAAATGTTACCCGTTGCCTTACTCTTACCTAGGCATAAGAAGTTATTGCAGATAACGGATGGAGAATGGAGGATTGAAGAAGTGGAATAAGACTGATGAAAACACTACACTCTTCGCACTGGTAAACTGTACACAAAAGAGTTAACAGGAATTTAAAAAAATAATAGAATACACAAGTGGGAAAGACTCCTCAGAAGACTGCTATGGGAAGCAGTTAACGAACACTCCACTCCTCACTGCTTAAAAGCATGTGAGAATAAGTTACAGACTGCAGCAGGGAAAGAAGCAGCAAGAGAAAAATATAATTGCATAAGTAATCCTACCACAACAGTGGATGCTCAAATGATCACTGCTGTAACAGCCTTAGCTATATTGGTTATATCCTGCCAAGGATGCAACATCCATCCAGCTTACAAAATTTCAGGGCACCTTCCACATGCCCAAACTGTCAGGCAGCTTGAGCTGAGCTGACTAAAAGACAAGTTTGGGTGCCAAGACATTCAGAGCTTTCCTGCCAACACAGAGAGAGGCTGAGCCCTGAAAGGGCAATGTTAGGAACAAAATAAATAAATGTCCGCAATGGCATACAAAAACAAAAAACAAGGGGGGTGGAGAGGTTACTGTAACACTGATCATTTGAACATCTACTGTTATAGTAAGTTTAACTTCTACAACTGGACTACCTTTATCATATTGATCACTGTTGCAGTAGGTTTGGCTATATGGGTAATTATCTTGGCTTACTACATTGGGAGGTGGAAGAAGAAGAGTCTAGGAGCCCCTGGAGAATGCTCCTAGCAAAGCCTGACCTGGAGCTAGAAAAGGAATCACGTTTACAGTGCTTTATAAAAATATGTACAGAGGACCAAACAGAAGTTTCTAGAATGCTTCTAGAATCCAACCCTTTCCAAAAAGTCATAGAGGACACCAAGGACCTGGTAGAGTGGTCCTTGACCCTGCTTGGTGTAGTTTTGTTATGGTGAGTATAACAAAAGGTAATAACCTTAGACAACCACTTGGGAATAGTCTGTTTTGACATATGTTGCCCCTTCTTACCTTTGCAGGAAATGAACGGATCTGAAGATCTCACAGATTTAGTTCTGTCAAGATAGTACTGGAGTTGTCTGTTGGCATCCAAAGTACACAGTATCCTTTCTCCCTCAATTTTAGGTTCAAGAAAATAAGGAGATGAACCCTTGGCTTAAAGTAAACTTTGGTACCACTTTAGATATAAAAGAAGGATTAGTTCTCAAAGAAACCCTGCCCCTGTGGGAAAAAAAGACAGGATTGGCTCACCATAACAGGTGGCAACTGAGTTACTATTTTTGCAGAGGTCAGAGCAATCAGTAAAACTATTTTCCATGTTAAGAACCACAAGTCAGCCATGTTAGTTGGTTCAAATGGAGCCAGTGTTAGCTTCTCTAACATAAAATTAAGATCCCAAGAAGTGGCACCAGTTTACTTGGAGGTCTCTAGTGTAAATCCCCTTTCAACAATATTCTGACATGAGACTGCATTAGAAGAGGAGGATTCATGGGCAGACGTGATGAAATGGCCAAAAAATGAACCTTGACAGAGGAACAAGAAAGGCCATAGGATGGTAACTCACAGAAATATTGTAAAACCAGATAAAAACTACCTGGTGTTAACAAAACCAGTACCCAACTAGAAAACCTTTTCCATATGCTAATATATGATCTACTAGTAAGAAGCTTTCTTGCCTCTATTACTACTTGCTGCACATAATCAGAAAACAGGTACCTAAAAGGAATCAAGACCCTATCATCCAGGCAGTCAAATGAAGTTGATTGATGATGGGGTGTATCAAACAACCCTTTTCTTGTGTGAATATGTCCAGTCTGTAAGGAAGCTTGTGGTAATTCTTCCTGGTCATTTCCAAAAGAAGCAAGAACCACAGTTGCCTGGGCCAGAAGGGAGTCGATACAATGATATTGTGAGATTTCTTCTGGATCTTCAGAATTGCCCAGCATATTAGTGGAAAGGGCGGAATAGCATACGGGAACATCATGTCCAAGGAAAAGAAAAGGCATCTGACTTCCAATGCCTTTTTGCATGGATTACAAGAAAGCAATCTTACCAGTTGATTATTCATAGAGGAGGCAAAGAGGTCACTTGAGAAACTCCCCACAGATGGATCAAATCTTGGAAGACCACCCCCCGATCTAGTTTCCATTTGTGAGGGACTGCTCTAGTCCTGCTCAGCTTGTCTGCGGCACAATTTTGCTGTGAAAGAATGTAGGATGTCTGTAGAGTGAGACTGTTGTGAAGCTATATCCCAAGCTAACATGGCTAGTCTGAATAAGGGGTACAACCTGGTTCCCTCCTCTGTTTGTTGAAGCACCACATTACTGTGGTATTGTCTGTAACAACTTGAGTTCCTGGGGATAAAAGATGATTCAGAGTTGAGTGCTTTCATCAGGGCAAGCATCTCTGATATTATGTGCTGGCATCTGTCCTTGGTGTCCCACACACCCTGCACTTTTATCCCTCCTGAAACGGCTCTCAAAGCAAAATCTAAGACGTCTGTGGTGACTGACCATTTTGCAACAGGTAGCGAGAAGGAGAGACATGGATTTAAGGATATCTGTTGTCTCAACTAAATGATTTCTCTTCTGACAAACCTCAGCTCTGGGATTTGAAAAGACGAAGGGTGTTGGTGCTGGGACCAAATGGACTTCAGATATCTTTCTAATATGCAGTCTTGCCGGGACCATCATGAGAATCACAGAAGCCATGAGACCCCAATTCCTGATGTATTCCCTCACAGTGCCAGATGTTTGAAAGGAAAACCTTAGAAATAGAGCTACATATATATGTTGTCCTTTGAAATAAAAACTCTTTTAGCTGAGGTGTCTAGTTGACATCCCAGGAACACAATCCTGTATGAATGAGTCAAGAAAGACTTCTGAATGTTCTCTTGGAATTCCCAGCTTATGTAAGACATCTCTCACCCAAGACAGAGATTTTTGACACTTTGAAAAAAAGACTGCAAACTTAAGTAAGTCATCCAAATATGGAAAATGTGGCTACCCTATAGCTTGCAACAATTTACAACTGGAACTAGACATTTTGTGAATACTCGTGGTGCACTGAATAGTCCATGGGGTAAGACAGGGAACTGATAATGTGATCTAGATGCATAAAACCTTAACATCTGAAGTCTGGATGAATATGGATGTAATGTTAACCATCTTTTAAATCTAGTGTTACCAGGAATCTTGATACAGGAAGAAGAGGTAACAAGTTGTGAAGTGACATTTTGAATTTGGCCATTATCATAAACAGATTTAGGAAAGAAAGAACCAGAAAAGGTCACCAGGCACTTTATTTGGCACTAAGAACATCCTTAAATAAAAACCCTTCCGCACTTGGGAAGCTGGATAAAGAATGACTCCTTTTGCTGCCAGCTGGGACATTGATGAATGATGATTGTCAGAACAAATTTGTCTGAAACTATCACTGCCAAACAGAAAAATGGAGATTCAGACATTCTGGAAGAAAAAAAAAAGGGCCAGGGTGAGAGAGGGTCACAAGGTCTCTTCAACAGTCATTCAGACTTACTGGACTATCTTCTTTTTGGAACTCCCATGCCATTTCTTCTTAAATGCCTGCTTACCTGTATTGTGTTGATACTCTTTGTTCTGCATTTTGCCAACACTGGATGAGGAATTGGGCAATCCTATAGAACATTAGGAAAAGGAAGGTTGAAAAATCCTGGAGATGAATCAGCTTACCTCTTTCATCCCACTTTTTGATCACCTCTTCGGCAGAGGGACCATAAACTAAATCTCTATCCAAAGAAGAATTTAAAAACTCATTTTTAACATCTGTCAGGTTCTGAAAATGCAGCCATGCAAACCTCCTCAAAATAATACCAGTGGCCATAACCTTGAAGAAGAAGTATCAACAGAGTCACACACACACACTAAACAATGTGTAGTGACCTGTGCCACAGAAGAAATCAAATTACTTAAAGCAATTTTTTCCATACAGGAAGAAACTGCAGATAAAACATTCCTCATACTTTCTCAATTAGAACAAACTTTAAAATGATTCTGACAATTCAAAATTCTGAAAATCAAAGTATAACTTTTCCCCCCATACTTAAATAATTTTCCATCCTTTTCAGATAAAGTAGGCTTGGAATTTAAGTTTTAGTAGGAGTGAGATCTACTAAAGCTATAGTTGCTAGGTCAGCTTTGGGAATAGTGTATAAAAATGTGGAAGAACTTTATACATCCTATCTGCCTTTTTAGGGGCAGCTGACTATCATGAAAACTACCTAAAATCACATCTTCTAAAGCACCAGAAAAGGAGGAATCCGTATAGGTTCTGGAAAGTCCTTCTGTAACGACTCACAGTATTTTCTAATGGACTGAGAAACTTCAGCGTTCTCTCACTGAAAACACTAGCATATTCTAGCAATAGTCCCTCAGAAAGAGAAAACTCTACAGGAAGAATCAGAAAATGAGCTCTCCTAGGAGTTTGAATCAGAGGAAAAAACCCTATACCTGTCCTTTCATCTTCCTATTCGGATTCAGAATCTCTTCGGGAAAAAAGGTATCCCCTCTTTCTTTTACCAGAAAATACTTTACAAAAAGGATCAACAGCCCAAATTAAACCCTGAACCAGATACAGTAAACTACTCCTGTCTAAGGAAATAGGAGGATAGTAGACAGATGCTTAGTTTCTGTTCCTTTTTGACAAGGAAAATAGGGCCAACTGTGTTTCTAATAGCAGCAGTAGCTTCCCCAGGGATGGACACTTTCCCTTTTGTGTCTGAGTATTGTGTCCATCCCCAGGGATGGACACAATACTCAAACACAAAAGGGAAAGTCTTCCCTGTTCCCTCTCCCAGGTTCAACAAGAGTTGCTCTGCCTTGCCCATGGAGAGCAACATAATAGCCACAAAGGGTGTAGCTAACCCCCAGTCCATAGTGGCTGTAGGTGCTACAACTTCTGTGGCTAGGACGACAACCATGGGACTGGCATTCTTTTCCATGGTCAATCTCAAAATGGTGTCACTTTCCCAGGGAAGACTAGCAGCAAATGTCAGCAAAAACTACAACTCTTTTAAAGTCATTTTTTCATAGAAAAACACACTAAAACACTTTAAAACACCTTGCCAGCTCCAATTTCTCCACAAAAACTGTTTTTCAGTTGCTTTACACAAAGTATAAACTGTCAAGGAAAAAAAAAAAAAAGAGTACTCTCAATGAAAAGTACGATACTGTCTTTTGAAAGTCCATTAAAAACACAAAACACCTACTTTAAAATAACTTTCTTGAAGATGAAAGTGATAAAACACAAACAATACTTGAAAATGGAAGTTTTTAACCAAACGGAACATACCTGCCCAGAAAAGGAACAGTAGCAAACAGACTTGTTTATCCTCAAAAACCTTAGAGGAGTGTATCCTTGGCAGGATATAACCCAGATGGCTAAGGCTACTGCAGCAGTGGTCAACATTATGACCATCACTACTAAAAAGATTACTTTCCTTTGCACTGTTTAAAAGGATGGTTTAACTGTCTGTTGATTTGAGGCAGAACAATCTTCCACAGACAGTCTTGAAAAGAAAACTGAAAAAATCAACACACTTATTAAATTCAAAGTCAATTTTCTCAAGAATGCCATTTAGTCTAAAACATAGTCACTCTACAATTCTAAGAAGCAATGTTAAACAAAAACATATCCAAAACAAACAAGCATATTCAACAAATTCCAAATCATATAAACCTAAAAAAAGGCATAACCTTACAAAAAGGAGGGATTTTTTTTTACAAGTAATACTCCGCAAAATATACACAAATACAGTAAAAATCAATACAAGATTCTGAAAAACACTGTGACAATGTATAACAGCAATATTCTTTGGCCAAATGTGTAAGGTACACAAAAGTATACCCTCTTCTATTACTAGCAGACCTCAAGCTTCACTCCCAGCATTCATAAATAATTACTATACCACTGATTACTGCTATCAATACTCCATCAGTTTTAGACGGGAACTCAAGGGAACTCAACACTTCACTAAGCCTTCAAAAAAGGAATTATGCAGTACTAAATTAAAGAGTTACAGTACATCACACTGTCTGCACAATTAGAACATCCAGAACTGCACAGAGAACTCAAAGTATGGTGTGAAGAGGGCCTGGCAGAATGGAAGCAATACTATTTTTTTGCTTTCAAGGTCAATCCCTCTGAAGAAAAAATCCAGCTTTCTGTGTGCTGCAGCATATATTCTCTTACTCTGCACTCCTGATGATCCAGTCCAGGTATGATCAACAAACTTCAACCCAAGAACCTTCTCCCACATTGCTTTCCACTCTCTCCAAGTTTAGAGCACAAGCCAGGATCACTGTGGCCCAAATGTAATACTCTGCAATGTATCTACCTGTATGTCAAGGCAAGAAAACAGAGGTCCTGAAAGATAATTGCAAGGCATGGCAATATTAACAATTATGTATCCATTTACTTACTTTGTTAATGAAGTTGGTCAGAGGACTCTCTTCAGACACAACCTGGGCCAGAGTGGGGATGAAAATCTTAAATGTTACAGCCAATGGTGGGGAAGCACTAAAATATAGGTTATAAGCAAGCAAATAAAGTAACACTGTAGACTGAGAGGAACTGCAAGCAAGCATTGAAGAGTTTACTTTCAGTTGCATTACTTTAAATATAGAAAGTATAACTGATGTTTCCAAAAAGACTGGCATTGTACAAGACAGAGAAGGGAAGGGACAGTCTGGAGAGTTGCATTACACGCACTGAACTCAAACCATTTGCTAAGGGAATATACAAGGTTACTGATTAGTAGTCTAGTAACCAGAAGTGCTGTAAATTTCACAAGACAAACTGACATTCAGTTTAGTTTGTGTAACGGTTCTCATGCTTTCACATGGAAATACACTGAATTTATGTTTACATGTACTGCAGGTTCATTACCCTGTTTGTTTGAGTGACCATGACATCTGGCTACATTGCATATTATATGCTAAAAAATAATGTGACCACTCAAATGTGATGCATTTTTTTCATGTGACACAGGGATATGAAAAGAGCATTTTACACACAACCAAGACATAATAATATTTAAAAGCTTTCAAAGAAAATTACAAATCATTTTAATGCACTAAATTTTAATCTCTGCCTATTAAATTTGTCAAATACTTTTGTCAAAGTTCTTACACCTCCAGCAAAGAATCATTCATCACAAATGGGACACGGCACTCCAAACCTCTGAACCAGCTGATTTAACAAATCTGAAAGTCAAGTCTTGAGGGATTCTTTTTTTGGTGACCATTACATAGGCTTGGCAGATTTTGTCACTTCATGTTATTACACATTAAGAGTATTCTCTTATGTTTCGTAAGAACTGGGTGCATTTCAGGAAGGATCTTCATTTCCTTCTTACATTGTTGACAGTTGTCTTTTTAAAATCAGTCCATTCATCTTCTAAGGTTTGTTGCTGAAGGCATAGAACAGACCATAGTGCAGTATGTGCACAATGGCCATTCACTGCCTTCTCTGGCCCAGTCTCTGTAGGGTATTTGAAAATGGGAAGTTGGAGTCTGCTGTTCTCATCCTTTGCTCCTGGCAATAAAGACAATGCAAACACCAAGTGAAATGCTCACTGCATTGTGTTCTCACATCAGAAAGTCAATAGTTATTGCCTAAAGCAGCTAAAGGACATTCAGAATTGCAAGGGGCTGTTTATTTCAGAAATGAAGCTCTGTGGACACCTTTATTACAGCATCTGGTCATCAATGCATACCTTAACTCAAACACTTCTAGCGCTGAGACCAGTGAGGTGTGAAGACCTGCACTATAGAAGGCTAACTCAGCTTTGCTGAAGCAGGTGAAAACACATTTAATTGAAAAGCAAAAAAGTACAGTTTTGTACCTACCATAAATGTAGATGTCCGATAGATATGCAACTGCAGTCATAACATATGGGTTGTCCTGTCTCAGGCAGCCCTCGGTTGGCCGAATTCCAAAGTCTGGGTCTGGCGTCGGCTGGTGTCGCCTCCTCTCTGACGTCACAACGGCTGGAGTATAAAGGCATCGGCCGACGCCATCTTCTTCAGTGTTTCTTGCCCCAGATGCCAGGTGTCCTCCTAGGAAGGCTAAATTTGGTGAATGGATAAACAATTCCAGACATGCACAACAGTAATAAACAGATACACCATAGGAGATACCCCCAGCTAAAAGGAACAGGGGGAATGGACCCAAATGAAAGAAAAGAGGGGAAGGCGGGAGGGAAAATCCGACTGCAGCTGCATATCTATCGGACATCTACATTTATGGTAGGTACAAAACTGTACTATGTCCTTCAAGAATGCAACTGCAGTCATAACATATGGGTTGAATACCATAGCCAAGCTGGGGGTGGATGGAGCTAAGAAAAAGATGGTGTAGCTAAAATGCCCTGCAGGACAGCCGAAGCAAAGCCTGCTCGGGATCTGGAGTATAAAGGCAGGTTGTAGTGTTTGGTAAATGTATGCACGGAGCTCCATGTAGCAGCCTCTAGAATGTCCTTTGTAGCCACTCCTCTTAGGTAAGCTGTGGATGTGGCTATAGCTCTGGTGGAATGTGGCCTAATATTGGCTGGCACACTTTTTCCATGGTAAGAATAGCAGAATCTGATGCAGTGTCCAATCCATTTTGAAATTGTTTGCTTGGAGATTGCTTTTCCTTGTATTCCAGCAGCATAGGCTACAAACAGCTGGTCAGACTTTCTGGTGGCCTTAGTTCTGTCCAAGTAGTAGCGTAGTTGCCTGTGTATGTCCAAGGTATGCAGCAGTCTTTCCACTCTGTTTTGAGGATTGGGGAAGAAGGTAGGAAGGTGAATAGCTTGATTTAGAGACACCCTGGAAATCACCTTTGGCATGAAAGAAGGATTTGTTCTTAGAGAGACTCTGTCCTGATGGAAAATGAGGAAAGGAGGTACTACCATGAGTGCCTGTATCTCCGAAACTCTTCTTGCTGATGTGACTGCCAACAGAAAAACCGTTTTCCATGATAGAAATTGCATCTCCGAGGTTGCTGCTGGCTCAAAGGGAGGCAGAGATAATTTTTCCAGTACAAAATTGAGGTCCCATGCAGGTACTGGTTGTTTTCTGGGAGGCTTGATATTCTTTATTCCTCTCAGGAACTGTCTTAGCAAAGGATGTGAGAACACTGGTGGCTCACAATTGTATCTTGCTGAGATTGCTGAGGCATGAATCTTTATGGAAGAATATGAGAGTCCAGAATGAAACATTTCTGCCAAGTATTCCAATATCTGAGGTATACTCAGTACTGTTGTATCCTGACCCCTGTTGGCAGCCCAGATGCTGAATCTCTTCCACTTAGCTGAACAGGCTTTTCTGGTGGATGGTCTGCGTGCTTCCAATAAGATGTCCTGAACTGCCCTGGAAAGACTGGAAGCGGTAGGAGTTAAAGTAACCTCCAGGCTGTCAGATGTAATGTTTTCAGGTTTTGGTGATCAGTCCTGTAGTTGTGTTGTGTTAGGAGCAGGGGCCATAGGGGCAGAGGCCACGGTTTGGTCAGAGTTATGCTCAACAGCAATGGGTACCAGTGTTGCTTTGGCCAGTCTGGAGCTATCAAAATGCCCGTTGGTTGTTCTGCTTTGATCTTCAGGATCACCTTGGTCAACAGTGGCAGAGGGGGAAATGCATAATTTTTTAGGGAATTCCAGCTGAAGGAGAGAGCATCCGTTGCCCAGGCTAGTGCATGGTGGGTCCTGGTACAGAACTTTTCCAGGTGATGATTCGTGTGAGATGCAAATAGATCTATGTCCGGTCTTCCCCATGTCTTTGTTATTTGTGAGAAAAGGGGATGCAGCATCCATTCGTGTGGATCCAAGAAATTTCTGCTCAGCTTGTCTGCCAGTACATTGTCCTTGCCTGGCACAAAGTGGGATTGCAGGTGTATCTTCAGACTCTGTGCTTTTTCCCAGAGAATCATTGTTAGTCTGCAGAGGGGGTATGAATGAGTCCCTCCCTGCTTGTTTATATACCACATGACACTGGTGTTGTCTGTCCTTATTAGTAAATGTCCTTGCTGCAGTGATTTTTCGAAACTCTCGATTGCATGCATCACTGCCAGCATCTCTTTTTGGTTTATGTGCAGATGTCTTTCCTTTGGTGTCCATTGACCTTGAACGCATCTGCCCTCCATGTGCGCCCCCCATCCATGATTTGCGGTGTCTGTTGTAATTATTTGACCTGCTTGAGGTCTGTTGAAAGACATGCCTTTGTTTAATTGACTTGCTTGAGCCCACCACAAGAATTCCTTTTGCAGACATGGAATAAGTGGGATTACGTCCTCTAGGCTTTGGCTGTGTTGTGACCATAAGGTTTTCAAATACCACTGCAGCTTTCTCATATGAAGTCTTGCCAAAGGTATCAGGAGAATGCATGATGCCATGAACCCCAGGACCTGCAGGAGTTTCCTTGCAGTCAGCTGGGACAGCTGTGCTAGGCCTTTGAAGTACCCTGGTAACTGCTGTTGTTTTTCCTCTGCGAGGTAGGCCATTTGTGTTTGTGTGTCCAGTTTGGCTCCTAGAAAAATAATCTGTTGGGATGGCAGTAGCCTTGACTTCTGAATGTTGACTGTGTATCCCAAGGCCTATAGTAATTGCATGACATAGTCCAAGTTTTTTATTGAGGTTTGTCTGTTGTCTGCTTGTATGAGGCAGTCGTCCAGGTAGGGGTATATTTGAATTCCCTGGAGTCTGCAGTGTGCCACTACTGATGCCAGGCATTTTGTGAACACTCTGGGCGCAGTAGATAAGCCAAACGGCAATGTTGAGAATTGATAGTGCTCTGTCCCTGCAAGAAATCTGAGGTATCTTCTGTAGCTTTGTCTGATTGGGACATGCAGGTATGCCTCCTTGAGGTCCAGAGTGACCAGCCAAGACCCCTTGCCCAGCATGGGAAGGAGTTGCTGTAACGTTAGCATTTTGAACTTTGGCACAATGAGAAAGGTATTTAGAGTAGACAAGTCCAGTATAGGCCTCCATTTGTTTTCCTTTCTTGGAACAAGGAACAGTCTTGAATAGAATCCCTGGCCTTGTTCCTGGGGAGGTACCTTTTCTATTGCTTTTACACTTAATAGCTTTGAAACTTGAATGAGTGCCTCTGCCCTTTGATGGTGTGGCAGGTTTGGCATGCCTTGTCTTGTAGGTAAAGTATGGAAGTGGAATCTGTAACCCTTGTCTATTAAATCCAGAATCCAACTGTCCTTGGTTAAGATATGCCAGTGTTTTGAGAATAAGGATAATTTTCCGCCCACGGGTGCTTCTCTCTGAGCCCTTGTAGGCGGTATGAAGGTCAAGTCATTGTGATTGTCCTTGTGGTGCAGCTGGACTGGCTGCAGTACTTTGATTTGTAGGTTGCCATTGGCGTCCCCTGTAGGAGCCTCGCTACTGGCCTCGGCCACGCCTGTTCTTTCCCCTTTGAAACTTGTCCGAGTCTGGGAAGGACCAATTCTTTGAAGGCCAGTTTCTACTGAATCTGGGTGGCTGAACCTGGAGGAAATCCTTGACTGTCTGTACTGACTTAGCTTTTTCCTCAATGGACTTCAACACAACTTGTGCATTAGCGCCAAAAAGCTTCTGTTTTTCCAGAGGTGCATCAAGTAACTTTACTTTGACATTGTCTGGCAGTGGCTGATCTTTTAACCAAGCATGTCTACGTATCACAACCCCAGTCATAGCTGCCCTACATGAAGCTTCCAATGCATCATAACCACACTGAAGAAAATTATTGTTAACCTGCAGTGTTATGTATGTGATCCCGCAATGCCTTTCTGTCAATAGGCTCAGGAGAGGCTAACTTCTTCTGTAAATCATCCAGTAAAAAATCCTGGTACTGAAACATATGAAAAAGGCAGTTAAGAGACCTCAAGGCTAGGGTAGCAGAGGTATAAACTTTTTTACCCTATCTCTCCATAGACCTGGCTTCCCTATCCGCTGGCAAAGGATTTTTGGCAGTGGAGGTAGCCACTCCCTTGGGACCCTGTGCAATAGTTACTAAATCCACGGTGTGGGCCTTAAAGAGATGTTTGTGAGTGACAGGGACTCTGCAATATCTGTCTGGCTTGACAGGAGCAGGGGGGAGAGAGTCAGGGTTAGCACTGGAATCGGAGAAATCATCATCCAAAACATCCATCACAGGAGGAATAGCTAAAGGTCTGTGCTGGGGAAGCTTTAGGAAGGTATGGCGCCTTTTCCTGGAATCAGAGAATTCCTGACCCTGCCATTGGAAATGTTCCCTCATAGAGTGCAGGACTTCACCAAAAGAGAAATCCTCTGGAGGAGAGGCAGAGGGAATCGATTCCTCAGCATCAGAGTCCTCATAGGCCTGGAAGGATTCTTCTTGAATATCTGAATGCTCAGAATCCCCAGAGGCCTCATCTGAAGAGAGGTTTTCAGTCTGCTCAGTTCTAGGCCTTTTCTCTGCAGGAGGCTGAGAACCTCTGTCTGGGTGAGGCTGAGACCCCCTGATAAGGGAAATAAGGTCTGCAGCAAGAGACATAATCTGTTTATCAGAAGAGGGGGCCTGGACAGCAGGTTTAGGATGGGCCTTGGCCTGGCTGGCGGCCTTAGCATGTGCAAAGGCCTTGATGGACATAGAAACAGGAGGCCTAGCAGCCCCACGTGCAGGAGTGACCTTGTCCACCGGAATGGTGTTGGGTAAATAATGAACTTCGGTATCCGGAGGAAAATCAACAACCGGCACCAGAGAGGTCTCCGGGACCGAAGGACTAGTTAACGCTGTGTCGTCGGCCTGGAGCGGCTGAATTATCGCTTCCGCAGGGACCGGAGCACTAGCGGAGGGTCTAGGAGTAGTATTGGTAGAGGACACGGGCCGAGGATGCCGGTCCCAGTCCTTCCGTTTTTTGGAAGATTGAGCTGTCGGTTGATCCGACGGCATGATATACGCATAGGATTCGCCAAAAAAGTTTTCAGCAAATTCTGCCCGGCGCCTGAGAGTGCGCTTATTAAAGCAAGCACAGGCCGAGACGTCGTGGTCTGGGCCCAGGCAAGGAAGACAGTAAGAATGGAAGTCCTTATGAGGTATTTGTTTACCACAAGTCAAACAATTATTAACTTTCTCAATTTGTTCTGACATCGGCTGAGGCAAGAAAAAAATGTTCCCCAACGGGGTACTTAGCTTTTAGATGACTTCGGTACTGAAAACACAGGAGCTGACCGACCGGCACTTGCAAACTGCTTCTGCTTCGGGCACCGCGCGGCAAGAAAGACTGAAGAAGATGGCGTCGGCCGATGCCTTTATACTCTAGCCGTTGTGACGTCGGAGAGGAGGCGACACCAGCCGACGCCGGACCCAGACTTTGGAATTCGGCCGACCGAGGGCTGCCTGATGCAGGACAACCCATATGTTATGACTGCAGTTGCATTCTTGAAGGACATCAGTGATTTGCTCTAGCATCTCAGATATTTTTAAACCAATTCAGCCACTTCATTTGGATAATGAATGCCACTTGTTCAATAGAGGGATTACATTTAAGTGAGTCGACAGCACCCTCAGTCAAGCACACCACAGCACAAGATTTGTTGTAAAGTAATGCCGATTTCACAAATAGTGGTGTCTGGGCAACATTCTGATATTATACCCTGCTGCACCATTACTGTAAACAAGATAACCAAGCAATATAGTATGCATCTTCTTCCAGTAATCAATCTT